>NW_024080721.1:862477-1272950 GCF_003009895.1 Hyaena hyaena | reverse complement strand
AAATTGTTTTTTAATGTTTATTTATTATTTTTGAGAGAGAGAGAACACACAAGCAGGGGAGACACAGAATCCGAAGCAGGATCCAGGCTCTGAGCTCTCAGCACAGAGCCCGACTCGGGGCTCCGACTCACAAACCGAGAGATCATGACCTGAGCCAAAGTCGGACCCTTAACCGCCTGAGCCACGCAGGCCGTTTACATTAGAATGTTGAGCCTCCAACTCTTGATTTTGGCTCAGGTTCTGATCTCAGGTTTCGTGAGCCGGAGCCCTGCTTTCAGGCTCTGCGCTAACAGCACGGAACCTGCTTGAAATCCTCTCTCTTTCTCGCTCGCTCGCTCCCTCTCTCTCAAAATAAATGTTTAAAAAACTGTAAGATATTTCAAGTGTTCATGGTTATTTGGTATATGTATACATTGTGAAAGGATTCCCCCATCTAGTTAATTAAGCACATCCGTCACCTCACATAAGTATTACCTGTTTTGTGTGTGGGGACATTTAAGTTCAAGCCCCCTTAGCACATTTCCATGACAGTACTGAACCGTCCAATTTCTTTTTTATATATATATATTTTTATTTATTTCTAGGAGAGAGAGAGAGAGCGTGAGCAGGGGAGGGTCAGAGAGAGAGGGAGTCACAGACTGAAACAGGCTCCAGGCTCCGAGCTGGCAGTCAGCACAGAGCCCGACGCGGGGCTCGAACCCACGAACCCGCGAGATCATGACCTAAGCGAAAGTCGGGCGCTTAACCGACTAAGCCACACGGGCGCCCCTGAACCTTCCAATTTCTACTACGGCTGGGAGCAGGGGCGCGGGGATTCCTCACCACGACCACTAGGCGGCACTGCGGAGTTCAAATCCCATCCGAGGCGTGAAATCCTTCAGCTGAAGTCGGCACCCGGGTCTGTCCGGGTGGAAGAGAGAAGTCAGCCCCCAGAGCCCCCTGCAGCCGGGGCGCCGGCGCTGTGGACGCGCACAGTGCACTCACCTGGAACGGCGGAGGGAGGGGGAACCGCGCGGCGCGGCTCCTCGGCTGCGGACTCAGCGGGTCTTTTGAGCGAGGGTGCGCCCCAGGCTGGGGACACCCCGCAACCCCGTGCTTCTAAAATAGAGGTTCCCAGGCTCCGCCCCCGGAGATTCCGGTTCCAGCCGGAGGTGACTGAGAAGACGAAGAGCACACCGCGCCTCCCGGGGGGGGGGGGGGGGGGGGGGGGGGGGGTCGACGCGGGGCCTGTGGGTTCGCGTCCCGGCGCTGCGCGCAGCGAGCGCGCTCAGGGCGCTTGATCCCGGGCTTGTCTGGAGGGTTAGCAGCGAGCAGCCCACGTGCCCCGGGCTGTGTCTGCACCGAGCGGACCCCCCGGAAACGGCTGGCGAATCAGCCGGCGCTGGGAGCAAGCAGGCAGAGAGGGAAGGGCTGCTGCTCCCGTTACCGGGTGCGCAGGCACAGATCTGTTTTCGTCTCGACGTTTTTCATTAAGAAAATAGGAGTCCAGGGGCGCCTGGGTGGCTCAGTCGGGTAAGCGTCCGACTTCGGCTCAGGTCATGATCTCGCGGTTCGTGGGTTCGAGCCCCGCGTCGGGCGCTGTGCTGACTGCCAGCTCAGAGCCCGGAGCCTGTTTCAGATCCTGTGTCTCCCTCTCTCTCTGACCCTCCCCTGCTCACACTGTCTCTCTGTCTCTCTCAGAAATAAATAAAGCATTAAAAAAAAAAAGAAAGAAAGAAAATAGGAGTTCAGGGCGCCTGACTGCAGCTCAGGTCACGACGTCACGGTTGGTGAGTTGCAGCCGCGTTTCGGGCTGCGTGCTGACAGATCAGAGCCTGGAGCCTGCAACGGAGTCTGTCTCCTTCTCTCTCGGCCTCTCCCCTGCTCCTTTCTGTCTCTCTCTCGGTCTCTCAAAAATAAACATTTACAAGAAAGAAAAGGTAAGTTCAGGAGTGCCTGTCCGTCCAGTCGGTAGATCTTGCCACTCTTGATCTCGGGGTGGTGAGTTCGAGTCCCACGTTGCGCATAGAGCTTACTTTATATGTTTTTTCAGATATATTTTTTCTGTTTTACTTTTTTTTTTTTTTTGAGACAGAGACAGAGCATGAGTGGGGGAGGGGCAGAGAGAGAGAGGGAGACACAGAATCTGAAACAGGCCCCAGGCTCTGAGCTGTCAGCACAGAGCCTGTTGCGGGGCTCGAACCCACAAACCGTGTGGTCATGACTTGAGCCGAAGTCGGACGCTTAACCGACTGAGCCACCCAGGTACCCCTCTTTTTTTAAAATTTAACAAAACCGCCAATAGAATAGCATCACGATAACATTGCAGTTCCTAGGGGGAAAGAAAAAAAACTTTTTTTAAAAAAAATACTTATTTATTTTTGAGAGGGAGAGAGAGACAGAATGTAAGCCTGGGAGGGGCAGAGAGAGAGGGAGACACAGAATCCGAAGCAGACTCCAGGCTCTGAGCTGTCAGCACAGAGCCCGACGCTGGGCTCGAACCCACAAACCAGGAGATCATGACCTGAGCCAGAGTTGGAAGCCCAACCAACTGAGCTACCCAGGTGCCCCGGAAAAAAAACTTTTCTAGCAAAAGGAGGATAGGAAAAGCCAGGGGGAAAGCATAAATTACAATGACAAAAGAGCTTCAAACATCTTCGTTATCATAATGTATTTACATGGGCTTAACTAAGAGTAAGAAGAGTTACATGACAAAGATGTAAAAAAAAAAAAAAGGGGGGGGTGCCTGGGTGACTCAGTCCTTAAGCTTCCGACTCTGGCTCAGGTCATGATCTCAAGGTTTGTGAGTTCCAGCCCCCCTCCCCCCATCGGGCTCTGTGCTAACAGCTCAGCCTGGAGCTGCTTCAGGTTCTGTCTCCCTCTCTCTCTGCCCCTCCCCCACTCATGATCTGTCTCAAAAATAAATAAACATTAAGAATAATAAACAAAGTTTAGGGGCACCTGGGTGGCTTAGTCAGTTGGGTGTCCGACTTTCGCTTAGGTCATGATCTCACGGTTCATGGGTTCGAGTCCTGCGTCAGGCTCTGTGCTGACTGTCAGCTCAGAGCCTGGAGCCTGTTTCAGAGTCTGTGACTCCCTCTCTCTCTGACCCTCCCCTGCTCACGCTGTCTCTCTCTCTCTCTCTCTTAGAAATAAATAAAACATTAAAAAAAAGAATAATAAAGTTTAACAAGCAGAAGCATAGACTCTTAAAATGAAAACAACGTTGAACGTTTCCTATGTAAACATGCTCTGATCGGGGAAGGCAAGGTTAAGTGAAATATAAAACTCCACTTCAATTATTCATTAATTCCCTCTTTCCCTCATCATCACTATTATTTTTTGGATGCCACAGTGTCTTGGGGACCAGGGATCCAGGGAGAGACCCCCCCCAGTAGGCAGGACAGGGGTTCTTTACCACAGGGGTTACATCCGCCTTAGTGGGTGTTAAACCCAAGGGCAGCGGAGGAGGGAGGCTTGGCTCTCATCTGGGTCATGCCAGCCTCTTCCATGTCCCTCCCCTGCTCCTTTACCTTCATGCTGCGCGTTTACCTTGATGCAAGACTCGCCTGTCCCTCCCGGAGCCGGAAACAATCTATGCCTGCGGTTGTGGGCCCCGCCCCCCACCATTTCCTACAGCCGCTGAACGTAACAGACAATAAACCTTTATCTTCTTGCCATTTACCTTCAGCCAGAAAAGCAAACAACACAAAGACTCTCTGAGTGGGCGCCGCAGGAGTGTCTACAGGTAGCTGGCCAGGAGAGGGGTGGCTGAGGGCCCTCCAGGCCCACTTTATCTGAGAAGAGACTAAGTACAGAGGTGCTGACATTTGCTTGGGATACTCACCAAGGTCGTTGTAGTCAACTCCCGGCAGATGCTGGGGGTAAAGTGTCCGAATGGCTCACCTCTCCTGACCCTTACGTCCCAGAAGCTGGAAGGCCAGGGCTCAGGGCAGAGTGGGCCCATCGCATGCCAAGAGGGGATATTCCGACCCCGAGAAATACTGCTCCAAAGCCCCCAGGGTCGGGGAAGGGGGGGAAGGGGCAATTCAGACTGAGGCTTGCTTGTGTCTGTCGCTGTTCATTTATGTCCACAGGGCAATTATTCAGCCGGGCCAAGTCTCCAGAGCAGTCCGCCAGCCCCCATGAGCTCTTGGTGGTGGGAAAGCAGAGAAGTGCTGGTGCGAAGAAAGGAAGGCCGGGGCTCCGTCAGTTAAGCATCCGACTCTTGGTTTCAGCTGAGGTCATGATCGCGTGGTTCTTGGGTTTGAGCCCTGAGTTGGGCTCTGCACTGGCAGCAAGGAACCTGCTTGGTATTCTGGGTCTCCCTTTCTCTCTCCGCCCCTCCCTTCTCTCTCTCTCTTTCTCTTTCAAATATAAATAAATAAACAAAGAAACATTTTTTTAAAAATTCGATAATCCACATTGGGCTTCGTGCTCATGGTGTGGAACCTGCTTGGGACTCTCCCTCTCTCCCTCTCTCCCTGCCCCTCCTGCTCTCTCTCTCTCTCTCAAAATAGATAAACTTTAACCAAAAAAACAATTTTTTTTTAATGAAGAGGAGGAGGAGACGGAGGGGGCTGTCAGGAGAGGAGGACGCCCTTCCTCACCCCCATCCAGACCTAGAAAGGCAGGGTGCTGGAAACAGATGCAGACAGAAACCCGCAGGCCCCTGAGGCTGTCCGTCCAGAGGAGATGGGGGCGGGGGCGGGGGGGGGGGGCAGGACCCGAGATGAGAGCAGATGGGAGGTGAGGGAGGGCACCTTCTCCGACACCTGGGGAACTTGATTTGTCCTAGACTCTCTTCACATGGGGTACCGCGTATGGGAAGGCAGGAAGTGACGGAGGCTCGCCTCTTGTCCATCTGGCCTGGCTTGATCCGTAGACCCTGACGTCTGTGCGCCTGCCCCGGTGGCCTCCACGACGCATAAGGCCAACTCCGTGGAATGAGCCTGACGCCAGGGAGATTTGCAACGAAACCGTGCTGCGTGTCGCCACCAGCATGGTGGCTGTGTCCTCAGATTTGCTCCTCGTTTTCTTTTGTGCCAGGGTTTCAACCTGGGGTCCATGGACGCCCACCCCCACCCCAGGCAGCTGAGGAGAGAATCCGATGGGTTTGTAAACTTGGATCGAAAAAAAATTTACATCTTTGTCTTCATTAACTTCCAGCGGAAATCTAGCGTTTTCTTCAATCGTGTAAGCCAGCAACCTAGCAGGATCTGTATCACCTTGCAATCATTGCGGGGATCTTAAATACCATTTATGTTCTTCTAGTTTGAAAATACTGACATTATTACGCTGCTAATGTATTAATCAAGAAGCACCACATAACACACATATTCACGTAGTTTCATCATTGTGATTCAATAAAATTGGTTTCCTTTGTAGTCCTACGTGGATTTTTTTTTCTCTCTGCGTTTAAAAATGTTCTAGAAGAGTCCGTAGGTGAACATGCCTGCAGGGTCAGGGCAGGAGGAGGATCAAGTGCCCCCCAAATTCCATCTTCTTTTGTTGTTTCTGAAAACCCAGCTGACAAGGCCCAGTCAGACCCAGAGGGAGGAGGCTCCAGGCCCCATCTGTAGGGGTGAGGGACCTAGAATGACTACCTGGCCCCCCAGACCCTCCACCCCTGCCCCCTGGGTCTCCTGAGGCCCCTTGACCCCACAAGCACACTGGGAGAGGGATCCATCCTGAGAAAATGGTAGCCTTGGTGAGTCGGTCCAAAGTCCCACACATTAGCTATGTGACACGACCTTCCATAGCTAGAGGGCTCCAGCTGGAGGCCCGGCCCAGCTGTGTGGCAGGGCTTGGGAGAGCAGCAGAGAACTCAGGAAGGCCAGCGCTGCTCCCAGCTACTCAAGGGCCAGGTGGGGCCACTTCTGCATCTGAGTCCTCCTCCCTCGGGCGGGGCAGTTCTGTGCGTCCTCCCAAACTTTAGAGTTCCCAAGAACAAAATCCGAGGGGCCCCTGGGTGGCTCAGTTGATTAAGCGTCCGACTTCGGCTCGGGTCATGATCTCACGATTGTGGGTTCGAGCCCTGTGTCGGGCTCTATGCTGACAGCTAGCTCAGATCCTGGAGCCTGCTTCAGATTCTGTGTCTCCCTCTTTGACCCTTCCCTGCTCATGCTGTCTCTCTCTCTCTCTCAGAAATAAGTTTAAAAAAATTTTTTTTTAATTAAAAAAAAAAAAAAGAACAAAATCTGAAAGCCCTGAGGCAACAATGGTCCCAGAGAAGTGCTGCTAACAGGAAGCCTTTCACAAGTCTGGGAGCGAGGGAGGGCAGGTAGGAGGTCCAGGCACCCAGGGCTTCCCACCAACCAACAAGCCAGGTGACTCAGGAACCCCTCTGCCACATGGTTCAGGGTGACTTCCAACAGGGGAGTCTTCTGAGGCTTCCTGGGGCCGTGCTCTCCCAACTTGGTGTAGGTCTCCTCAGACTAGCACCCAAGTGTCCAAAAGAGCAAGCAGCCAGCAGGAGACAGTGTCCAGCACAAAACCAGCCTGCCTGGCCCTTTACCTGCCAGACCTCAAATGTGGAAATCCTAACCCCAGACAGGAGTATAACGTCAGAATCTGTGGCATTTCAGCCTCACTTCATCCTCATTTCTGAGTGACACCTGATCTCCTGGGCTTGGAGCACACCCCTGCACTGAATTTCTCCCTCTTTTGGATATTTTATTAACACAAAAACAAGCATGAACTTCAAAAATACCAGTAAAAAAATTCAAAGGCAAGCCACAGACTGGGAGAAAACATTTACAATACATAGATCTGGCAAAGCACTTGTATCCAGAATATGTAAAGAACTTTTACAACTCTTCAATAAGACAAACAACCAAAAGAAATGGGCGAAAGGTTTGAACAAGCACTTCACCAAAGAACATATGTGGATGGCTCCTAAACACAAGAAAAACTGGCCACTATCATTAGTCATTAGGGAAATGCCACTTCAAACCACAGGGAGACACCATTACTCACCCAGTAGAATGGCTACAATTTGAAAGACCAACCAAGCCAAATATTGTGAAGGTATGGAGCAAATGAAATGCACATACACTGTCTCTAGGAATATGAATACTACATCATTTTAGAAAACAGATTGGCCATCTCTTAAAAATTGAAACATGACATTTAACTTATGCCATCCTATTCCTAGATAGACAGAAGAAATGAAAGAATATGTCCAAACAAAGACTCATACGCAAATTTCCACAGCAGCTTTAGGAGTAATAGCCCCAAACTGAAAAACCATCCCAAAGCTCATTGTTCTGTTCTGTTAGGGATGCTGTAACAAAATACCCAGCCTGGGGGGCTTATAAACAACAGAATTTTATATCTCACAGTTCTGAAGGCTGGGAAGTCCATGGTCAAGGTGCTGGCAGATTTGGTGTCTGGTGAGAACTTGCTTCCTTGTTCTTAGGTGGACATCTCTTTGCTGTGTCCTCACTTAGAAGAAGTGGGAAAGGACTTCTGTGGGGTCTCTTTTAGAAGGCATTAACCCCATTCAGAAGGGCTTTATCTCCACGACCTAATCACTTCCAAATACCATCACATATAAATTGGGGAGGGGGAGGGGGGGAACATTCAGCCTATCACACTTATCATGAATGATAAGTAGATAAATCTCTCAGAACAAAAATTCATTGAAATATAAAATTCTAGGGGTGGCTCAGTGGGTTAAGTGTCCGACTTCAGCTCAGGTCATGATCTCAAGGTTCATGAGTTCAAGCCCTGCGTCGGGCTCTGTGCTGATAGCTTGGAGCCCAGAGCCTGCTTCAGATTCTGTGTCTCTCTTTCTCACTGCCCCTCCTCTGCTCTCTCTCTCTCTCTCTCTCTCAAAAATAAATAAACATTAAAAAAAAGAAATATAAAATTCTAGAATAGGCAAAATGATTGGAAAGTGGCAGAAGAGATTCAGGTCACCAGGACTCTGGTGTACCCCCCACCCACGATGTGCATGCTCCCCTTGGTGGGCGCACCTTCCTGTCCTTGCCAAGCTACCAGCTCGTCCCTCTTCTCTGCAGAGGCCTTTCCTGACCCCTTGGTGTCCAGAGGTTGGGGTGCAGAGAGGGGAGAGGCTGCCTGCATTGCAGCACTTTGCCCCATTGTGACCCAGGGCCCTGGCACAAAGGGTCCCTCAACTATTGTTATTGAATGAGTGATGAAAAACAAAAGATCATTCTAGAGTTGTGGAAACTGAGAGTAGAAGGTCATTTCCCCAAGTTCACCCAAATTAGCAACTGATTTGGCCCCTAGCACCACGTCCTGGACATTTCTCTTTACTGGAGGAAAGGCTGGGAGAGGGTGGGGGCTGCAGGAGCCTGCAGGGCTGGGCTCTGGGCTGGGCTCCGGATGAGACATCAGGTATACCTCGGTTTGGTCCCCGCCTACAACCAGCTGTGCACCTCTGGGCCAGGAGGTTACCTTCTCTGAATCTCAGTGAAGTGAACAAATACCACTCACCTCAGGGCGGCGTGGGGCTTGAAGAAGAGCATGTAGGACACGCGCTGAGCCCTTTTCAAGGAGGCGAGGATCAGGGCAAAGGAATCAATCATTCTTTGTTGCTGTTTTTGTAGTTATTAAAAATGAAACAACCCTGCATGATTCAATAGTAGATTAAGTTGCTTGCTTTTCTGATATTTAGAGGGGGAAATTCTCCTTTTATGCTTATTGTATTTTTTAGAAAGAGGAGAGCGAGTGGGGGAGGGGCAAAGAGCGAAGGGAACAGAAGATCCAAAGTGGGCTCCCCGCTGACAGCAGAGAGCCCGATGTGGGGCTCAAACTCACGAATCCTGAGATCGTGACCAGAGCTGACACTCAGTCAGACGCTCAACTGACTGAGCCACCCAGGCTCCCCTAGGGGAAGAAATCATTCTGTCACAATACGCCCCACCTTCTTCATATTTGTATACTTGTGTGTATAAGGGTATACAGTCTTACATATGTAGTTACATATAGCGATAGATACTAGGTACATTTATATCTTCTTACAGGGGCAAAGTGTATATCTTATATATCCACCCAAGTAGCCATGATTTCCCCCTTTCCTTTGATCTTTATATTTACATAGATTGGGTACTCACCACCAGAGCTTCTGCTCTAGCTTCTGCACGCCTGGTCTTGTCTGTTTGCATCTATCCCTGGAAGGTGCTGTCGGGCACAGAAAGGTTTGTTTTTTCAAGAAGAGGTCACAGTGCTGCATTCCCTGAGCGTCTGCGAGCTGCCTGATCTTTACAGGAACGCTTTGATGGGCAAGACTCAAATTGTAGTCACTTTTTTTTTAAATTAGATTTTATTGAGGCACAACATTGTTCCAGCTGTTGACTGTGGCATCACGAACCATCTCGACACTACTGGCGTGTCACGTTCATAGCAGTTATTATTCACAACAGCCAAAAGACGGAAGCAACCCAAGTGTCCATCAGCAAAAGAATGCATCGACACACAATGGGCTACGTGTACAATAGAATATTATTCAGTCTTGGTAAGGAAGGAAATTCTGACACGTGCTGCCGCCTGGATGAAACTTAAGGACACTTAAGTGAAATAAGTCAGTCACCAAAAAAAGAAAAAATCCTACATGATCCTTCTTATATGAGGTTCCTAGGGTAGTGAGGTTCACAGACACAGAAAGTAAGGTGGTTGACACAGGCAACAGGGAGGGGAAAGGGGGAGTTGTTCTTGACAGGTATAGAGCTTCCATTTTTCAAGATGAAAACGTTCTGGAATCTATTGCATAACTATGTGAATATACTTAACACTACTGAGTTGTACACTTAACAATGATTAAGATGATAAAAAAATTTTAACTGTATTTATTTATTTTGAGACAGAGAAAGAGAGAGATAGCAAGAGCTAGGGAGAGGCAGAGAAGGAAGGAGAGAGAGAATCCTAAGCAGGCTCCACACTATCAGCACAGAGCCTGATGTGGGGCTCAAATCACCAACCGTGAGATCATGACCTGAGCCCAAATCAAGAGTCGGACGCTTAACTGGCTGAGCCACCCAGGTGCCTCAAAATGATAAACTTCATGTTATGTGTTTCTGTCAATTTTTAAAAGCTTAGTAATGTAAAACAGCCACCAGCATTTTATTGGGTTCCTGGGCAATCTGAGTCAGGAGTTTGGGCTCAGGGAAAGTGGCTCTTCCCTGCCCAGAATGTCTGGGACCTCAGCTGGTGACCACAATGGCTGGGGCTGGAGAGTACCCATCTGAGCCAGTTTCCTGACTCATGTGTGGGGCATCTGAGCTGGACGGCTTCAGCCGGGCAGGTGGCATCTCTAGTCTGGCACCGCAGAGCAGCCGGACTGTTTGTGGGGTGACTCAGGGCTGCAGGGAGCAGCGTTCTCAGCAGGCAAGGAGTGGCCTTTTATGTCTGCCTCCCTCTCAGAGGTGATGTCACCTCAGTTTCATCAGATTCTTTTGATTCACCTGTCACAAGAGCACACCCAAGTTCAAGGGATGGGAACATAGACCCCACCTCTCAATGGGAGGAGTGTCAAGTCATTTGTGTTGTCATGTTTGATTGATTGATTGATTGGTTGTTTTTATTTTGTAAAGATTTTTTTAAAGTTTTTTAATGTTTATTTATTTTTGAGACAGAGAGAGAGAGAGAGAGAGAGAGAGAGAGAAAACACAAACGGGGAGGAGCAGAGAGAGAGGGAAACACAGAATCCGAAACAGGCTCCAGGCTCTGAGCTGGCTGTCAGCACAGAGCCCAACGCGGGGCTCGAACACACGAACCGTGAGATCATGACCTGAGCTGAAATCGGATGCTCAACCAATTGAGCCACCCAGGCGCCCCTAAAGATTTTATTTTTAAGTAATCTCTCCACCCAGTGTGGGGCTTGGATTTAACAACCTTGAGATTAAGAGTTGCATGCCCTTATGTGATCAAGTTTTAAAACCATCAATGGGGCGCCTGAGTGGCTCAGTTAATTCAGCGTCCGACTCAGCTCAGTTCGTGATTTCGTAGGTCCTGAGTTCAAACCCCACGTGGGCTCATTTGTCTCAGTTCAGAGCCGGCCTTGGATCCTCTGTCCCCCTCTCTCACTGCCTCTCCACTGCTCGTGCTCTCTCTCCCTCAAAAATAAATAATAATAATAAAAACATTAAAAAATAACTAAAGGGGTGAGTTCAAGCCCTGCGTCGGGCTCTGTACTGGCAGCTCGGAGCCTGGAGCCTGCTTCAGATTCAGTGTCTCCCTCTCCTTCTGCCCCTCCCCCACTTATGCTCTGTCTCTCAAAAATGAATAAACATTAACAATTTTTTAAAATAACTACAGGGGTGCCTGGGTGGCTTAGTCGGTTAAGCGTCCGACTTTCGCTTAGGTCATGATCTCGCGGTTTGTGGGTTCGAGCCCCGCGTCAGGCTCTGTGCTGACTGCCAGCTCAGAGCCTGGATCCTGTTTCAGATTCTGTGTCTCCCTCTCTCTCTGACCCTCCGCTGCTCACGCTGCCTCTCTCTCTCTCTCTCTCTCCAAGAAATAAATAAAACATTAAAAAAAAATTTTTTTTAAATAAAATAACTACAATAAAATCACCGCAAGCATAAGAACATGAAAGCACACAGATCAAGAGCACACTGTTTGATGGAATTTTGCAGAGTGAACCACCTCAGGTTACCAACCAGATGGAGGAAGAGAATGCTCCCAGGGACTCAGGCATCCCTCTTGCGTCTCCTCCCCTTCACTCCCCCAAACCCTCACCTCTGACTCCTAACACTAACTTGGCAGGTGGAAGGGAGGGAAAAATGTCTTTCAGGTTCTCAGCTGGGGCCCGAGAACAAAAGACAGATGAATGAGAGGAAAGCATATATATTCATCTAAGTAAAGTTTTATATGACATGACAGCCAATGACACGATAGGGAAATGAAGGCCCAAAGTTAAATGTGAACGTTCTGATGTTGAATCTGATGGTGATGAAGAGTGACAAATCACCCGAAAACATGATAAAACATGACAAAGGGGTGTGAGCGCAGGGTAGTGACCTGGGGGAAACGAGGCTGGGTCCTTCAGATTCTTCCTGGCGTCCTAGAGATGAGGCTGCTCCTTGCTCTGGGTCAGGAGGGCGCCTCTCACCTGGGGTCTGTGACCTGCTTCAGGGGAAGGTCAAGAAGTCCTTCCTACACCTTTCATTTTTCGAATTCCTTCAGTTGACAATATTCAATATGCCCAGTCGCCATATTTGGAGGAAGTGTTTCTTGAAGTCCATCAGTAGCTATAAATATTTTTAAACATGTCTCCCTAGATTCTCATCTCTGAATTCCTGTGAGATATATACCTGCTAGTAGTAAAATGTGTGAACCAAGCAGTTGTGCCAATTTTGGGCACGCCTGGGCGGCTCAGTTGGTTAAGCACCCAACTCTTGGTTTCAGCTCAGGTTATGATTTCATGGTTCGTGAGTTCGAGCCCCGCATCAGGCTCTGCACTGACAGCATGGAACCTGCTTGGGATTCTCTGTCTTCTTCTCTCCCCTCTCTCTGCCCCTCCCCTGCTCATGTTCTTCTGTCTCTCTCAAAATAAATAGACTTAAAAAAAATGGTTGTAACAATTTATAACCAGTTTACTCCCATCAGTTGTGTATGAGAGTACTTATTGTCCACATCCAGCCAAACTAAGTTTTGTTTGATCTTTTTTAAAGTAGGCTTCACACCCAACATGGGGGCTTGAACTCACCATCCCTGAGACCAAGAGCTGCACACTGAGCCCGCCAGGTGCACTTTGTCTGGTCTTTTAATATCTACTAATCCAATGAGTAGGAAATGTTCTTCCATTGCGATTGTGACTTGCACCTCATTTCCCTGATTACCAGTCAGGCAGAGTTCACGTTTATCGACCTTTCAGGTCACCTTTTCTGTGAACTGCCATCCATCCCAATGTCTGCAATATGTGTTGACAAATTTCAGCACAGAAAATGGAAAATTATGCATGTACCAGAAAATTAAGCCTTTCTTCTTCACTCAGTATTAACAGAGCTCACTGCAAGAGAGGAGCAATTGGAACCCTTCACGTTGCTGGGGGAAAGTCCAAAGATTTAGGCACTGTGAAAAATACTCTGCCAGCTCCTCGCAGACGTCACACAGAATTATCAGATGGCCCAGGATTCCAGGTCCTAGGTGTATCTCCAAGAGAAGTGAAATCAAAAGTCAAGCCAGCAACGTGCATGTTCACAGCAGCATTCTCCGTGATGGCTAGAAAGGGAAGCCGCTCAAATGTCCATCAGCAAATGCGTGGATAAACAAACAGTGGTCCATCCACACAACGGAATATTGTTCAGCCATAAAAAGGAATAAAGTACTGGTAAATGCTACAACTTAGATGAACCTCAAGAACATTAGGAGGGGCACCTGGGGGGCTCAGTCGGTTGAGCATCCGACTTCAGCTCAGGTCATGATCTCACAGCTGGCGAGTTCAAGCCCCACACTGAGCTCTGTGCTGATGGCTCAGAGCCTGGAGCTGCTTCAGATTCTGTGTCTCCCTCTCTCTCTGCCCCTCCCCCGCGCACACTTTGTTTCTCTTTCTCTCAAAATAAATAAACATTTAAAAATAACTTTAAAAAAAAGAACATTAGGAAAAGTGAAAGAAGCCAGACACAAAAGTTCCTAAGACTGTATGATCAGTTTTACGTGAAATATTCAGAACAGGCAAATCCTTGGAGACGGAAGGCAGGCTGGTGGCTATTAGGGGCTGAAAGGAGGAGGGCATGGGTAGTGGGTACAGAGTGTTCTTAAATTTTACCTTAATTGTAAAAAACCACACAGTTCAGAGGTATGGGCCGATATGATATCAAAAGGGTCTCAGTCCAGATGTGGCTAATATAAGTCTCTTTCTGTTACTCATATCTTGATCAGTAACCAAAGCTTGACTTAGCAACAGGCAATATGAGGAGAGTGACATTACTTCAATACCTACTAAGTGCTTCACATGCAATCAGTCATCACAACATCCTTGTATGTCTTGTGGGTAGTATGAAAAAACAGAAGTTCAGAGAGGTTAAATGACTTACTCAAAGTCACACAGCCTCTGAGTGATAGAGCCAGGATTTATACCACTGCCCTCCTCCACTCACCTCTGTCCCTATAACTGAGGGCTCCTGGTTTTGTGTCTAAAGGGAAGAGCCAAGGGGCACCTGTGTGGCCCAGTTGGTCGAGCATCTGACTTCAGCTCAGGTCACGATTTTGTGGTTCATTGAGTCTGAACCCTGCATTGGGCTCACTGCTGTCAGTGCAGAGCCTGCTTCATATCCTCTGTCTCCCTCTCTCTCTCTGCCCCTCCCCTGCTTGCACTATCAAAATAAATAAACATTAAAAAAAGTTTTTAATATTTTAATGTTTATTTATTTATGAGAGAGACAGAGACAGAGAGACAGCATGAGCATGAGCTGGGGAGGGGAGAGACAGAGAGGGAGACACAGAATCTGAAACAGGCTCTAGGCTCTGAGCTGTAAGCACAGAGCCCGACATGGGACTTGAATACCGACTGGTGAGATCATGACCTGAGCCGAATACTCAACTGATTGAGCCACCCAGGTGCCCCCCAAAATATTTAACAGGAAGAGCCAAATTGTTTTTTATTATTAGAGCCCCAAAGGCTGTCTTATCCTGGCTACGTGTAAAAACTGGAAACTTGGGGATTAATGAAGTGTAATACCCTCAAACTTCTTAAGAAATGGTCTCATCAGCAGGTTCCTGGCAATGAGGCAAAGCCTTGAACCTCAGGAGTGTCCCCTCTGCATGGGGGAGGGGCAGCCACACTCACACCCATGAGCTTCCTGCCACCTTTGCTGGGGCCCCAGACTGAAGCATGTAAGGATGCCCAGGAACTGGGCCCACTGGTCCACTTTGGTCTTTATTTTCGGATCTCATCCCAGAAAGGTCTAGCATTCATGGAGCAGTGGGCCAGGTTTGGGTGGATCTGGGTACCTTGTGTCTTGGGGAACAGTCAAAGGGTGAGGGGAGTTCAGACCAGAGAGAGTGGAGGACAGAGATGAGTCCAGACAGGAATGTCTGGGTGGCAGAACTCCGTCCCCAGCTGAGTGAGGGAGCTGACTGCTTGATCTGTCTCAGCTCCCGGTTTCCAAGATGGCAGCAACCAGCCTCGGGCGCTACTGAGCACTTGGAATGGGGCTAGACGGGTTGAAATGAGCTGTAAGTGTAAAATATACCCCAAAGTTCGATGCCATGCTACCAAATAAAATAACATAAAATATCTCATTAATATTTTTTATATTGACTAGGGACGCCTGGGTGGCTCAGTAGGTAAAGCGACTGACACTTGCTTTTGGCTCAGATTATGATCTCACGGTCATGGTCGCCATGTCTGGCTCCCACTGGATGTGGCACCTGCTTGGGATGCCTTTTCTACCTCTGCTCCTCCCCAAACCCTGCCTGGGTTCATGCACGGACTCTTTCTTTCTCTACAAAAAATTTGTTATATTGATTACATGTTAAGATAATATTTGGCATGCATCGGGTTAAATAAAACATTATGATCATTAATTTCAGCTGTTTTCTTTGACACGTACTTTTCTTTTATTTTTTTAATGTTTTATTTATTTCTGAGAGAGAGACAGTGTGATCAGGGGAGGATCAAAGAGAGAGGGAGACACAGAATCTGAAACAAGCTCCAAGCACTGAGCTGGCTGTCAGCACAGAGCCCAACGTGGGGCTTGAACCCACCAGCCATGTGATCATGACCTGAGCCGAAGTCGGACACTTAACCAACTGAGCCACCCAGGCGCCCCTGACGTGTACTTTTTAAAGTGTGGCTACTAGAAAATTTAAAATATAAAATGTACACTCTAAAGTAAAAATGATGCGTTGTTTCTCTTGGACAGCACTGTTTTGGGCCAACCTCTCCGGCCTGGGTGGGTAAACAGAGGCTGGAATGACAGAGGGCAAGGCCCCTTAAGAAGACACTGCCCTCGGGGCGCCTGGGTGGCTCAGTCGGTTAAGCATCCGACTTTCGCTTAGGTCATGATCTCGCGGTTCGTGGGTTCGAGCCCCGCGTCGGGCTCTGTGCTGACTGCCAGCTCAGAGCCTGGAGCCTGTTTCAGTCTGTGACTCCCTCTCTCTCTGACCCTCCCCTGCTCACGCTGTCTCTCTCTCTCTCTCCCAGAAATAAATAAAACATTTAAAAAAAAAAAAAAAAAGAAGACACTGCCCGGATCACCCTTCCTGGCGCTGTCCAGGCTGGGTCCCAGGTGCGGGAGAAGAGAGAATCCAGCAGCCTCAGGGGAGGAAGGGCTTGGGTGGGGGGAAGATGGAGCAGGTGAGACGATCTTCTGGAATCCACAGGCCCCTGGGAGGGTCAGCCCTGTAGGATTCATTTTCACCCACTCCTAATTCTTCTTCTCTCCTTTCAGGTGAGAAATAGGCAGGTGAATCTCGTCTCTGTTAGCAGATTTCACCATCTGGAGGCTCTTTATCCTCCAAGTAGAGAGCTGAGGTCACCCAGGGAACCTGAGTCTGAGCTCATTGCCCCATGGGGGGCTCCCTTGGAGGTCCCCAAGGCCACAGGTATAGATGCCTGGAGCCCAAGGGGCCTGGGGACCTGGCCTCACCTGGGGTTGGAGCCTCTGGGTCTGGCCTGGGGCTTAGAGTCAAGTTTAAAATACTCCCCAGCTTTTCCCCGGATCTGCACCCCTCTTGCCGCTGCCTTTCTACCCTGTTTGGAAACTGAATCCTAATAACTATTAACTAAGGGCACCTGGTGGCTCAGTCAGTCGAGTGTCTGATTTTGGCTCAGGTCATGATCTCACAGTTTGTAAATTCAAGCCCCGCATCGGGCTCTGTGCTGACAGCTTGGAGCCTGGAGCCTGCTTCAGATTCTGTGTCTCCCTCGCTCTCTGCCTCTCCCCCCGCTCATGCTCTGTCTCTCAAGAATAACTAAATATTGGAAAAAATAAATTTAAGAGTTATTAACCCCCAAAGTAAAATAGAACAAAATAAAATAAAATAAAAATACTCCCAGCTTTTGCTCCCTGGTTCTCTGCCAGGATGCTTGCTCTGGGGACAGGGTGAGGTTGGAGACTCTCTTACACCTGCTGGCTGAATGAGAAAGGGGAGAAACCCAAGTAGACAGTTGTCTGTGGCTTTCCCTCCCCCCCGCCCCGGGGGGATGCAGCCCGCAGGGGGACTGCCGTCACTTTCAGAGTTTCCCAAACCAGAACAAAGACCTGAAAGCCTCTCCAGAGGTGACACCTTGGAGAAGAGGAAGAAGTAACTGCGAGTCTTCGGGACACCTCTCTAAGGGCACAGTGAGACGAGAGTGGATGGATGCTGGATCCTTCCAGCCTGAATTGTTTCCGTTCTGAGCACTCAGCTCACCTTCTGTGGGCAATTACTTAAGTGTCGCCTCCTGGAGGTGACACTTTCTGCTGGCCGTTGTGTAGTCGGGTGTGGGGGTGCAAGAGCGCCTGACTCCGCGGGTCCCCAACAGACCAGGCTCTGTCACTCGCCCCTGACAAAATCCACAGGCAGAGGGAGGACAGTGGTGAAGCAAGAGAGGAATTATTTCCATGAGGCCTGACACCAGGAAGACAGAAGACTAGAGGATTAAAGACTGTCTCCCAAGTGCCGAAAATACTTCCGGGTTTATAGAGGGAAAATGTTGGGGGGGCGTCTGGGTGGCTCAGTCAGGTGAGTGTCTGACTCCAGCTCAGGTCATAATCAAATGTCTTGTCGGTTTGAGCCCCGCGTCGGGCTCTGTGCCGACAGCTCAGAGCTTGGAGCCTGCTTTGGATTCTGTCTCCCTCTCTCTCTGCCCCTCCCCCGCTTGCACTTTGTCTCTCTCTCTCTCTCTCTCAAAAATAAATAAACATTAAAAAAAAATTTTTATAGAAGGAAAATGTGAGTATGTGCTGGTAGTGAAGGTCAAATCCATCATGGTGTGGGGTCAGTCCCATGGGGTCTTCCTGGCTCAGAACAGCACTTACTGCTGAGGGGGTAGTTCAAGTTGATGCTTTGCCGGCAGGGTGTTTCGCCTGAGTTAAGACATAAGCTAGAAAGGAGAATTTGTCAATGAGAAAGTTTGAGGTCAAAATGGAGGTTCTTGAAATCCTCTTTCAATTTTACCTGAGGTTGCACCTTGCCCCCCCACCCCCATCCTAGATTGGGCTCTGCTTTATTTTTGTCTTGTTTCTTATCATCATCCAATATATACCGCGTGTCTGCATGCATCTTGTTGACTGTTCCCCCCACCCTCCATGGGAATGTAGACCATGAGGGCTGGGACCTTGTTATGGTTTGAGAAAGAGCCAGAAACAACCACAAAGGGACCTGGCCCTGAGTTCATATTTGTTGGATAAATGAATAAATGAGGTTTTACCATTTTTAACCCAACTGCTGCATAGGAGGGGTGTCCACAGTCGGCTCACTGCGGTGCTGTGTGGACAGCAGAGGGCAGAATCGACTTGAACACCCATGGAGAGTGGACGCTTTCTGCTACACACAGAGAGTAGATTACTTGGCTGCCATTAAAAGAAATAAGGTAGATTAATGTTTCCTAAAATGTTAAATGTGGTGCACAGATCTCTGGGAACTATTTTGTGACACGAACACATCATTCATGCGTCTTCCGATTCATGCGTCTTCCGATATGTTGACGTTTGCCCCAATGGTACAAAGAGGTGGTTAAAACTGTTGTCACTTTAGCCCAAAGCAAGGTAGTGACACCAAACCCTACTAAGAGTCATTGTATTTTTCACCTTCAGGCACTTCTGGGTTTTGTTTTGTTTTGTTTTCCTTCCTTTTGTTTTGTTAATGCACTTTGGAAGCGGACTCCAGTGACCTCAGTTTTGACTACATACTTTCTCATTGATAAATTCTTTCCGGCTTATCTCCTGACTCAGGCGAAACACCCTGCAGGCAAAGCATCTCTGATGAGAACCTGAACTACCCCCTCAGGCAATAAGGACTGTCCTGAGCCAGGAAGACCCAACAATGATGGATTTGACCTTCACTGATACATGCACGTACCCACCCACCTCTGTTCTCCTCTTCTTTATTTTTTAGGAGTGTTTTTTGTTTGTGTGTGTGTGTTTTCAAGTTTATTTATTTTCAGAGAGAGAGACTTGAGCACGTGAGCAGGGGAGTAGCAGAGAGAGAGGGAGAAAGAAAATTCCAAGCAGGCTCTGCACTGTCATCACAGAGCTGAGGTGGGTGTGGGGCTCAAACTCATGACCTCCAGATCATGACCCCAGCCGAAAACCAAGAGTTGGATGCGCATAACCAACTGAGCCACACTGGTGACCCCCACATTCTTTACAGAGACCCAGAAGTATTTTCCACACCTGGGAGACAGTCTTTAATCCTCCAGTCCACTGCCTTCCTGGTATCGGCCTCACGGAAATAATTCCTCTCTTGTGTCACCGCCATCTTCCGTCTGCCTTTGGAATTTATCAGGGGCAAGTGGCTGAAGCTGGTCTGTTTGGCACCCCCACATGCCAGGTCACTTTCTCAATAAGAACGTTTTTGATGAAGGAGAATTTTTGTCTTTTTTAATGGAAGTATAATTAACATACAGTGTTACATTAGTTTCAGATGTACAATATGATTCAACAGTTCTATACATATCTCAGTGTTCATCAGGATAAGTACATTCTTTTCTTTTAATTTTTATTCATTTTTGAGATAGAGAGAGACAGAGTATAAGTGGGGGAGGGGCGAGAAAGAGGGAGACACAGAACGCGAAGAAGGCTCTAGGATCTGATCTGTCAGCACAGAGCCTGACATGGGGCTCGAACTCTAGAACTGCAAGATCATGACCTGAGCCGAAGTCCAATGCTTAACCCACTGAGCCATCCAGGCGCCCCAGGATAAGTGGATTCTTGGGGCGCTGGAATGGCTACAGTCAATGGAACACGATACTCTTGATCGGGTCATGAGTTCAAGCCCCATGTTGGGTGTAGACATTACTAAATTAATGTTTTTAAATGGCTGTAAAATAAATGTACTCTTAATCTCCTTTATCTGTTTCATCTATCCCACCACCCACCTCTTTGGCAACCATCAATTTGTTCTCTGTACTTAAGAGTCTGGTTTTTTTCTTTTTAAATTTTATTTATTTATTTTGAGGGAGAGAGAGAGAGAGAGAGAGAGCGAGCACAAGCTGGGGAGGGGGTAACAGAGGAGAGAGAGACAGATTCCCATGCAGGCTCTGCACCATCAGCACAGAGCCCCATGAGGGGCTTGAACTCACAACCCTGAGATCAAGACCTGAGCTGAAACCAAGAGCCGGTCACTTAACCACCTGAGCCACCCGGGCGCCCCAAGGGTCTGGTTTTTTTGTTTGTTTCTTTTTTCCTCCTTGTTTGCTCATCTGTTTCTTAAATTATACATATGAGTGAAATCTCTTTCTTCTGGCTGCCTTAATTTCACTTTGCGTTGTACTTTCTAGGTCCAGCCATGTTGTTGCAAATGGCACGATTTGCGATTTTTTATGGCTGGGTACTATTCCTTTGTATGCATACACCACATCTTCTTTACGCATTCATCTATCAATGGACACTTGGGTTGCTTCCATTCTTGGTTATTGTAAATGATGCTGCAATAAACATAAAGGTGCAGGGGCACCTGTCTGGCTCAGTCAGCGGAACAGGGTTGTGAGTTCAAGCCCAACATGGAGAATAGAGATTTCTTAAAAATAAAATCCTTAAAACAAACAAACAAACAAAAACACAAAAAAACAGGACACCAGGGTGGCTCAGTCGGTTAAGCGTCTGACTCTTGATTTCTGCTCAGGTCATGATCTCATAGTTTGTGAGATTGAGCCCCCGGGGTTCTGCACGGACAGCATGGAGACCCTCTTGCTGTCCCTCCCTTGATCACACTCTCTCTGAAAATAAACTTTAAACAAACAAACAAAACCCATAGGGGTGAATTAATATTTTCATTATCTTTGGGAATAAATACCCAGTAGTGAAATTACTGGATCATATGGTATTTCTATTTTTAATGTTTTTTTTTTTAAGATTTTATTTTTAAATACTCTCTACACCCAGCATGGGGCTTGATCCTACAACCCTGAGATCAGGATCACATGCTCCACCGACTCTGAGCCAGCCAGGTGTCCCCTATTTTTAATTTTTTGAGGAACCTCCACACTGTGTTCCACATTGTTTGCACAATTCATGATCCCACCAACCACACACAGGATTTCTTTTTCTCCACATCCTCATTAACACTTGTTATTTCTTTTTTTTAATTATTAAGTTTATTTTTTATAGTTTTTATTTATTTTTGAGACAGAGAGAGACAGAGCATGAATGGGGGAAGGGCAGAGAAAGAGGGAGACACAGAATCTGAAACAGGCTCCAGGCTCTGAGCTGTTAGCACAGAGCCCAATGCGGGGCTCAAACCCACAAACTGAGAGATCATGACCTGAGCTGAAGTTGGACGCTTAACCGGCTGAGCCACCCATGCGCCCCAACACTTGTTATTTCTTATGTTTTTTATTCCAGCCATCCTGACAGGTATAAGGTGATATGTTTTTGTGGTTTTGGTTTGCGTTTCCCTGGTGATGAGAGATGTTAAGCATCTTTTAATGTGTCAGTTGGCCATCTGTATGTCTTCTTTGGAGAAATGTCTATTCAGGTCCTCTGCCCATTTTTAATGGGATTTTTTTTTAAGTTTATTTATTTATTTTGAGAGAGAGAGCAGGGAAGGGGCACAGAGAGAAGAGACATAATCCCAAGCAGGCTGTGGGGCTCGAACACACAAACCATGAGATCAAGACCTGAGCTGAGATCAAGAGTGGGACACTTAACTGACAGAGCCACCCAGGTACCCCATAAATTCTTTATATATTTTAGATACTAACTCCTTATCGAATGTATCATTTGCAAATATCTTCTGTCATTCATTCAGTAGGCTGTCTTTTTGTTTTGTTGATAGTTTTCTTCACTGTGTGGAAGCTTTTTATTTCGGTATAGTCCCAATAGTTTAATTTTGCTTTTGTTTCTCTTGCCTGAGGAGACGTATCTAGAAAAATGTTTCTATGGCTGATGCCAAAGAAATTACTGTCGATGTTTTCTTCTAGGACTTTCATGGTTTCAGGTCTCACATTTGGGTCCTTAATCCATTTCAAGTTTATATTTGTGTGTGGTGTAAGAAAGTGGTCCAGTTTCATTCTTTTTTTTTTTATTTTTTGTGTCTTTGTTTTATTTTGAGAGACAGAGACAGAGAGCAAGCGGAGGAAGGGCAGAGAGAGAGACACACACACAGAATCTGAAGCAGCCTCCAGGCTCTGAGCTAGCTGTCAGCATAAAGCCTGACATGGGGCTTGAACCCACAGACTGTGAGATCATGACCTGGGCTGAAGTCAGATGCTTAACGGACTGAGCCACCCAGGTGCCCCAAGTCCAGTTTCCTTCTTTTGCATGTAGCTGTCCAGTGTTCCTAATACCATTTGTTGGAGGTCGTCTTTTCCCCATTGTCAGTGAGCCCTCCTGCTTAGTATAGACCCCAACAATTCTTTCTTGCTTTTTTAAAAAAAAGTTTAATTTATTTATCTTGAGAGGTGGAGGAGGAACAGAGAGAGGGAGAGAGAGAATCCCAAGTAGGCACTGCACTGTCAATGCAGAGCTGGAAGTGGGGCTCGAACTCACGAACAGGTGAGATCATAACCGGAGCCAAAATCAAGAGTCGAGAGGCTTAACTGGCTGAGCCACCCAGGAGCCCTCTCAACAGTTACTTCTTATCACATTTTCTTGAGGCTTTGACAATGACTGGAACATCCTAACTGACAGACCAGAACAGTCCTGATAGCAAAGGAATGCCTAGAAGACCACACCCGACAGTCCCTTCCCTGCCCAAGATCAAGGGCTGTTGGGCCCTACAGCCCTGCACCCGTGGCCATGCACTCAGCCTGCTCTCTTGCACCTCCCTGAACTGCTCCTGTGAAACTTTAAAACTATAAAGATTTCGGTGTCCATCCTGCTGATGGAGAGGCCGGTTATTAAAGTTCTTGAGCCTGCTACCACCCAGGGTGCTGGCTCGGGAAATAAATCTCTCCTCTCTTTTCCAAACCTTCCTCTCTTGAGTGATTGGTTTCTCCCGTGAGGAGTTTATCCGATTTTGTTCAGCAGCAGTGTTAGCAAATCTAGCCATGAGCTACGGCTTCAACATGTCCAGCCCCGCAGGATTCCCAGGGACAGAGCTGGTGGCCTCGGCAGCGCCTGGGTTCATTCTTTGGTGTCCAGAGTTAGCGGCTCTGACAGGTCCTTCCGTAATACAGCTGCATCATTTTGCCTCCTTTGTTGTAGATTAATTGACCAAGTAAGTGTGGGCTTGTTTCTAGGCTCTCTTTTCTGTTCCATTAATCTCAGTATGTGTCTTTTTAATATTTGGTGTGATGAAATGGAAGGCACTTCTGCTAAAGACCAGAGTGTGGTAGTCGTCCAGAGCAAAGCATTTACACAATTGACTGAGCTATGGGCAGAACCAGCCTCTTTCCCAGGGAGCATTCTTTCTTCTTTAAAAAAAAAAAATTAAATTTATTTCTTAGAGAGAGAGAGAGAGAGAGAGAGAGAGAGACAGCATGAGCAGGGGAAGGTCAGAGAGAGAGGGAGACACAGAATCTGAAGCAGGTTCCAGGCTCTGAGCTGGCTGTCAGCACAGAGCCCGACGCGGGGCTCAAACCCACGAACCATGAGATCATGACCTGACCCGAAGTCGACACTTAACCAACTGAGCCACCCACGTGCCCCACTATCACTTTTTTAAAAAAGTTTATTTATTTTGAGAGAGAGAGAGACAGCACGAGTGGAGGATGGGCAGAGAGAAGGAGGGAGAGAGAGAGAGAGAGAGAGAAAGAGAGAGAGTCACAAGCAGGCTCTGCACCACCAGCAGAGTCCGATGTGGGGCTTAAACTCATGAACCGTGAGATCATGACCTGAGCCAAAATCAAGAGTCGAACGAAGAAACTATTACTTATCTGAGTTTGGTAGAGTATCAGAGAAGACAATAACCATAATTATCTGAAAAGATGATTCGTATATTCTTCCTTTTCCCAATGAAATAACCAAGTATATTTCCAGCTGCCTGTGGAAGGCTGGATTTTCTTCATGTATCTCAAAGAAAGCAACAAATTGCAACAAATCAAATCAGAGGCAGATGCTCTATTCAACTGTTTTTTTTCTTTTTTTTTAATTAGGAGCGATGCTAAAGACATATACAAAGATGGAAACAATGTTCTCATATTAGGTATGTTAATATGTAAGGGATTCTTGTCATTGTTTAAATATCGGATTTGTTGAGACGTAATTCACATACTACAAAATTCATCCTTTTGAAATGTACAATTCCGTGGGTTTTATATATTCATGTGGTTGTACAGCCATCATCACTGTCTAATTTTAGAATATTTTGAATTCGGGGCACCTGGGCGGCTTAGTTGGTTAAGCGTCCGGCTTTCGCTTGGGTCATGATCTCGCGGTTCGTGGGTTCGAGCCCCGCGTCAGGCTCTGTGCTGACAGCCAGCTCAGAGCCTGGAGCCTATTTCAGAGTCTGTGACTCCCTCTCTCTCTGACCCTCCCCTGCTCACACTGTCTCTCTCTCTCTCTCCTAGAAAAAAAAAAAAGAATATTTTGAATTCAACGAGTGATGGCATGAAGAAACTTGGAAACAGCACACGGCACCAACCATTAATTTTTAAAAATCTCTTGTTAATGTTTTTATTTATTTTTGAGAGAGTGAAAGACAGAGAGACAGAGTGAGCAGGGGAGGAGCAGAGAGAGAGACACACACAGAATCCGAAGCAGGCTCCAGGCTCTGAGCTGTCAGCACAGAGCCCAACACGGGGCTCAAACTCGTGAACTATGAGATCATGACCTGAGCTGAAGTCAGGTGCCTAACTGACTGAGCCACCCAGGCGCCCTCTGACAATTAATTTTTAAAGGGCAGACATGTTCCTCTAAAACAAGGTAGAGCCCTGAGGTTTTGACTTGTTAGAGAAGTCGGTCATGCAAACACAAGCAGCACAGAATGTCTCCAGGGATGGAAGCTTCCCCAGGTTTCTGCTCTTTTGGAAAGGTTTTTCCCTTTTTGGAATTTAGTTCATTCCATCTTCTTTGGGACTTGCAGATCAGCCCTTCCCAGAGGGCCCAGAGACCTGTGCCAACTATCCAAGCTGAAAGGCGTATCTGTTCTTGTCCAAATGCCACAGAATTGGATGAGGACTCAATCCTGCAGGGATCTGAGGAGGGGGCACTGGCACATTGTATTTTCCGGCCATGGCCTCAATAGTGTACGCCCCATCTCACAATGCTCTTCTGTCACTCTTTCACCGAAAGGCGGAGATTTATATTCTTTCTCCTTTGTGACTGACTGCCTTGACTAGTAGAGTTCAGCTACGTGATTCCTGAGCCTACATCATAAAAGGCGACTCCTTCTTTGCAAGTTGGTCCTTGGATCTCAGCCTCCATGTTATAAGGAGGCTCCGGCCATGTGAAGAGGCTTTGTGCAGGTGCTCTAGCTGACAGCCCCGAGAAAGAACCAAGCACTAGCCAGCAGCGCTTCTGTACTTGTGAGGGAACGAGTCTTCAGATTCATTCCTGCCCCCCTGCCTTGTAGCTGCTTCCTCTTAACCCAAGTGGATCTGAAACGAGACTTGTCCCATGAAGTTGTGCCCAAATTGCAGATTTGTGAGCAAAGTAAACGTATTTGTTTGGAGCCACCAGGTTTGGGGATGGTCTGTTACATAGCGATCACTGAAAAAGAAGTCTTAAAGAGTAGGGCGCCTGGGGGGCTCAGTCGGTTAGGCATCCGACTTTGGCTCAGGTCATGATCTCACAGTTTGTGGGTTTGAGCCCCGCGTCGGGCTCTGTGCTGACAGCTCAGAGCCTGGAGCTGCTTCAGATTCTGTGTCTCCCTCTCTCTCTGACCCTGCTCATGTTCTCACTCTCTCTCTCTCTCTCTCTCTCTCAGAAATAAAACATTAAAAAAAATTTTTTTTTTAAAAAAGGTCTTAAAGTTAAAACACATTTGATGTCCCTACGAAATGCAGAACCTCCTAGAGCCGCCCCAGAGGAAAGTTAGCAAAAGGAACAAGCTCACCAGAGGTCAAGGTGAAGCACTTTCAGCTGCTCTGCAGTGAAAATATCCACCCTCCGATACTTCTTCATTTTAAACAGAACATTTGTTTTCTGATTATAACAGTTTTTATACTTGCGGTAGAAAATTCAGAAAAAAAGAGAATTAACAGAGAATGAAAACGATCTGACTTCTAGCATTTACAGCTTCATAATTTGGTCCCTTTCCCTTTACTCTTTTTATATAGAAATTTCTTCTACAGGGACACCTGGGTGGCTCAGTGGGTTAAGTATCCAACTTCGGCTCAGGTCATCATCTAACGGTTTGTGAGTTCAAGCCCCGCATCGGGCTGTCTGCTGTCAGCATAGAGCCCATTCTGGATCATCTGTCCACCCCCCCCCCCCCCCCCCCCCCCCCCGCCCCTTACCTGTAGGTCTATGTCAAGATAAATGAATAAACTTGGGGAAAAAAAGAAATTTATTTTACAAGACATGTGTCATATTTGCACGGTAATACTGATATTGACCCACCATTCATCAGTCATGTTTTGAGTTTTTCAGGCACCCAGCTGGACCCTGGAGAAGGAAAATGGAGGGCAGGGCTTTTATAGCAAAGGCAGTGGCTGTGATTCACCTTGGGTCACTAGTAAGATACTCAGACTTCATTCTTAGGGGTGGCTGGGTGTTGCCTGGTGAGTATCATGGGTATCTGGCTCTTTGCTGCCGGGGGCGGGCATGGCTTCGAGGAGGTCCATCCTCTACCACTACCTCGGTGGCAAGGAAGCTTGGGGGAGGTGTGGGGGGCACAACCCCCAAACTCTGTCCCTTGCAAGTGATATGCCTTTTGAGTAGCCCCAGCTGACAGCTGGTATTCCACACGCACACTATGCAAAAGTACTTCCTTAGAGACCAAACTGTCTAGAGAATAAATCTCACGTTCAGTGTTCTTACCAAGAAACTCCCCAAAACAAAATCCAAGGGGACAAAAGGAAATTTTTGGAGGTGATGGATATGTTTATTACCAAGGATGAAGTTGAGTTGTATTCAAAATCCACTCTCAGGAACACAAGAATTTTCAATGTTATGTCCTATTCACAAGTAAAAGAAAAGGCAAAGCTATTAGGGTTTTTGTTTAAGATTTTATTATGATTTTTAAATTTTATTTATTTGTTTTTTTAGTAATCTCTACACTCAACATGGGGCTCAAACTCATGGCCCTGAGATCAGGAGTCCAGCGTTTCACAGAC
This sequence comes from Hyaena hyaena, assembly GCF_003009895.1. Taxonomy (NCBI): domain Eukaryota; kingdom Metazoa; phylum Chordata; class Mammalia; order Carnivora; family Hyaenidae; genus Hyaena; species Hyaena hyaena. The sequence goes on along the minus strand of NW_024080721.1, from coordinate 1,245,694 downwards.
TGAGCCAGCCAGATGCCCCAAAGCTATTAGATTCTTTAAATTTAATGTGAACGGTGGTAAATTTTAGCATGTAAAACAACTGTTTACATTTACTATTACCTACTCATGCAAAGTTTCTTGTTGATGGAGCATATTAGGAATTTTAAATCCTTTTTTGGGATGTGTATGAAGTATGTCACATACAAAGTGCTCAAAACAGAAGTGATAAGAGAGAGAAGGCAGTCACCACCATCAGGTCAGGAAGAGTAGCATCCTGTGACATATTTAAAGGGTCTATCAATTGTCATTTCAAGCATAAAATCTGATGTAAAAAAGGCTGCTTTTGCAGGACCAGATAAAAGTATTTAGTAGGGATGTTAAAAGATTTTACTTTCGGGGCGCCTGGGTGGCTTAGTCGGTTGAGCGTCCGACTTTCGCTTAGGCCGTGATCCCGCGGTTCGTGGGTTCGAGCCCCGCGTCGGGCTCTGTGCTGACTGCCAGCTCAGAGCCTGGAGCCTGTTTCAGTCTGTGACTCCCTCTCTCTCTGACCCTCCCCTGCTCATGCTGTCTCTCTCCTAGAAATAAATAAAACATTTTAAAAAAAATTAAAAAAAAAAGATTTTACATTCTTTTATTTTTTAAATGTTTATTTTTGAGGGGGAGGGGAGAGAGAGAGACAGGGTGTGATTGGGGGAGGTGCAGAGAGAGAGGGAGATACAGAATCTGAAGCAGGCTCCAGACTCTGAACTGTCAGCACAGAGCCCGACGCGGGGCTCAAACTCCTAAACTGTGAGATCATGACCTGAGCCAAAGTTGGCTGCTTAACCACCTGAGCCACCCAGGCGCCCCTAAAAGATTTTATTTGAGGGCACCTAGGTGGCTCAGTTGGAGAAGCACTGACTCTTGATTTCGGCTCAGGACATAACCTCACAGTTTGTGGGTTTGGGCCCCATATCAGGCTCTCTGCTGTCAGCGCAGAACTCGCTTCGGATTCTCTGTCTCCCTCTCTCCCTGCCCCTCCCCTGATCATTCTCTTTCTCTCTCTCTCTTCCTCCCCTTGTCTCAAAAATAAACATTTTTTAAAATTTTGAAAGATTTTGATACCTTTCTTTAAAAACTTAGTATTTCCCTAATACCTTTTTGTTTTAAATAACTTTATTAAAATTTTTATTTTTATTTTATTGAAAAAAATTTTAATGTTTTATTTATTTCTGAGAGAGAGAGAGAGACAGTGTGAGCAGGGGAGGGTCAGAGAGAGAGGGAGACACAGAATCCGAAACAGGCTCCAGGCTCTGAGCTGGCTGTCAGCACAGAGCCCGACACAGAGCTTGAACCCACAAACCGTGTGATCATGACCTGAGCCGAAGTCTGATGCTTAACTGACTGGGCCACCCAGGCACCCCACTAATTTATAAAAATTTAAACATTTTACTTAAATCCAAGTTAGTTAACGTATACTGTAATAATGATTCCAGGAGTAGAATTTGGTGATTCATCACTTACATATAACACCAGTGTTCATGCCAACAAGTGCCCTCCTTAATGCCCATCCCCCACCCAACACCCCTCCAGCAACCCTCAGTTTGTATTCTGTATTTCTTTTTCTTTCTTTCTTTCTTTCTTTCTTTCTTTCTTTCTTTCTTTCTTTCTTTCTTTCTTTCAGATTTTTATTTATTTATTTGAGAGAAAGAGAGAGAAAACAAGCAGGGGAGGATCAGAGCGGGGGGGTGGGTGGGATGACAGAGGATCTGAAGCAGGCTCTGTGCTAACAGCAGAGAGCCCGTCGCCTAGCTCCAACTCAGAACTGTGAGATCATGACCTAGCTGAAAATCACACGCATGGTTAACCGACTGAGCCACCCAGGCATCCCTATTCTTTGTATTTATAAATAAATTTTTAAAAAGATTTTATTTGTAGAGGTGCCTGAGTGGTTCAGTCAGTTAGGCATCAGATTCTTTTTTTTTTTTTTTAACATTTATTTCAGGCATCTGATTCGTGATTTTTGCACTGACAGCACAAAGCCTGCTTGGCATTCTCTCTCTGTCCCTGCCCTGCTTGGGTGCGCTCTCTCTCTCTCTCTCTCTCTCAAAACAAAATAAACTTAAAAATATGTATTTCATTTGTAAGTAATCGCTACACCCAACGTGGGGCTCGAACTCACAACCCTAAGATCAAGAGTTGCATGCCCCACCAACCAGGCCAGCTAGGTGCCCCCAAATTGCCTTCTATAGATGCCCCCAGTCCCTGGCGAGACCTGTTTGCCCAACACACACACACACACACACACACACTCAAAAGCTGGTGCTCGGTCTCAGGCCCCAAGGCTCAGCCCGGGTCACAGACTCGCCCAAGGTCAGCAGCCCCCTAGGTGGTCAGAGCAGAGTGAGCCCAGGCCGAGGCGGGACCAGTGTTTACAACGGTTGGCTGATGTAACTAACAGCCATCTGCATCAGCCTTCCTTAGGGAGAAAGACGAGTTCACTTGTTTTACTCTCTTGTTATTAAAAATGCTAATTTATTTATTTATTCTTGAGCTCCTTTTTCTTTTCTTTCTTGTGTGTTTCACAGTAAAAGCCAGAGCCCCTGAAGCCACGCTGGGGTCTTACCTCCAGTGGAGCCACGAGTTTTGTCTCCTTTGCTTACTCTCTTTTCTGCTTATTTGTGTTTATTTTTAGTACGTTTTGGCAACATTTACTTTGAACGAATGTTAGAAACGCTGCCCCCCACTCCCTGCGGGCGCCTCCCACTGCCAGACCTCGCGACCACCGGGTGCCTCTTCCAGCCACGGGGGCGCGTGGGTGTCACCTGAGGGCGCTCGGTTTTTCCCACCCCCAACCTGTCCTGGGGCGCGAGCCCCTCCAGTCGGGGTGTTTCTGTGCAACGAGAAAGGAACCGCCCGAACGGTCGGGAAACTTTCCCGCTGCCGTTTCCCCGGGGACCGCAGGGTCCCCTGTCTCCCTCCGAGCGGGCTCGGGCGTCAAGGTCGGAGGTGATCGGGGCGTCCGCTCCGTGTCCTGGGGAGGGGCCAGCCTCCCGTCCCGAGCCCCGGGGAGGGGGCAGCGGGCGGGCGTCCCCTGGAAGCAGAGACACCTGCGGCCTCCGGGCGGGCGGTCCCGGGGCCCCGGCGCCTCCTTTAAAGCCGCGGCTCCGCCCCGCCCGCCCGCCTTTCCAGCCCGCGGTTCCACCCAACCGCCGGATTCCGGCCGCCCGGGCAGAGCGTCGCAGAGCCGCGAGCCCCCGAGCCGGCCGCCCAGTCCCCTCGTCGGGTTCCGCGTCCCCGGGTGCCCGGATCCGCCGCCATGGCCAGCCAGGAGCTGGCGCTCAAGCTGCAACGGCGGCTGCAGTGGGAGGAGGGGGCGGAGGGCGGCCTCCAGCCCGCGCCCCACGCAGCGCCGGCGCCCGCGCACGAGGTCCCCGGCCGGGCGCCCACCGCCTGCGCCGACGCCGAGCTGAGCGCGCAGCTGAACCGACGGCTGGACATCAACGAGGGCACGGCGCGGCCCCGCCGCTGCAAGGTCTTCAACCCCTACACCGAGTTCCCGGAGTTCAGCCGCCGCCTCATCAGGGACCTGGAGAGCATGTTCAAAAAGTGAGCGCCGCGCGCCGCCCTGCGCTTTGCGCCTCCGAGGACCTTGCGCTGGGGACCCGAGAGGCGGGTGCGGGGTAGGGAGGAGGTGGTGGTGAGCGGGTTTCCCGGCCCTGCTTGGTGGGACAAGGCGGGATAGTTTAGGAGTTCCGGGGGTGCCCTTAGCGTCTAACCCGCGCCCCCAGGCCCTGCGCGCCCCGAATCCGTGCCACGGCGTGCCAGGGCCGTGGCCGCAGCTCTGCCCGACCGAGCTCAGAGGTTCCCCGGGGCAGCCGAGCCGGAGTCCCACGCTCCCGGGTCCCGGCCACGGCTCCCGCCTCTGCGCCGCGGCTGCAAGATTTGCCCGCAGCGCAACTTCTAGGAAACAGAGTCGCGCAGCGCCTCACCTGCCAGCTTTAACTTTATCTCCCAAGGGAGAAACTAGCCCCGTTGTCCTTTTATCTGTTAAAACAAAAGAAGAAAGTTATCCTTGGCTGCCGCTCGGGGGCTGAAGTACCCACAGAGGCTGAGAACTGAGAGTTTCAGGACGTTCCTGGAGCGCGCGTATCTTGGGAGCCTCCTGGGGGCGTCGCCTTATCTGTTTGGGGCAGAAGGCGCCCGTCGGAACCGGACGTGGCAGGTGGCAGCCGATCGGACTGGGGCTCGCTCCTGTCCTGCTGTGAACGCCCCGCGCGGCCGGGGAGCTGCTGGCGCGCCCCAACACCGGGCCATAGAGAGCCCCCTCTGGTTGTCTTTGTATTATTGGAGTTCCCTGGACCTCAGTTTCCTCATCTGTAGAGAGAGGGCAGCGATCGTCTCAGCCTTTTAAGGCCAGATTTTGCACACCATAAGCTCCTAACCAAGCTATTAATATTATTTCCAGAATTGGGCCGAGACCGGAAAAATGCTTGAGGGAGCGAAGGCCTCCGGCCAGGTCATACTTAGGGCGTTTTTAAAAGCGCTTGGAATGTGTTTGTCCTCCGCATGAAGGTTCTATTTAAAGGCTCTGTGGCTGGCACTGTGTGGCCAGAGCCTTGCCCCCTTCCTGAGGCTGGGCTGTTGTCCAGCCTCCGCCTCTGCGTGGAGGTCAGTGGAGGCTGGAGACTCCCTGCCTCCTGTGCTCCCCTGACACCCCGATTTCCCGCCCCCGGCTTGCAGGCACTGTTCTCTGGGGTTCACACGTGCTGGGTGTAGTTTGGGGAATTAAGGAAGACTGAGTTGGGGGGGAGGGGAAGCATTTGGAGTGGTGATGGAAAGACAATGGGTAATTGGTTTGTCAGAGCTCCTTTGATTTATTTCGGGCTATGCTCTGGCTCTGTCACTGCCATGTCCCAGCGGTTTCTAGTAGTCCAGTTGGATTGGAGGGGGGCCGTCTTGGGGACCTCCTTCTTCAGTTTGCTTTGAGGTAACTTGGGTTTCTTTTATTTATTCTTTTTTTTTTTTTTTCCTCTACAGAACAATCTTTGCAAGGTTAAGTTTGTTGGCTACCTACGTGTTATAAAGGGAGTCCACACAGGGTCTTGGGGGAACAAGCAAGGTGGCATGCGTGAGGAAGCAGGCTCTGGAACAGGGTCAAGCTCAAGGGAAGGCAGCCTGTGGTCCAGGGTCCCAAGAGAGCTGGCCGTCTAGCCTTTGCACGGTGTCACACGGTGGTTCTCCAGAGCTGCGGTGTCGGTCAGAATTCTAGGTTGGGTTTTCTGTCACTTTCACCCAAAAGTGGCATACAAAAAAAAAAAAGAGAGAGATTAATTGGCTCAGCATCGGTGTCAGGTATGGCTGGACCCAGGCGCTCAGATGATACTATCAGTGCTTAGTTTCTCTCTTTCTTAAGCCAGCTTCCTCTCTGTGTTGTCCCCCTTCTCAGTGGCTTATCCCTGTGGTGGCAGTCTGACCACAGCAGCGCCAGTCCAGCGGGACAGAGTAACCGCAGCAAAGGCCTTATTGTCTCTTTCTCTCTTTAGCTTTACTATTGTTTCTTACTGGCTCTGAACCAATTGCCGTGGCCAGGGGACTAGGTTGCTCTGATTGGCCAGGCCTCAGCCACGTGCCCCACCCCTGCAGGGAGGAGTACAGACTTGGCCGTGGGGAAGAATGGCTTTCACAGGCAAATCTGGGGGCTCTTGCAGAGGAAGGAGGGTCAAATGCTGGCGGCTTATGAATGATCTTCCTGGGTCATCCTGGACCTGGATCATGGGCGCGCTCAGGGCTGCTGCTTTGTGTACCTTCAGCCACGAGTGCCATGGCTGGACTGCCTGGCTCCTGTCAGCAGGGAGTGGGACCCGAGGCCCGAGCTGCTGCAGAGACGCCTTCCTGGGAATCATCCCTATATGTCCCAGAAGGCGAGAGAGGCAGAGCTGCCCCTCCGGTTCGAGTGAGCTGAGCAGTACCTGGAGACCCCAGCACAGCGGGAGGGATCGGTGTCACCTCTGGATTCCCATAGGTGTAGAGCTGATAGGGCCTAGGACCTGTGACCCTGAACAAGTTACACCATCCCTCTAAGCTTTGGTTTTCTTGCTGGTTCCCCTGAGGGCCAGGCAGCTGCTGTGGCCACCCGGGCAGGGCCCCCTGGGAAATGCTGCCTTGCTTTCCCCACTGTGTTTGGAAAGGCCCTCCTAAACCGGATGTTGGGACTCAATTATGCATCATGAGTGTGGGGAGGGTGGGGACACAGCCCCCTTATTCCAGGGTCAATTGCTGTGACTGTGACCATGGACAAGTTGCTTAACCACTTCTGGCCTTTCATCTATAGGATGGAGGCGAATTGTTCCTTTCAAGGGGGTTTGTGAGAACCTGGCGAGCCCACTTTGGCTCCAGCCCTGTGTCTGCGTGCCCTGCCCCACTTTCGGGCTCCCTGCCCCCACAGAAACAGGGATGGCAGGACCCCAGTGCCGGGCTCCCACAAACTCAGCACCCTTCCTTTGAGCTCGGCAGTTTACCCTCAGAGTGCGTCTGCCCAATTTCCCTGGCTGTCCCCCACCCCACTGGGGTCAGCGGCTCCCAGGCTGGGAGATGTGTTACCTGGACACTTCTGACTCGGCTCAGCAGGCAGCAGTGACCTTAGGTGATGGACAAACCCCTCCTCCCGTGAAGGGGCCCTGCTGTGCCTTAGGGGCCTTCCTGCCCTCCTGCTGCCTCAAGGTCCCTCCGGATGGCCACCTGGCCTTGGGACCTGCCTGAGCCCATCTGCCCAAGGGGCCACCTCCACCCAGGAAGGCTGCTATTGGGCTGGCCATTCAGGGATTTGCCACCTGCCCGGGCCTGGCCCTGCTGCTGGCTGTCTGCCGCCTGCGGAGTAGCTCCTTGATCCCAGCCTTGCCCACAGCACAGCCCTTGATTCCCCGGGTTTCTCTTTCCTGTTTTCTTCTTCCTGTTGTCCTTCACAACTTAAAAAAAACAAAAACAACGAATTTTAAAGTACATGCGGATAGGTCCTCTTCAAAACCTGATTGTTCACTCCATCATTGACCCCTATCATCAGCTGCCTTGGCCACTCACCGAGGGCCTCCCGGGCTCCTATGCTGCCCGGAAGAGCCCTGCACCTGCCGACCCCTCCCTGACCCTCTTCCCTGCCCTGCGACAGAGTCACCTGCCACAGCACGGGTCCAGCCAGCACTGATTGATTGATACCGTACCTCTGTCCCCACTTGAAGTGTGGCCTCTTCCTCCCTTTTTCTTTTTCCCTTTGCTTTTCTACGCATAAATTAGAGCGTAAGCATGTTAAAAATGCCTAAGCACATGTCACGCACCAACTTCTTTCCCATCGCCTGCTTTCCCGACCTGACCCACCGCAGAAGCAGGGTTGAGGCTGTGAAGAGCATGAATGTGGAGCCAGGCTTCCTGGGTTCAGACCCTGACTCTTTCTCTTGCTACCTGGAAGGTTACTTTGGGCAGGTTACTGAAAAGTGTCGTACCTCGGTTTCCCTTTCTGTCAAACGAGGATAGAACAGTCCCTGCCTTGTGGGGTTGTCGTGGGGATTAAATAAGCTAATGTGCGTGAAGCAATTAGCTCGGCGCAGGGCCCACGGTGAGGACCAGGGAGATTTGCAGCCCTCATTTGCAGATGCTCACACAGCTGTAATTATGGTGGATGCACATGTTTTGTGGCATCCTTTTTTGTTCAGTAACTTAAAAGCTCTTTGCAGTGTCTGATTTACCCTTTTTAAAGTTGATTTCTTCCGCAGTTTGAGCTGCAGGGTGGCGCCCTGGCCGCCTGGTGAGTAACTGGTCCCCCTGGGACTGTGCCCTGCCTTCCTGCCCTTCCAGGCTGTCGATGGGGGTCACTCGCTCCACTGCTGGACGAGTGGATGAGTGTCCTCCGGCTGCTGTGACAAAATGCCACAAAGGCGGTGGCTCTAAACAGCATGAAGATATTCTCTTACCCTTCTGGGGGTGGGAACTGGAACCCAAGGTACTGGCAGGGCTGTGCGAGGCCACGGAAGCTTTAGGGAAGAATCCTTTCACGCCTCTTGTAGGTAGCTTCTCGCGCTCACCGGCAGTGCTTGGCGTAACCTTGGCTATAGACCCGTCGCTCCCATCTCTGCCTTGTTCTGTCAAGTGTTCCTTAAAAACAAATTTTTTTAAGTTTATTTATGTATTTAGAGAGCGTAGGGGAGGGGCTGAGAGTGAGGGAGAGAAAGAAAGAATCCCAAGCAGGCTCTGCATTATCAGTGCAGAGCCCGATGCAGGGCTCGAACCCATGAACCATGAATTCATGATGTGAATAGAAGTTGGATGCTTGACCGACTGAGCTACCTGGGCGCCTCAAGTGTTCCTTTTTTTTTTGGTTTGTTTTAATTTTTTTAATGCCTATTATTTTTTTATTAAACTTTTTTTTTTTTAACATTTCTTTATTTTTGAGAGACAGAGGCAGAGCATGACAGAGCACAAGTTGGGGAGGGGCAGAAAGAGAGAGGGAGACACAGAATCCGAAGCAGGCTCCAGGCTCTGAGCTGTCAGCACAGGGACCGACGCAGGACTCGAACCCATGAACCGTGAGATCATGTCTTGAGCAGAAGTCTTACACTCAACCGACTGAGCCGCCCAGGTGTTCTTGATGGTGTTCTCCTTGTATGTGTGTTTTTATATGGCCTCCTTGTAAGGACACTAGTCATTGGATTTAGGGCCCACCCTAATCTAGTATGACTCTATCTTAGTTTAATTTATTGTATCTGCGATGATCCTGTTTCCAAACAAGATCACATTCTGAGGTTCTGGGTGGCTGTGAATTTGGTGGGGGGATCCTATTCAACCCATTACTGCAAGTGACCAGAGTTACCTAGTCCCTGAGCACCATGACTGCCTCCTCCTTGCCACCTGAGAGATTGGGGAGCTGGAGCAGGGAGGCCTAGAGGCCTTCAGATTTGGGAATGTCAGAGCCTTAGCCAAAGCCCGCATGTTCCTACCCTCAGCAGAAGGGAGCTCAATCTTCCCAAAGCCCAATCCTAATGGAAATGGAACTGCCATCTAACTACAAAACACAAAACCAACAGACCCCCCTCCGCCCCCCTCTCCTTACCTCTACCCAGTCCAGAAGTGCACTCACTTTCAGCAAAAATTTCAATTCAGAGTTTCCAGATCCAGATTCTGATGTCTCCCTAATTCGCTCAGAGCCTGACTTGACGGGCACAAAGTACGCCTGTTCTTTTTGTTCGGGGCTGGAGAGATTCATGCAGATATCGCAGAACGTGCTTTGATCTTTTAAATTTGATTTTCCTATCTGGAAGTGTTTTGCTTCAGGATTTCTTACATTGTCAAGGTTGGGAAAAAGAGCTGGACCCCCCCCCCCAGCCTGTGAGCATTTTGGGGTTTTGGGGTGGGGGGGGTCACTCGTCTCTGCATCCCTGGGGCCCAACGCAAGTGAGCCTGGCTGCCAAATGCTGTGTTGTCTGAGGCAGAGAATTTTCGACTGAGTATGGGAAGCCAGAGGCATCACCAGCCTGGCCAGAGAAATTTCCCTCTTCATTTCCAAGTGTGTTACTGGATAGCCCGAGCCAAGAGAACAGTGGCCTGATTTTAAACGAAGAGTGAGACGGCCTAGAAGAAACTGACTCTGGGTGTGTGTCCAGGGCTGGGCGTGTGTAACAGGAGCTGGTGGAGGTCAAGGCTAGACGGGAAATTTTAATTACCCAGGGCTTGATATTCAGGGGCCTTTTTCAAAGGGAGGTACTGAGGGCAGCCACTTAAGGGTGGGACCCAAATGCAGCATCTCAGAGGTGCCTGGGTGGCTCAGTCAGTTAAGCATCTGACTTTGGCTCAGGGCATGATCTCATGGTTCGTGGGTTCAAGCCCCGCGTTGGGCTCTGTGCTGACAGCTTAGAGCCTGGAGCCTGCTTTGGATTCTGTGTCTCCTTCTCTCTCTGCCCCTTCCCTGCTTGCTCTCTCTCTCAAAAATAAATGAACATTAAAAATTTTTTTTAAAAACAAAACAAAAACAAATCCAGTATCTCCAAGTGTGGCTGCCATGTTTTTGTAGCTATACCTGATGCTTGTGGTTCAATCCCCCAAAGGAAGGGTGGGAAGAGGAACATCTGGCTTTGGGAAAGTTGTCTTTTTATTGATAATCCGAAATGGTGATGTCATGACTGCCCTTCCAACGCCCACGTCACCACTAAGCACGGAAAAGGCGACGATGTTGTGGAACTGCTTGTTCTTATGTCCCCCACCCTCATCCCATTTATTTTTCTCCTCCTTATTCTCCTCCCTGGAGGGAGGGAGGAAGGGGTGTGGACAGAGAGGGCAGGCATTTGCAGTAGAGGTGAGGAGAGACAGGGTTTCCTGGTGGCGGGGAGAGGGGAGGCAGTGCACCCACTGTCAGGTGCGTCTATTGAGTGAATTGACTTTGGTTTTTGTTTGTTTGTTTTTGTTTTCTTAATGTTTTTTATTTATTTCTGAGAGAGAGAGAGGCAGCGTGAGCAGGGGAGGGCCAGAGAGAGAGGGAGACTCAGAATCTGAAACAGTCTCCAGGCTCTGAGCTGGCTGTCAGTACAGAGCCCGACGTGGGGCTCGAACCCACGAACCGTGAGATCATGACCTGGGCTGAAGTCGGAGGCTTAACCAACTGAGCCACCCAGACGCCCCTGAGTGTATTGACTTTGAAGATGAGGAAGGTACCTTAGAGAAAGGCGAGAGCTTCTGACTCCTGGATTTAGATTTGGAATTCCCTCACCCGCACTGGATTTTGCACATTTGACCTTGCTGACCGCGGGTGGGGCAGGAGAGCCCTGGGCTAGTCTGAATTCCGGGGGGGCGTTCAGCCAGAACCCAGGCTGGCTTCTGTTTCAGGGCTCTGGTCTCTGGCAGAAGGACACCTTGACCTGAAACTATTTCTTAGACCTGTTCAGGCACCAGTTGTTTCCATTTGCCAGTGGAACCCAGTGACATGCGTGCTGACCCCGCAGAGGGGAGTTGGGAGGGGGCCCATGGTTCCTGGAATCACATCTTTGCTGGGAGTTTCTTTCTCCTTCCTTGCTCCCCACCTCTCTCTCTGGGAAGTGTCCTCCACCCTTCTTATAGAGCCTTCACATTTTATGAGAATTTGAATAAGAGGAATGTGAAATTGAGTGAGTTACTGAAATCTCACATTATGCAAAAGAAAAAAAGGCCCTTTCCCCTTCTCCCATGTAAAGTTAGTTAATAAGTGCCCGGCTTCAAGGCTGTGAGGTCTAAGGGACTCTATTTGCTGGGTCCTACCCGTAGTCCAACTAGCAAATAGAAGCAGAAATAGCTCCTTCCCAGGGCACCCCGGGGGCTCAGTCGGGTAAGCCTCTGACTCAGTTTCCCTCTTTGTGAATATCTGTACCGTGTGTGCCTTCGCATGTCCACGTGTGCTGACACGTGTGCTCAAGTTCACGCTCACCCTCACATTCAGCACCTGTTCTCCCCCGTGTCATATAGTCCGGCCTCTACAGCCTCTTTCAGCTCCTGTGTCCCTTGAGTGTTGGTGATCGAAGGGTGTTTCTGGTCCTAAGTCCTCGATGCTCCTTGGAAGGCCCAAGTACAAGGGCACTTGAGTTGTTGGAGCAAGGACTGCACTGTCCTGCGGAATGAAACGTGTTCATGCTCAGTGCTCTGCCAGGAGACTTGTTGGTTTCAAGGCTGCGTGACTTTTTGTGACCCCTTCCCTAGCGTTCCCCCCGTGGGGTCCCACATCATCCATGTCTATGCATTTACTAACCGTAATCTGCTGTGGTACCATAATGCTGCTGAGGATGAGCCTCCTTCTTACCTACTGTTTATGAGCCATTCATTCGTTCATTCATTCATTCATTCATTCATTCAGCTAAGTGTCTGCTGGGTGCTGGGATTATACAGATTGAACCAGAGGAGTCACTGCCCTTGAGAAACTCAAACTCTTAACAGTGAGCTGGATGTTTTAAAAGTTTGTTTATTTATTTTGAGAGAGAGAGTGAGAGAGCGTGAGCAGGGGAGGGACGGAGAGAGAGGTGGGGGAGAATCCCAAGCAGATTCCACACTGTCAGTGCAGAGCCCGATGTGGGGTTAGATCATGACCTGAGCCCAAGCCAAGAATCAGACGCTGATTCAGACTTGAATCAGACTGAGCCACCCCGGTGCCCCAACAGTGAGCTGGCTATAAATGGTACTGCTTGACGGGGGTGCAAGTCCTGGAAAGGCCAGCCACCACCGGTGTATAGGACACTTCATGTTAGCCTAGCAGCCCCCATGAGGATGCAGGGAGCCCTGTGACCTCAGACTGCTGCATTCAGGGTAGGAATCCTGGTCTTTCTAGATGTAGTCAGGGAGGAGCAGCCCACCAGGACTGGGAGGGGATCTAGGTCTTCGAGCGAGGGAAGCACTGAATGAAGGCCCTGGGACTGAGTGTCCTCAGGGCAGAGGATGGCGGCTGAGCGCCTGAAGCGTGGTGGGGACCCACTCGACCATGGAGACCACAAGGAAAGGAGGCTATAGCTTTGGTTCAGTATAGAGAAGAAAGCTTTTTCATGGTTGGAGTTGCGGAGAAATGGAAAGAATTGTCTGGAAGGTGTTGACCTTTTCCCCGGGGTTTCACTGGAACGTAGGCGGTCCAACTTCTGGGGGTGAGAAGTTTGCAGCAGGGCTTAGGGAGGCTGGGGGATGGACTGTATGACCTTCAAGTTTCCTTTGAGCCCTATGGTTGTAGCAGGAGCTTAATTTATTTTATTTTATACACACACACACACACACACACACACACACACATAGAGAGAGCGAGCGAGCACAAGCTGGGGAGAGGGGCAGAGGGAGACAGAGAATTTCAAGCAGGCTCCATGCTCAGCATAGAGCCCGCTACAGGGCTCGATCCCACTACAGGGCTCGATCCCACAACCCTGGCTGGGATCATGACCTGAGTTGGAATCAAGAGTCTGAGGCTCAACTGAGTGAGCCATGCAGGCACCTCAGGAGCTCTCTGCCTCAGGTCTTCGGACCCTCTGAAATCCTGTATCGAGTTGTGGGCACCCATTAGCTGAGGGCATCCAGCTTCTCGCTGGGTTGAAGGCCCGTCTCCCCAAACCTGAGATCCACTGGTTTGGAGGGAACAGATTAGAATCTCCCAACTAAAAGAAAACTTAAAGTATTTTTTGTTGTAAAAGTGTGACGTCCCTGCTCAAAATCTCTTGTGAAATAATAGAGCTATTTATGACCTGGAGAGCGGAAGCCTGAGGCTGTTCTATTCCAAGAGATGGCTGCCATCAGATTAGATACTGACTCATGAACGTGGATGTTGAGACTGCATATGCCATTCCGCCTTGTATTCGTCGGGGGCCTTTGGCTCAAGTTATGGAAAACCCTGCCCTGAACTCCTCGGTGAAGAATCATCTCGTATAACAGGGAGTCCAGAGGATCAGGGGGGCCCTTGGGCATGGTTGGCTGCTGCTGTCGGAGACTCCGTTCAGTCTCTGGTCTCAGTGTTCGGTCCTCCACACCCCTCAGGTCTTGTATTGCCTTCAGCTGGGGGCGGGTAGCAAGATGGTGAGTTCCTCAAAGTCACATAACAGCTGCGACAAAATCATAGGCAGGAAAGAGCTAGAGTTCTTCGAAACAGTGAAGAAGTCTTGGGCGCCTGGGTGGCTCAGTCGGTTGGGCATCCAAATTCAGCTCAGGTCATGATCTTGTGGTTCGAGAGTTCGAGCCCCACATCGGGCTTGTGGCTGGCAGTGCAGAGCCCGCTTCAGATCCTCTGTCCCCCCACCTCTCTCTCGGCCCTTCCTCTGCTTGTGCTCTCTCAAAAAATAAATAAAACGTTAAAAAAAAAAAAAAAAAAAAAAGGACAAGTCTTTCCCAGATGGATCCCCTAAGCCAGACTCTGACATCCCCTTGGCTGGCCTTGGGTCAAGGCCCACCCAGGCCAGTTCCCCGAGCAGCAGGAACCTGGCCAAAATGGGGGTTTGTAAGGGAGGAGTGGAGGGGTGGGGCCCAACAGTGCTCCTTTGGGGCCTTTTCTGACCATTGGACCATGACTCTCTTGTGTCCGTCTTTGTTTCTGTATGGATAGGAGGGGCTTGGATTCTGGAGACCAGGCAGGGAGCCCATTACTGGGAGCTCCTAGATGCCTGGATGTGGGCGTCTTTCCTCTGGGACACTCACTGCCACCATTTTAATCAAGAGTCCCTTTGATTTTTCTTTCTTGATTTTTTTATTAACTTTTTAAATGTTTATTTTTGAGAGAGAAAGAGAGACAGAGCATGAGCAGAGGAGGGGCAGAGAGAGGGAGACACAAGATCCGAAGCAGGCTCCAGGCTCTGAGATGTCAGCATAGATTCCAAAGTGGGGCTTGAACTCACCAACCGTGAGATCATGACCTGAGCCGAAGTCGGGCGCTTAACTGACTGAACCCCCAGGCACGCCACCCCCACCCCCTTGATTTTTCTCCCTGCCTGTGGCCGTGCATTTGACGGTGGGGAGGAGGATGCGCCTGTGTCAACTGCCCTCCCTAAGCCAACTTTCAGTAAAGTGCCTACTTTTGCCTTAAGTGATCCTTCCATCTTATCAAAGAGTGTCGGCTGAGCACCACCCACCTCATCTCTGGATTTGGAGGGCCCAACTGGCTTCCTGGGGCAGATTCACCAATTACACTCCTAGTCTGCTTTTTGACAATTGTTGGCTGATGCCTTCCTTTCCCCAAGCCCCCTCCCCCCCAACCTCCTTTATTCTCTTTATCATTATGACTCTCATCTCTGATTTCCTCTCCTTTTGTAAGGGTCTGCAGGTGGAGACGCAGTGAGTGCATGGGGCCAGCTGCCATCTTGACTGGGCGCCGCATGTGTTGATGTCTCTCCTTCCCTTTAGCAGCTTCTAGTATTGTGTTGAGGGGGCCCCTCTCTTGTAGGAAGGGTGGGTGGAAGGGTAGGTAGAAGGGTATCCAGGCCTGATTTTATTTTCTTTCAGTCTTAGCCTAACTGCCCCCTCCCCCCCACCATGTTGTGGGATGAAGGTAAATTCTGTGGTTTTGGAGGTGAGCTAGTGCCAGCAGCCACCTCCCTGCGCCAGTTCCCGGTTCCAGGCCAGGCCTTAGTGTAGGGGACAGGCAGGGAGCAGTGGGCTCCTTCCGGCCCACACGGGGCTCTGATTCTGAAGTGGTGACCCCCAGCTCTGGTGAACAGTGTGGCTGCCTGGTCTCTCCCCATGTGCGCTGCCTCTGGGTGGACGAACTGCATTTAACCTTCTGCCGGCTTGGATCAGATTTGCAGGAAGTAGGAGGACATTGTCCAGGACATACAAACCGTGTACCCAGGGCCGGCCCCTCCGCCCCTTCCTGGTGGGAACAGAGGACGGATTGAGGCTGCAGCTGGTGCCAGCTCTGGGCTTGGACACCTCCGAGGGGGACCCGCAGTCCGCCTGGCACTGCTCAGGGAACACTGATTGTGCCTGGGACGGCAGTCCTGGCGTCAGACTTCTAATGACAAGATCTGGCCGCTGACCGTCCCAGCTCTATGCCCGTGGGGACCTGGGGAGCTCTGTCTTGGCCTTGGAGAAGTGCTGTCCCCAGATCCTGCCCAGCGCTGCCCTGCTTGGCCTCAGTGACTGGGTCTCTGTGCCCTCCCTGAATGCCTCATGCTTTGCCCACCCCACCCTACAGTGGTCAACTTTACTGAGTACTGGCTCCCCCCGAAACACCTAGCAGTCCCTGCCTACTGTGTGCAGGCACTGCTCCTAGCATTTGCATCTCATAAACACCATGAGGTGGGTTCTGTTATCACCCATCTCACAGATGGGGACCCTGGGACAGAGAGAAGCTAGCTAGCTTGCCCAGGGTCAACCAGCAGGTTAAGTGGTAGAACTGGGATTTGAACCGAGAAGGCCTACACTCTTGTTTCCTGTGCCACTAGTCTCTCTCGCTTTTCATATATAAAAAGAAATTTTTTTTAACATGTATTTATTTTTGAGAGGCAGAGCACGAGCAGGGGAGAGGCAGAGAGAGAGGGAGACACAGAATCCAAAGCAGGCTCCAGACTCTGAGCTGTCAGCACAGCGTCAGACACCGGGCTCGAATTCACAACGGTGAGATCATGACCTGAGGTGAAGTTGGACGCTTAACCGACCGAACCACCCGGGCGCCCCAACAGATATTTATTTTTGAGAGGCAGAGGACGAGCAGGGGAGGGCAGAGAGAGAGAGGCAGACACAGGATCTGAAGCAGCTCCAGGCTCTGAGCTGTCAGCACAGAGCCCAACGCTGGGCTTGAACCTACAAACTGTGAGATCATGACCTGAACTGAAGTCGGATGCTCAACTGACTGAGCCACCCAGGTGCCCTAGCCTCTCTCGTTAATGTCACGACTACCCCCATCCCAGGCTCCAAATCTCAGCCAGCCTTGGCACAGCTCCGGCAGGCTGCCCGACCTCCAAGCCTGGGGCAGCTGGCCTCCCCTTATCCATCTTACATGTTGTGACCTCTTGTCAGATCTCATCACCTTGCTTCTCTAGTCAGAATCCTCTGTGAGTTGGGGACAACATACAACATTCCGTAGCTCCCTATTGCCCGTGGGATAAAGTCCAGGCTCCTCGTGATAAGCAGTAAGGCTGGCCCCTGCTGGGTATTGAATTCTGCTCTGTTACTGGTCGCACCAGCTTGGCCCTGCTGTTACTGGGCTGGTGCCCATCCCCTCACCCTGACTCTCCATACTTTCTAATTTCTAGTAGATTACACTTACCATTGAGTCTTATGACGTTCCCGTCCCTCCATAGGGTTTGCCCTGGGAATGCAGGATGGGTCTTTATGCTTGAGTGGGGCTAACTTCCTCCGGTCCCCACGCCCACCCCAGGGCCAGGGCCAGAGACAGGGTAGGGGTGCCTTGATGTCTGTAGCGGGGTCTGAGCTCTGCCCCTGGAGCTGCACTGGGGCCCTGATTACTGCCTCTGGAGAGCTTTGCAGCTCACGGGCTGTCAGAGGAAAGGGGGCCATCGTGGGGGCCGTGCAGTTCCCTCTAGCAGTGCCACTGACCACATGCCATGCGGGTACCGGCCTGTAAGTGAGATGTGGAAACAGGTGAATGACCACCTTCTCAGGTTGTCCCCAAGATCGTGTGACTGCTCGGCGTGCAGTCAGGGCCTTAATTAGGTCCCTCTGGTTCCAGCCCCGTGTTTTTTCCACCGCGGGGCCGGCGGGTCCCGTGGCCCCCCCACGGAGCTGCTGGGTTTGAGGTGGTGGGAGCCCAGGCTGGGGGACACAGGGAGACGACTGGCTGGCAGTGAAGTAGTGGCGCGGAGATGGAGACCGGGCGCCCAGAGGCTGCGGCCCCGGGTGCTTTTCCTTCCTGTTGGCAGGGATGGCAGAGTCCCCCGCAATCCACTGGGTTGGCCCTGGGGCCCTGGCTCCCCTTCTTCGGGGCCTTCGCCTGCCCTTTCTCTCTCTGACTCCTGGTTTGAGGGCTGAGGAGATGTGGGGACGCTGCCGGGGCTGCCCCGGGCCTGACCAGCTTGGCGTAGAACCCTCGGGTTGTTGGGGGGAAGCCGGTCCACAAGGCTCCTGGGAATTCCCGGGAGAATGAGGTTTCCAGGGGGGTCCCCCCGCCTTGTTTGCCGGCCCCTCACGGCCTGTGTAGGAAGTGTTGGAAGCTAAGGGGAGGCACTCTGTCCTGCACCTTCGCAGCAAGGAACCGACCTTGCTCATTTTGACGTTCCTGCGGAGAACCTGCTGGCCCCCCCACCCCCATTGCCCTCGGGAGGACACAAGTCTCCCAGCATGCCGTGCGGAGAGCAGACTCCACTCCCTCCCTCTGGGACATGCCGCACCTCTGGACTGGTGCCAGTGGCTCCCTCCCTGGCCTCTGCGCTTGAGCTCCCGGGTGGTTCCTGCCCCTGGTCCCAGCCAGCCGCCCCCCCTCCCCCCCTCCGGCTCTGCCCCAGGTTCCGGCCTTCTCGCTGCTCAACAGCCTCTTTGTACCTGGTCGTTGTGCTTTCCTTCAGCTCTGGAGAGGCCCCAGGGAGCGAGTGAGCCGGTGAATGAAATCAGGGCGAGCCAGGAGCTGATTGGAAATCAAAGACTCTGGACTTGAGCTTTAACTTAACTCCTAAGAGTCGCCGTCAGTATTGTGCCCCCCTTTCCCCCCTTCTTCAGAGTCTGCTTACTCTTTGCACACAGTTGAAATGCACTTGGAGATCTGGTTTCAGGGCCTGCTCCCAGCCTGGGGCAAATTGGGGGGGAAGAAGGAAGGAAGGTTCTCTCAAGGGAGAGAGGGAGGAGCAGTTGATTTGACGGCTGGGGAGGACCCTCTGAAGATAGGAAACCAGAAACTCAGAGAACCGGACAGTCAGGGGAATATGGGGGAGAAACGACCGTCCCGTGACCTTGGGCGTTCTGAGGCTCATCTGGAGAGACACAGTTAGGGACACTCGCAGAGGAAGGGGAGCATCCCCGGGAAGGCCACTGGCTTTGGGGATAGTCTGGCGCAGTGCCCTTCTCTCACTTTGAGGTGCCGGGGCACCCCGGGTGTTGTGAAAATGCTCCGCAGGTCTGGGGCGGGGCCTGAGGTTCTGCGCGTCTGTCTGACAATCTCGGTGACCACGGCGCCGCTGGTCTAGGGACCACACTCTGAAAAGGCAGCGCAGGACTTCCGTACGAGGCCTTTCGACGTAAAGAAAAGCAGGGGAGCCCCAGCGTGCCGGAGCGGACGCGATCCTCCCACACGAAGCATTTTCTGGGGCGCTGCCATCCTCCCGAGAACTGCCCCCTCCCGCGCCGGGGGCCCTGGGGAGTTCCTCGCAGCTGAGCCTCAGACAAAGGCTGGCTGGCTTCTTTTCTTCCTTAATGGCGGGCTTATTCTGGGAGGTGAAAACCAAGAAATCCCAGGGGCTTTGCACAGTGGAAGCTGAGAGAGCAAGTGGAGGCTCAGGGGCTGAGCACCGGGTGGACACTGGACACCCAACCATTCCGCCTAGCCGCTGTCCCTGGTCCCCTCCTTAGTAGACCTTTGGTGGTTGAAGGTGGGGGTTACCGGGACCCTTTTGGCCAGGCCAGGGGCTTTCCCGGGGCCTCGGGACACCGCAGTGGGCGTGCTGGTCAGGGATCTCCGCCCGCGCCGCCCCACCCCTCCCCACCCCACCGTCCAGTGCCGGCCCCGGTCAGTAAAGAGCCTTTCTGAGTGAGCCCCGGGAGAGAGCCGCTGCTCTCACACAGGCTGGACTGTCCCTGAGCACGGGCTTCATGGCGAGTCTGCATAAGGGACCTTGGCAGGCCGTGGATCTGGGTTTCCCCCAGAAGGCTAAAGACTGTGACAGCTGTTAGAGGCCCATTTGAGACTGGGCACCTCTTCAGAGCAGGAGCCCAGGAAGCTGTCTTCCTCTCCATGGCTGCAGACAGGCACTGCTGTTAAAAATAGCTGCTTACTGGGCGCCAAGGGTAGGTGCAGGCCCGTTACCTCCCTGCGGGGCACAGGCAGCCCCTCTCGCACCTGCTCTGCAGACGGCTCACCAGTCCGGGCGTCTTCCAAGCCAGTGGCAGCGCCGGGTGTCAAGGCCGGCCTGTGGCTCCAGGGCTGTCCCCAGTGCTGGTGGGACCAGAGTCTGTCCCCGGCAGATCCTGGAGAGTATGAAGATGCCTGGTACTGAGGACCATGGGAAAAGTCTGCCAATTCGGAGCAGGGAGGCTGCAAGGAAGCCCCAGGAGGCAAACAAGGGTGCAGGGTCCTGAGTTGATGGGTGGTGTTTCTTTAACATCCTGGGTTGCTGCCAATAAGAAAGACGGGTGTGTGTGTGTGTGTGTGTGTGTGTGTGTTAAAATTTAAATTCTTGGAAAGAAACTGGTATGAGGAGCTAAGATGGTAGGGGAGGAGCCGAGGGCTTCATCAGGGGACTCGCCACAAGCCTGCAGGCATTTGAAAGACAGAAACTGTGGGGAGGAAAAGGGAATATTTCGATGGTTTGAAGTAGGGGGAGGGGAATGCAGGTTTAGGCCAGGGTGGCTGTGAGGAAGAATGCCCCAGATGGGCCTAGGGCTAGGGCTCTGCGCTTTCCCCTGAAAGCCCAGGAAAGGCCTTCTGTCCCTGGGGGCAGGGTTTAGGGGTGTGGGGGGTGTCTCAGTGGGCGGCCCTGCCCGCTCTTCTGTGCAATGGGCCTTATCTGTCAGGCTGTTCCAGGCGCTGATCCCTTTCCAGGAGCAGGATTCCAAACCAAAAGGAAGGTGATAGCATTTTCATGGGGACGGGAGAGGAGGAGGCAAAGGAGGTTTCCAGAAGGCAGAAAACCAATCCAGCCGCGTGCATCTTTCCCACAGGCCTACACGTTGGTGCTAGATAGATAGCCAGTGTGTACACGGCCTTGTTAAAGGGGCTTCCACACTAGCTGCTTGTGGAGAGGGGCTCTGAGCAGAGTGAAGGTGATGATTTTGCCCCTGGGCCCAGCCTTGAGGAACTCCACTTCCTTGTCACTTCAGCTTCCTGCAACCGCCCCCACCATGAGATGCGATAATGAAGTCCTCTAGCCTTCTGAAGATAAAGGCCTTTCTTTTGTTTAAATACCTTACTTCCCTGGAACGCTTCTCTCTGCCTTAGCTTTGAATAACTAGTCTCTGCCTTTGTTAACGGTCACTGGAGGGCAACCTGGGCATTCTGTTAGGACTGCCTGAATAGCAAGTTTTATTTTCCCCCCAGATTAGTCCTGGTGACTGGGTTGCTCTACCCAGGGTTTGGGGTGAGAGCTTGGTGATCGGGCTAGGGGTCCTTCCGGTTAACCTCAGCAGACCTAGTGACCTTGGGCCCGTTGACTTCAATGGGCACTAGTTCCTTCAACAGTCCTACACGGTCTCTCGCAGAAGTGCTGGAGGGACAAATAGATGGAATTTTTTCAAAGGGCTTGGGTGATGAGACTGTTTCTTCTAGTGTTTTGTAAGATGGCAACATTGGGATTCTCTTGGTCAGAAGTTAATGACTTTGGATATGTGAGCAGTCTGCTGCGGCATGCTTCGAGACCAAACTCAGCATCCAAGAATCCACGCACATTCAGGACTCCGCACTGTGGCTCCGCTCATGTCTGCCAATGTCTTCAGGTGTAAATTGTAGACATTACAATAGTGGTCTGTTTTGTTGAGGCATCGAGTGACCTCTCTGCCCTCTGAGCTCTCATGGGGGTGTGGGGCGCATAGTATAAACTGAGTTAATGATCATCCCTGCCTTCTCTGCTCCCGTGGAAAGCCAAGGGCCTGCTCCGGGGTCCCAGGTCCGTTCTCATCCACAGGAAGTGGCTTCACTGCATGCTTCTGTCACCATCTACCCAGTGGGGTGACTACCACTTCACAGCACTGCTGGATTAAACAAGGTGATTTTGCATAGTGCCCGGCACTTAGTAAGCTCTCAATAAACCATAAACACAGGCGACTATTATTAATTCTTCACAGAGCTGTTGTAAAGATGAAAAGAATTAGTACATGAGACAGTGTGTTGTGGGCCGCAGAGCAGGCCAGTTTTCGTTATTGGGTGCTTTGAATCCCATGTCGTGCACTGCTCACGTGGTCACCGGGTGCTTGGAGAGGATCAGATAAAACAGAAAGATGACGAAAGGGCCCTGGGAGGTTTTTCCTGCCTGTCTCACAAACCCAGGCCCTGAAGGAAGTGACTGGACAAGCCCTGGCGAAGGACACACGCTTCTCGGGAGGGGTGAGGACGCCACTGATGTGTCACTTTCTAATCCTTCTGGGACTTACACAGATGGGCCTTGGCCAGTGCTTCAGGGAGGAACAAAGCCAGGCAAGCAGCCTTCCCTGAGTCTAGGGAGTGAAAGTGGTAGCTGGCTCATGACCCCATACTCCCCTGCCCTGCTCGGCTTCGGACATGTCCCTTCCACATCCACACGCTGGCTCTGTTGCTGTGCCAGGTCGATGGCCCCCTGTGTGACACAGAGGGGTCTGTCTACATGCACCTTCAGCCCTTTTCTCAGGGCTGAAGTGGTCACGTCTGCCTGCCTATTTAAAGATTTCTTGAGGGGCACCTGGGTGGCTCAGTCGGTTCAGGGTTTGACTTCAGCTCAGGGCATGATCTTCTGGTTTTTGGGTTCAAGCCCCGCGTCGGGCTCTGTGCAGACAGCCTGCTTGGGATTCTGTGTCTCCTTGTCTCTCTGCCCCTCCCCCACCTGCACTCTCCCTCTATCAAAAGTAAGCATTAAAAATATTTCTAAAAAAATTTCTTTAAATGCCTTTAACCTGTTTCCAGACTTTGCTGAGGCCCTTTCTGACATACTTGTGCCTTTTCTTAGGCCTGGAGAATGTTTCAGGCTGGAAACCGTTTTTCAAGCCTTCTGGGCTCATGTCGGTCAGAACCCCAGAAGAGAAACCGAAGGCTGACGTTCTCAGCCCCCTCCCTGTGCGTGAGCCCAGAGTGCCAGCCCCACTGGGGTTCCCCGGGGGGGAGGCCGTGTTCGCTCCAGGTTACGTGAGTGGGGAACCCTGGTGGGTCCTTCGCCCTGACCAGCTCTCTTCTCCTTCATCCTCTTTCCCAGCTTCCCCCCCATTCTGGGCCCTCCCCTCTCTCACACCTAGGCTTTTACTGCTCCCTTTAGATACCCCAACCCCCTCTGTTCTTGCCTTCACATCTGAGGTGCACCACCCTTCGACAATTCGGTGCCCCTGCTCTCTGCAGACTTTGTTGAAACCTGCACCGTGTGTGTTGCTTATTGACATCTATTCGAAGTCTCGGCATGGCCGGTACCGTTGCGGTCCTTGAACTCACTGACCTTCTAATGCCGAATTGTTGTGAGATGCGTTTCCCAAAGTGTTTTCCTTGGAGCACTAGGTGGCCAACAAGTGCCTTCTAGTGGAAAGTCCCCAAAGGCAGAGGACTGTGTGATCAGATGAGTCTGTGTGCTCTGTTTCCCTCTGGTAGGTTTCAGATGACCATATGGAAGGCTCTGGAAAGTTCCACACTAAAGAAGCCTGTTTATTTTGACTAGGACTCCCTGTAACAGAGCCTGTCCCTCCAGCCTGTTTGTAAGAGCTCTTCTTACCCCAGGTCCTATTCTAGTTGGCTGTTTTTGCCAGAAAGCTCTTCCGTGTGTTGGCTAAAGGCCAGCTTAGTCATGTTCCCGCACAGAGCCCCGTTCTTGCTGCTCTTTGGGAATGTTCCTGGGAAGTTCAAATGCGCAACCTGAAGGCGGTGCTCTGCTTCCTGGGCCCAGATACTGCCGGTTCCTCCGTCCGCTCCCATTCTGGCATGGTCCATTGACCTTCACGGGTGCCCCCCATGGACCAGGCCCACATCCCCCAACGTGTGGGGTCGGCCTGGAGTGGAGAAGGCTGTCACAGGCTGGAAGGACTGTGGCTCCCTTCTTTCAGGGTTTGGGGTCGTGGGAGCACAGAGCTGCTGCGATAGGAAACATCCAGCAGCAGGAGGTGGCGAATGCCGAGGAGCAGAGGGCAGACAGTGGGGCTATTGGCCATCAGAGATGGAAGGGGGCAGAAAGGCCACCGAGGACAGCGAGGTGGGGGGATTTTCTGGGTGGGAGGAATGGCATGAGGCAGCTGCTGTGGCTGGACACACGAGTCCTGGGCCTCATCTCCAGCCTGAGTGCGTGGGCCTCAAAAATACCAGCAGCCTTCAGGGCTAGATGCCTCATTGCCCACAGGCTGCATTCCTTGGTGGTTTGGTGGGTGTGGGTGCACTGACAATGGTGGGCTTTTGTCGTGGGGAGGGTGACAGACAGTGCAGGAGCCTGCCCGGTTCGTCGGTTTTTCCTGCTGTGGAATGTACCTACAGTCTGCCACCTTGACCATGTGAGCGCGTGGCTCGGTGCAATTCACCCCCTTGTGTGACTGTCACCCCCACCGTCCACCTCCATGCTTTTTCCTTGTCCCAGACTGAAACTCTAGTCCATGAAAGCGTCACTGCCCAGGCCCTGGTCCCCACTGTTCTGGTCCCTCATACAAACACAGCTGTACGGTGTCAGTCCTTCTGTGCCTGGCTTATTTCAGCCCTGCATGTCGGCAAGGTTGGTCCGTGTTGTAGCACGTGTCAGAATTTCATTCCTTTTTATTGTGAATATTATTCTGGCCTAGAAATACACCGTGTTCCATCGTATGGTGTCCTGCGTCTTGTCTCTCCATCCATTGTCAGTGGTCACCTGGGGTGTTTCCACCTTTTGGCTATTGTGAACAGACTTGCTTTTCATTTATTATTAATACTGTTTTTGTTTTAGAGAGAGAGTGTGTACGCAAGTGAGGGAGGGGGCAGAGGGAGAGAGAATTTTGTATAGTTTCTAATTTTCTTCATT
Source organism: Hyaena hyaena (assembly GCF_003009895.1). Classification (NCBI taxonomy): domain Eukaryota; kingdom Metazoa; phylum Chordata; class Mammalia; order Carnivora; family Hyaenidae; genus Hyaena; species Hyaena hyaena. The sequence continues at coordinate 1,221,461 of NW_024080721.1, read as the reverse complement.
AAAATTTTTTTAGTGTTTATTTATTTTTGAGAGGAGGGGTAGGGGCAGAGAGAGAGGGAGACACAGAATCCAAAGCAGGCTTGAGGCTCTGAGCTGTCAGCGCAGAGCCTAACGTGGCGTTCAAGTTCATGAGCTGTGAGATCATGACCCAAGCTGAAGTCAGACGCTTAACCGACTGAGCCCCCCAGGGCCCCCCAGAATTTTTTTTAATGTTTTTTTTTTTTTTTTTTTTTGAGAGATAGCGAGAGAGGAGAAGGGGCAGAGAGAGAGGGAGACAGAATCTGAAGCAGGCTCTGCACTGACGGCAGAGAGCCTGGCATTGGGCTTGCGAACCGTGAAATCATGACCTGAGCTGAAGTTGTATGCTTAACTGACTAAGCCACCCAGGCATTGCAAGAGAGAGAGAAAATCTTAAACAGGCTCCATGTTCAGCTCAGAGCCCTACACAGGGCTCGATCCCATGTCCCTGGGATCATGACTCGAGCCAAATGAAGAGTTGGATACTCAACTGACTAAGCCACGCAAGCGTCCCCGGATTTACTTTTTAAAGCAAGATGTTCATTCATACCTGAGCCACAAGAGATCTCTCAGGAGAAGAAGATGGGATGGACTTGAGGGAGGAGAGCCGGGGGTCCGTGAGAAAACCCTGTCGTAGCCCGGGTGTGTTGGGAATCGGGGGTGGAGACGTTGGGAGAAAGCAGAGGACAGAAGGCTGAAGAAGGTTCCCGTGGGTTAGCCCAGGCACTGAGGAGTAGAGGCACCCCCCACCGTGGTGAGGCCAGGGAACCAGGGGTGGAGAGGTGGGTGGAGGAGGAGGGCTGGAAGGGCAGCCAGCGGAAGTGATTGGCTCTGTGGTAAAGCTCAGCCACCAGGTCAAAGCCAGCTCCCCGCTCAGCAGTCACTGGCATGGACATGACCTTTTGGACCTGGACACTAGATGACCAGGCCAGAGGGCAAAGCTTAGAACCCGAGAGCCGGGGCCAGGCTGCTTCCCAGGTGCGATAGGTTGGGAACCGGTTTCCACAGGCAGGAGACCAGGAGGAGCAGAGGGGTCTGTGGAAGTGCAGGGGGCAGAACCCAAGAGGAGTCTTCTGGAATGTTCTTCATCCTCAAGAAACTTAGGGCTTAGCTAAGGAGATAAAGGACGTGAAGACTTCCACGAAGTACAAGATCGCCTTTGAATCATGTTGTGCGGGGCCCAAAGGTGTTTCGAGAAGGGGGTCCCCTCTGATGTGACCCAGGAGGGCACGGCAAAGCAGCAGGTAACTAACTGAATCGTTTTTCAGTAAATGAGGCCAAAAGAATTAGCTGTTTGGGAGAGTGACTGGTGTTGTATTGTCCCTGCTGGCCATGGCGGTCCCTTGTCAGTGTCCTTCCTTTGATCCCCGCAGGTACGACGCCGGACGGGACGGCTTCATTGACCTGATGGAGCTGAAGCTGATGATGGAGAAGCTGGGGGCCCCCCAGACCCACCTGGGCCTGAAGAGCATGATCAAGGAGGTGGACGAGGACTTTGATGGCCAGCTCAGCTTCCGTGAGGTACATGCGGGCGGGTGTCCTGCTGGCCTGAGTCACTGTGGGGCATGGCCCCCTGAGTGGAGACTCACATTTATCGTCCCCTGCAGCACAAGTGGCTTTGACCCCTCCAGAGCGCCACTGGGAGAGTTAACTTTGAGTTCTTTTACAATATCTGTAAGAAGCCAGTGAACGGCAGTGCTGGCATGGGGAAACGTTCAGGGAGCCGACTGGAAGTCCCCGTGGGTGGGGTGGGGACAGCCTCACTTGGGTGAAACGGTAAGTGCTAAGAAATCTGGAGGGATGCTTACCAACATGCTCGTAGTGGATATTTGGGGGCGTGAAGTTTTGCTACTTTGATCAAAGTTTTATACTTTTTTATATAGTAAACCTTAAAATTTTTTTTTTAATGTTTTATTTATTTCTAGCAGAGAGAGAGAGAGACAGCATGAGCAGGGAGGGTCAGAGAGAGGGGGAGACACAGACTCTGAAACAGGCTCCAGGCTCTGAGCTGGCAGTCAGCACAGAGTCCGACGCGGGGCTTGAACCCACGAACTGCGAGATCATGACCTAAGCAAAAGTCGGACGCTTAACCGACTAAGCCCCCCAGGCGCCCCAAACCTTAAATTTTTTTATAGTAAGTATTTAAAAATAGTTAAATAAACAATTGGGGCACCTGGATGGCTCAGTCATTTAAGCATCCGACTCTTGATTTTGGCTCAAGTCATGATCTCGCGGATCATGAGTTTGAGCCGCGCGTCGGGCTCTGCGCTGAGCACAAAGCCTCCTTGGGATTCTCTCTCTCTCTCTCTCTCTCTCTCTCTCTGCCCCTTTCCTGCTTGTGCATGTGTGCGCTCTCTCTCTCTCAAAAATAAACTTTAAAAATATCTTGAAAAAATTGTAAAAAACCAATTAAACAAAGGGTTTTACTCTGTGGTCATGGATCTCCCCTCCTCCCCATAACCATCCAAGTATGGGCTTTTCTGGCCTTTGAGTCCCTAAAATTGGAACAAAATTTTGTGTGTATAGGTATCATTCTAGAGGATGCAAGTGTATTCAAAGTCTGATCTTTAAACGTGTGAGAACTTTGGTGATTTAAGTCCATTTCTATCTGGAGGGGAGTCTCAAGGCCATTGCGTGTCTTGCAAGGGAAGGATGTGGCCCCACAGGGAAGGGTTCGTGTCTTACATGCTTGAGCTTCATTGTAAGGGCTCTAGACATGTCATTGTGCCTTGGCGTTAGAACAGCTTTGGGGACAACATTCGGCTAGAAGCTCGAGCATCAGCCCAGCTGCTGAGGTCTTGTTCTGTCAGCTGGGCCCCCAGGGGCTGGGAAGAGAGAGCCCTGTCCCCGCTTCCTGGTGTATAACCTCAGTTATTCCGTAAACAGTGGCGTTCTGGTGTCCTGGATTCCGATGGTGAGAGTTTTGGCCAAGTACCCGTCTTCTCTCCAGGCTAGATAGGGCCCTGGGACATTCCTGTTGAGGTTCCTGTGGCTGAACTGGCAGCGATGAGTCCCGTCTGACCAGCCAAGATGAAACCGGCCTTGCCTCTTTCACTGTCCCCAAAATCAACTCGAGATCCCCCCCTTCTCTTCCTTTCCTGAGCTGGCAGATGCCGAGAGAGAAGATCACGGAAAACCCATGTTGGGCATAACCCTCAGGAGAGTGTAGCCCAGCCTTCTGAGTTCAGAGCTAAGGAGCTAGAGGGTCAAAAAAGTCAGCACTTGCCTGAACTCAACGCTCCAGCTCAGGGCTAGATGTGGGGGGCAGCCTCTGTGCCCACAGCCTCCCGTCGTCACCCGCCACACTCACCTTCGCAGGTGTCCCTCTGGCTCCCTTGCGTCTCATTCAGTTCCTTTGTGTCATTTGTGCTAAACATTGGCCCTTTCAACCTGGCTGTCCCTGGGGGATAGAAGGTAAAAGCTTTTGTGTTGGTGAAGCTTTGGAGGCAACACTGGGGAAAGAGAGCTTCCGTGGCAAAGTTGTGACCTGTGGGGAACAGAAATTGAGAGAGTGTTGAGAGGTCTGTGCAGGTTACCAACTGAGCTAAGATGCCATCCCTCTCCACTGGGTCACCCAGGAGCCACTCAGACACACTCCTCCCGGAATCCAAGGTGCCTGGTTAGCTTTTGGTTAGCCACGGGCTTGGCCGTTTCCTACAGAGGGTGGACATCAGAGGTTTGGAAATCTCCAGAGTGTTCCTTTGGTTCTCACTCCCCTTACAAAGCTTCAGTGACATTTGTGTCTGTCCTTTGTCGGTTCAGAGCCCCATTGTGGTCCCGCCTCTCGCAGTTGTGCTCAGATGTACAGGATTTGGAAGTGTTTGGGGCGTCTGGGTGGCTCAGTCGGTTAAGCGTCCGACTTCGGCTCAGGGCATGATCTCATGATTGTGGGTTCAAGCCCCGCGTTGGACTCTGTGCTGACAGCTCAGAGCCTGGAGCCTGCTTCAGATTCTGTGTCTCCCTCTCTCTCTGACCCTCCCCTGTTCATGCTGTGTGTGTCTCTCTCTCAGAAATAATAAAACATTAAAAAAAAAAAAGGATTTGAAAGTGTTTGCCATAAATACCCAACGGCCCGACCTGCTTTTATTTTTTTATTCTGCTGTTTTCCACTGGTGCTGGGGGCCACCAGGGAGCTGATGCTGTGCTTAGGTGATGAAAAGAGGCTCACAGCCAGACCTGGGTCTCCGCTCAGAGCTGCGTAACTTGAGGAAGTTATTTGACTTCTGAGAGCTCAGTTTTTCTGTCTTTAAACAGGGGTATTAGGCCTGTTGTGAGAAGGAAGTTCTCTCCCCACACCTGTGTCAGGTAGAATTTTTGATCGCAGGCAACAGAGAATGCCAGCTGATTGAAACAAGAACAGACGAAACAACTGTTGGCTCACACGCCTGGGACATGAAGTGGAGGCTCCAGGCATAGTAATGCAGTGTCTTACTCTTGTCATAGATTTTTTTTTTAATTTTTAAAATGTTTTTTATTTTGAGAAAGAGAGAGGACAAGGGGAGAGGGGCAGAGAGAGGGAGACACAGAATCCAAAACAGGCTCCAGGCTCTGAGCTGTCAGCACGAAGTCTGATGTGGGGATCGAACTCATGAACCGCGAGATCATGACCTGAGCCGAAGTTGGATGCTTAACCGACTGAGCCACCCTCATAGCTTTTTTTTTTTTTTTTTTTTTTTTTTTTAGATTTTTTTTTTTTTTTTTTTTTCTGGGTTTTTTTTAAGTTTATGTATGTATCTATGTTTGTTTGTTTATGGGGGGGGGCAGAGAGAGAGGGAGTGAGAGAATCCTAAGCAGGCTCCGTGCTTGGTGCAGAGCCCGGTGCGGGGCTCGAACCTATGACCCCAGGATCATGACCTGAGCCAAAATCAGGAGTCTGCTGCTCAGCCAACTGAGCCACCCAGGTGCCCCTAAAGATTTTATTTTTAAGAATCTCTCCACCCATCGTGGGGCTCAAACTCACAACCTCGAGATCAAGAGTCACCTACTCAACCGAGTCAGCCAGCAGCACCCCTCTCGTCATATCGTGACAGTGACTGGGCTGCTTCCATGTCCACTTCCCCTTTTCCTTCCCCACCATGTCTGGTCCCTGACGCCTGCCGAGGTGGCTGCTGGCAGCTCCAGGTTGTGCTGGCTCCATTTAGCAGGGGTTATACGAGCCTCAGAGGCCTCTGATGGGCCCTGTGAGGGACATGTGCCCACCTCCTGGACCAGTCCTTACATCCAGGGTCCTGCAATGGGCTCGTTCCAAGTCACGTGCCACAGGGCACCCTAGTCAACACTCCCAACTTCATCATCACATGGGGGCCAGGTTGCCAGATACACAACACTGCTCTCTTCTGCAGTTCTTCCCTTGCACCCTGGCTTTTAGTAGGTGCTTTGTGTTTCCTTGCTCTCTGTTTGGATTAACTTAAAAAAAAAAAAACAACCTAAAGCTGGTCACATCCACATCAAAGCTCTTTGGTACACAAGGTATGTCTCCATTAAGTACAGGTTTGCTACGTTTACTTTTCCCCTTGTGTACAAAGCAATTGATCTTTCTTTTAAACCATTTATTTTCCAATTATGAAAAAATAGTGCATGCACTTTCGGGGCATGTTAGAAAATGGCTTAGGTGGAACTGTTCAAAATGATTATGCAGCACTCTTCATGACCAGAGAAGAAACGTAGACAACGTAACAAGTAGGATTAGCAGTTCTATCCCAGTAGCTGTAGCCATCTGGAATTAGATCCTAGGTACTCCCCACCTCCTTCTCCTTTGGAGGCAGTCTAAGAAGCCTTAATAGCCTCCTCTCTTTTTCTTGTATTCTTCTCTAGTTCCCTTACATCTGTCTCAAAGAAGAATTGGTCCAAGGCCAGATGTGCGGTGGTTTTGTACAAAGGTTGGGCGATGGGTTTACTGGATACTTGTCAGTACTGGGAACTGTGGGTCCCATTTTCTCTTCCTACTGTACCCTCCCTTGGGTGGAGCCCTGGCAGCCCTTCTGTGCTGGGTTGTCCTTGAGCCTCATCATTGCTAATTGGACCATGGATGGGCCGCTGGTCAGACTAGGTCCACTAGAGTCCCTATCCTGGGAATTTTTTTAAATATTTGTTTGAGAAAGAGAGGGGGCACACTCAAGGAAGGGAAGAGAGAGGGAAAGAGAGAATCTCCAGCAGGCTCTGCACTGTCAGCACCGAGCCTGATGCAGGGCTCGAACTCACGAACCGTGAAATCATGACCTGAGCCGAAAATCGAGAGTTGGGTGCTCAACCAAGGGAGCCACCCAGGTGTCCCATCCTGGGAATTTGAAACTGGGGTGAAGTACTGCGAGTTGGTTCTGCAGGTGGCTGTTCCTGCAGGAATAAGTCCTTGCGGGGTAGCCATTCCCACCACGGGGACCACCCACAGAGCTACAGGAGGAATGTTGCGGCCAGTCCTGAGAGCATGGTTTCTCCCAGTCCCAGGCCTCTCCTGGGCTAGTGCATTTTGCCCTTGGGACATTCTCCTTCCCTTCCTTTCCCTTCCCTTCCCTCCCCTCCCGTCTCCTCCCCTCCCCAATTTTATTTTTGGGGCGCCTGGGTGGCTCAGTTGGTAGGGCGTCCAACTTCGGCTTAGGTCATGATCTCATGGTTCATGGGTTCGAGGCCCACGTCGGGCTCTGTGCTGACAGCTCAGAGCCTAGAGCCTGCTGTGATTCTGTGTCTCCTTCTCTCTCTGCCCCTCTGCCACTCCTACTCTATGTCTCAAATATAAATTAAAAAAAATTTTTTTTAATAAAGATCTTATTTTTAAGTAATCTCTACACCTAACGTGGGGCTCGAACTCACAACCCTGAGATCAACCATTGCACCCTTCACTGACTGAGCCAGCCAGGTGCCCCGGGACATCCTTTTTATATAACAAATACCTCCTTTTTGCTTATGCCAACAAGTCTGTTTCTGTCATTTGCAACCTTAGAGTGCTGGCTAATACACGGAGGTGTTTACATCCCCAGAGGCATGAAATTTAAAAAATTTTCTTTAAATTTAGGGGCGCCTGACTGGATCAGTCAGTAGCGCATGGGACTCTTGATCTCGGGTTGTGAGTTCGAGCCCCACATTTGGGGTAGGATTTACTTAAAAACATTTTTTTAAAAATTTCTTTAAATTTGGGGTTCCGAGGTGGCTCAGTCAGTTAAGTGTCCAACTCTTGGTTTTGGCTCAGGTCATTATCTCATGGTTCATGAGTTCGAGCCCCACATTGGGCTCTGTGCTGACAGCTCAGAGCCTGAAACCTACTTTGGATTCTGTATGTGTGTGTGTCTCTCTCTGCTCCTCCCCCACTCACACTGTGTCTCCCTCTCTCAAAAACAAACATTTAAAAAATTTAAAAATGTATTTATTAAAAAATTCTTTAAATTTACAAGAAGCATTGGATAGCTTGTGTCTGAATTTTTTTTTTTTTTTAAGCTTTGTTCTCTCTCTGTTTCTTTGTTTTCTGCTTCTCCTCTCCCCTCCCCCCTCCTCTTTGCTCATAGTCACAGCTAGGACCCTTTCCAATTCTTCACAACATACCAGTCTTTGTGGACTATAAATAGGAAGACAAACAAGGCTGGGCAGTTGGGGAAATTGTCATTCGGAGTTGGTGATCATAGTGAAATGAAATGGGGATGCCTGGCATGCTTTATGGAAGGCTAAACACTTTCAAGTTGGGTTGGATTTTTTTTTCCCTTCAACTGGCTGGGGCAGAGACCCCTAAGTTATGACAGGGCTGCCCTTGGTGATCTGTGAGCCTGTAGAGAGAGAACAGATCCATGGGGAGTACTTTAGGCCTTTCTGTAAACACCAGTACATATGAGAGAAGTGGGTCTCGGGGATGAGGAAACCCCACCAAGGTCACTTGCGTGGCTGCTAGGCTGGCGGGGGGTAATGCCCATCTTTCCTGAGCTGCCCTCACTGGGTGGAGGGCCACCTGTTTCGTATTTGCCTTAAGGAGCAAGGGGTGGGGGGAGGGGAGGGGTTCTGTAAGGCTGTCAGTATTTTAAGGGTGGGCAGGGTGCTGAGGGACAGGTGTTTTACTCCCGCCATCTGCACACGACTCACGTTTGCAAGTGCTGGCATCTTTGCTGCCACATTCTCTTCCGTGAGAGCCCGACCATGACCACGACCGTCCCCCTAAACCCCCTTGTCCCCTATCCTGTCCTCGGGAGCCTCACCTCCAATAGGCTTGTTTTCCAAGACTTGGAGCCAGGATCCTGGCCTCCGGGAGAAGTCTGCAGGAAGCTGAATCTCTGCCGGCCTCTAGTGAGAGAGTTTGAAGCTGCAGGTGGATGAACGTGGCATTCCCGTGGAGCCAAGTTGACCGCAACAGCCTCCCCAAAGCTACGAATCTTTGAGCATCTTGCTTCATCCCTTGCTTCGCGTTGGGCAATGTCCACAGTGGAGTCAGGGGCCCTGAAGCAAGAATTACAAAGAAAGGTTCGTTAGCAAGGCGTTTTGGGGTGGTGGCAGTGGGAGAGCCTGAGACTTCCACTTAATGAAACACACTTCCCTCTAGGGATTAAGAGTCTTGGCAGGAAAAGATACCCAGGTTGGAATGTGGAAAGCCCGTTGAAGTTGTTTGACCTCTCAGTCAACTTTAGGTAATGTTCTTTTCCCTCGGGGAAGCCGTTCTTTAGACGAATGGTCATGAAAAATACCCTGAAAATTCAAAATTCCCCTGTAGACCCCCGTGTTTTACATAGCACCTAAAAACCTGGAGAAGCTCCTTTCTGGGCTGACTTGGAAAAATAAATTCTAGAAGTTTGTACAGCAGTTGTTTGATGAACAGATTTGCCAAAATTCGTTAGAGAAGTCAAAGCCCTAAAATGGCTTTGGGGGAGAAGGTCTGGAAAGTGAGGGACCTGCCATTTCAGCTTGACTTATTTATTTAAAAATACATGTGTGGAGGCTATGGTACAAATTGGCTTTAAAGATTAATGCATTTAGGCCACATTTGGAACCTGCAGGAAAAAGGTGGATTATTTAATAAATGGCATGGGGATTGCTAACTAACCATTTGGAAGAAAATAGGGTTAATGATCAACCTCACAGGATAGATCAGAATAAATTTCAGAGATTAAATATTTACACATTTAACAAAAAAGGAGTCATAAAAGCAATAGACAAAAACATAGGTGATTGTTGCTGTAACCTTGATGGCAAGAAAGGTTTTTCTAAGCATAACACGGGTGCAGTAGTGAGAGAAAAGAAAAAGACTGATGATTTATATACAGTTTTTGAGGGGCGCCTGGGTGGCTTAGTCGGTTAAGCATCGACTTTGGCTCAGGTCATGATCTCACAGTTCATGGGTTTAAGACTCGCGTTGGGCTCTGTACTGACAGCTCAGAGCGTAGAGCCTGCCTGGAATTCTGTCTCCCTCTCTCTCTGCCCCTCCTCTGCTCACACTCTGTCTCTCTGTCTCTTAAAAATAATCAATAGAGGGGCGCCTGGGTGGCTCAGTTGGTTAAGTGTCCAACTTCGGCTCAGGTCATGATCTCACAGTTCGTGGGTTCGAGCCCTGTGTCGGGCTCTGTGTTGACAGCTCAGAGCCTGGAGCCTGTTTCAGATTCTGTGTCTCCCTCTCTCTCTGACCCTCCCCTGCTTATGCTATCTCTCTCTCTCAGAAATAAAACATTTAAAAATTTTTTTAAAATAATAATAAGTAAAATTTTTGAGAGCCAAAAATGATCATAAACATGATTTAAATGCAAGTGAAATATTTGAAACATACCAAGTTCTGTAAAGATCTCTTAGAAAACACTTGAGAGAGGCGCCTGGCTGGCTCAGTCAGTAGAGCATGCAAGTCTTGATCTCAGGGTCATTAGTTCAAGCCCCATGTTGGGTAGAGAGATTCCTTAAAAATCAAAATGTTTGGGGTCTCCAGGGTGGCTCAGTCAGTTAAGTGCCCCACTTTGGCTCAGGTCATGATCTCACCGTTTGTGAGTTTGAACCTCGCATCGGGCACTGTGCTGACAGCTCAGAGCCTGGACCCTACTTCAGATTCCATGTCTCCTTCTCTCTCTCTGTTCCTCCCTAGCTTGCACTCTGTCTCTCTCTATCTCTCAAAAATAAGCAAACATTAAAAAAAAAAATCGTTAAAAGGAAAAAAGAATACTAACAAGAGTAAATAATCTAATGTAAAAGGGGGGACACAAACAGAAAATATGGATGACTAAAAACATTGGCAATTATTTAGTTTCAGTTTTGAAAAATAGTGCATATAGGTCTGTCGGATTTCTTTTCTTCCATGGCCGCAACCTAGGACATGGACAGTGTTTGTTGCTTTTATAGACAATGCTTCTTAAACTGTTGTGCAAATGTTTCTGAGGGACAGATGCCCAGCAGCGGAATTAATGGTTGGGAGCATTTTATTTTTGGTAAATGTTTCCAAAGTGCCCTCCAAAGAATCTGAATCGCTTGACATTCCCTTCCACTGGATACGAAGGTGCCCATTTCCCTACATTCCTGTGGAAAACGAGCATGTGTTTATTTCTGACAGTGCAATAAGGGAGAAACCAATTGGCCACACGCACGTATTTGTACTGTTTCTGTAGGCTCGGTGGGAATGACTTTCCCTTGGGCTGGAGGGGACCGCTGTAAGTCTCAGTGAGGTTGACCCGGACTCTAATCAACCCTTTCCTGCAGTTCTTACTCATCTTCCACAAGGCCGCAGCGGGGGAGCTGCAGGAAGACAGTGGGCTAATGGCGCTGGCGAAGCTCTCTGAGATCGACGTGGCCCGGGAGGGTGTGAAAGGTGCCAAGGACTTCTTTGAAGCCAAGGTAGGTGCCTCCTTCTCTCTCCCTTCGCTCTACCCGACATGGGCTCCCCGCCCCAGGGACTACCTCATTCACTAGCTCAGAACAGTCAGAGTAGCAATAGCTTAATAAGTCTGCCTGTCATGTGTGATCGAAGGGGAATGAGCATGTCTGTGCACGATCCGAAAATTAAAAGCAAATTGGAAAAACAGTCAAACGGTCAGCGCGTTCCATCCTGGTTTCTGATTCAAGTGGGTTTGCTGGTATGATGTTCCCAGACCAGCTCTTGGCCAGACTTGCCCCGAGAGCTCCTCTCTACCCCGGGCCACAGTGGAATTACTTGAGCAGATGCCTCCACGTTCGCCTCTTAAACACCTGTGTGTGAGGAAGTGAACAGTGGGGCCAGAGGAGGAAGCCTCGGTCGGTTGCTCCAGAATGAACCAGTGTTTGCTCCACTGATGGTGGTTGGGAGTTGGGAAGCAATCTCCAGTGCGTGGCCCCGGAGCCCTTCTGGGTGCTTCCATTCATTCACACGTTCACAGAGTCGTCAACGGTATGTAGAGACCCTGCCCCTAGCGGGGTGCTGTCGTTTCATCTCCTCAGAGCACCCCTGCAGAAAGAGCCAGCGGAGAGTCCTCCACACCCCTGTCAGCCAGAGCAGAGGAGAGCAGTGGGCAGCGCCGCCTGGGCTCAGATTCTGCCTCCTCCACTTACTGGCCCTGGTGCCCCGGTTTTCTCGTCTGTACAGTGGAGGCAGTAATAGCGTTGCCGTGAGGACTACACGAGTTCATGGATATAAGGTGTTTAGCAGGCACCTGGCACTCGATACAGGATATCTGAGCTGTTGGGATTCCCAGCCATTCCAGATAGAAGCCAGCCTCTTGGGGAGTGTTGGCTTATTCTCCGAGTTTGCCCAGAGACAGCGTGTCCTCGGCAGCACCTCCCGGCCACGCTGGCCCCTAAACAGGACGACGCTCTTCTTACTTCTCTATGATGCCGTTTACAGACAGGTTCAATCGTCTTTCTGTCGAAATATAAACTGTGAATCACGGTGGACTCCTAACGCCTGCAGTTCTGTCATCGTCTGATAACTTCCAGGACAGGCCAGCCACTCCTTGTGCCTTCAACACCAGCACCTCTGTCCAACCCGAATGTGGTTTGGCCCTTCCTTCATGACTCCACGTTGATCCAGCTGGCTCTGGCAATGCCCGGCACGTTAAGCTCTGAAACCACAACTCCTTTACAAGGAGGTCGTAGACAAATCTTGTGCCCTCCCCAGGACACACACAGTCTAGTGAGGAAGACGAACTCTGAGCCTTGAAAGAGAGAGACTGGAGAAGAGGAACAAGTTACTTCTGGAAGGCTGGGTCCTGTCCATCTCATTGCCAGAGCCAATACTTGCAATCTTTGGTGATACCTTGGACGGACCCTAAGATTGAGACCCATGTTTAGTGTGACACTTCTTCAGCCCACTCCTGTAGGACAACATACCAAATGCTCTTATTAAAGTCTGCACAGGGGCGCCTGGGTGGCTCAGTCGGTTAAGTGTCTGACTTCGGCTCAGGTCATGATCTCGCAGTTCATTAGTTTGAGCCCTGTGTCGGGCTCTGTGCTGACAGCTTGGAGCCTGAAGCCTGCTTCAGATACTGTGTCTCCCTCTCTCTCTGCTCCTCTCCCCACTCTCAAAAAATAAACATTAAGCAATAATCATTTATCTGTTCAAGACATTCTCAGACACCTTTGGTAAGAGTACAAAATCATCCCAGCTTTTTGGAGAGCAGTTCGGGGCTCGCTGTTAACCCTGTATTGTTCACCTCTAGGATTCTGCCTCTAAGATTTTATCTTGCAGAGGCACTCATGCAAATAAACATAGATGTATAGTCAGGGAGGTTTTAAAAAAATTTTTTTAATGTTTTATTTATTTTTGAGACAGAGAATGAGTGGGGGAGGGGCAGAGAGAGAGAGGGAGACACAGAATCCGAAGAAGGCTCCAGGCTGAGTTGTCAGCACAGAGCCCCATGTGGGGCTCAAAGTCATGAAGCATGAGATCATGACCTGAGCCAAAGTCAAGAGCCAGACGCTTAACTGACTGAGCCATCCAGGTGTTCCAAACATTATGTTTGAAACGCAGTTTTGATGGGGCACCTGGGCGGCTCAGCCAGTTAAGTGTCTGACCGTGGCTCAGGTCATGGTCTCATGGTTCGTGAGCCTAAGCCCTGCTTCAGGCTCTGTGCGGGCAGCTCAGAGCCTGGAGCCTACTTCAGATTCTGTGTGTGTCTCTCTCCCTGCCCCTCCCCTGCTTGTACTATCTCTCTCTCTCTCTCTCTCTCTCTCTCTCAAAAATAAATAATAAACATTAAAAAGTTTTTTCAATGAAACTCAATTTTATTAAGTATTAACTACAACTGGGTAATTACATACCAAAGTACTTGTAATAGTTACATCTGAGGGACTTATTTTTTAGTTTTGGAACATTTTATAATGCGTGTGCACTATTTTTATAACTAGGAGAAAAAAGATTAAACACATAACAATGTAAGGTTTTGAACTTGTGGTGTGGCTACCTCCTCAACCCAGACTCAAAGGCAGAATAGGTGTGTTATCTTTGTAATTACAGAGCCTGGCACATAATGGCCTTCAATAAATGTTTGCATGAATGACGAATGTAGGGAATCATCGCTCAGATTTCAGAGAGAGCCATAAAGGAGCTGACATTTGCGACAGATGTTCAGAGATGAATAGGGATTCACCTTGTAATCAAGGAAGGGAGGGCGTTCCCTGCCGTGGGAACCGCAAGAGCAAAGGCTCCGAGGAGTGTTTGGAGGCTGGCCCCCGTCCACACCGGGTGAAGCTGCCCAGGGTACTCTGGGCCCCCTGAGGGTCAGCCCCCCCCCCAGCCTCCTAACCACCAGAATTACCCACAAACCAGCTTCCTGGGCCCCACCCACACCGCCTTGAGATTTTCCAGGTTAGGGCCCAGGAAATGGGGAGCAGAAAGAGCTCAGCAGGCCCTTGCAATCTACAGCCAGGGGTGGGAAGTGTGGCTGCCAGTGCTGGGGGCGCTCAGACGGCTTGGACATGGCCTGGCGCAGGGGATCAGCTTCTCTGGGGAGCAGCTAGAGTCAGGGAAGCTTCCTTCCACAGATACCTGGAGAAGAACTGTGGGCCCATTGAGGGTAGTGACAGTGGGGCTGGGGAGGAGGTGGTAATGAATCCCAGACTCACTAGCAGTCTCATTGTTTATGACCCTTGCTTGGAGGTGGAGAGTAAAATGCTACAAGTTTTGTGGAGCTATGTAGAGAGGGCTTGATGATATTTAAAAAAATCAGGGCAGGGATATTCCCCTCCACCCCCGACCCGCCATGGGAATGGTTTGAAGAAGGGGATGGCGTGGCCTTTCATTTGAAGGGCACGATGCTAGTCGCAAATGGTTTCATTCATGTCATGCTGGACAGAACTTGGCCACTCCTGGCTGCATCGGAGAATATAAAATGCCTTTCTTCCTAGAGATCTGTGTGCCCAACTGTAATTCTGCTACTAAGGGGGATGGAGACACTAGATATCGAGGGTTGTGGAATAATTTCTTGCACACACGTCCATTGCTGAACCAAGCACAGGAAAGGGCTGGAATAGCATTACCCTGATTGGGCTCTGTCCTGGAGCCCATGGTCAGGTCCGGCTCCCCAGACCCTCGGGTCATGTGCCAGGGGAACGTCTCAGAGGAAGAAAGAAGGGAGGAAGTGAATGCTTTGTGGACGCCAGACTACAAAGACCACGGGAGCCACCTTCACAAGACTGGAGTAGCAACTCAAGAATTTGAGTTGAGTGACTAATGGTAGAACATAATGGTGCCTGGGCTGTGGGGAAGAAGGAACTGGAGATACAAGGAAGCCATGGAGAAGATGCTATTTTGAGGACAGAAGCAATTTGAAGACGAGATGAAGTCAGATGAGGCCAGACAGGGGGTCTGGGGCATGGAAAGTGGGTCAGTGGAGATTTTTGAGAGACTGGCTTCCCTGTGAAGGGCATTTGGTGCTAGGGTGAGAGGTGGGTGGGCGTTGGGGAGAAAGAGCCGTGATGGCTGACTTTTCTGTCTAGATGGCTGGCCGAGGAGGCCTGGGCAGAGTGGGGATGGTAGCTTGGGGTCAGGAAAGAACTTTTTTTTTTTTAACCTAGAGAAGACAGATGCTGGTATGTTTTTAGGTCACAGGGAAGTGGTCCACAACATAAGGAAACATGAAGACACAGAGTGGGGTGATGGGCAGGACAGGACTGCATAGAATCAAGGGAAGAGGTAGAATTTTGTAGTGCGGAACAGGAACCCCAAGTGAGGGAAATGCCAGGGCCCCTCCCGCGCTGGCCTGGCCAGCAGTGCTGGGCACGTGGGTCTCAGGTTCATGTCTTATCCAGTGCTCACACAGACACTCTGGGGGGAGGTGGTGGAGGAAGACATTGAGGCTTAGACAGTGGTTTCTTGGTAAATGTTTAACAACTGGCTCTCTGAAAAAAGTGTGCGTATACATATATGCATAGGTTTGTTATAAATTTAAATGTTGTAAAGGATAGGTAGCACACAATTTACAAATAATAAAGCATACATTACTTCTGTTGTGAATTCCACAGTCTATTCTCTACGAACGGCTCCTTGATTTTTTTTCTGGGATCCGTAGCTGTCACCAGCCTATGGTTGCAACTGACAAAAGAATCTAGCTACGATCTGAATGTTGGTTGATATTTTGTTTAAGTCAATTTAAAAGGAAAAGCAAAAGGAGGGGCACCTGGCTGGCTTCAGTTGGTTAAGTGTCTGACTTCAGCGCAGGTCATGATCTCAGCAGTTCATGAGTTCAAGTCCTGCGTTGGGCTCCACAGTGGCAGCACAGAGCCTGCTTGGGATTCTCTGTGTGTCTCTCTCTGCCCCTCCCCTGCTCTCTCTCTCTCTCTCAAAAATAAACATTAAAGAAAAAACAGGCGCCTGGGTGGCTCATTCGGTCATGATCTAATGATTCATGGGTTCAGGCCCAGCTGTGCTGGCGGCTTGGAGCCTGGAGCCTGCTTCGGATTCTGTGTCTCCCTTTCTCTCTACCCCTCCCCTGCTCACTCTCTGTCTCTCTCTCTCTCTCAGAAATAAACATTTAAAAAATTATTTAAAAAAAAAAAGAGAAAAAGTAAAGGGACATATGTCAGAACTTCATTCATTCTTCAGTGATGTGAGCAAGTTCCCTTGCTGAATTTGATAATAGTTTTTCAGATATTAGAAGAACATTCCCAGAATTTCTTTGGAGCTATTCACAATGCAAAAGCTACAGATATTACACGTTTTTCAGCTTAATCTGCATTTTAACATTTCCCAGCACTTTCTTAGGAAAAGGTAATCAAGCCCTAGTTTGTAGCATTTGTTGGTTTCTAAGGTGTAAAACCTCCACCACTTGCTTTCAAGCTTCCAACAGGATATCGCTGACTGAAGATTCACTGCATATTATTGTATAGGGTTTCGAATAGAGATATAACAGAAACAGACAATCTCCAAAGCACAGATAGAGCAAAATGTAGCAAGATAATCAGGAGGCGATGACTTTTTAGTATTTATTACTTTTGCTTCTAATATCATTTAATTATAGATTTATATAATTTAACTTTTAATATTAACAGCCAGTTCATAAAATTCCTGGAGAAAACAAGACAAGGGAAAAAAAAATAAAGGTGAGGAGGAAAGAGGTCCAGGGTAGGCAAGGGAACTTGGGGTCCAAACTTGGAGCCTGAGTCGGGGACCGAGGGTGGTGAGAGTCAGTGTGAGTTGGGCCCTGCTCTAGGGAATTCTGTCTTCTGGCGACTCTGATGTAAGGGGGAACTCAGCAGGGCCTCATGTGCCTAAGAAATACCTCTGAAGCTTGGAAAACCTAATTTCCTAGCCCCTCCCCCTAGGGATTCTGATTCAGAAAGAGTAAGAAAGCATAATTTTTCAGAGGCGTCCTGTGTTCAGACACAGGCCCTGTGCAGTGCAGGGAGAATTTAGGAAAGGGATGTTCTAGTTTTTTCACTGAGATGTGAGAGCCTGCATTTTGCTACACAGGATGTAATGGCTTAAAAACCAGAACGGACTGAGTAAAGATCATGGTAGGAGACGGTAAATCTTAGCCTCAACATGGCAGAGAAGTGATTGAGTGAACCAGAATGTAGACAGAGGGACACCCAAACGTGGAAGCTTGTGACGGGGAAAAGGAGATACGGAGAAAAGATGATGAACCCAGGAACACGCTAGTTAAAAATTGTGAGAGGTTTGACACCTCAATTTAAAATCATTTAAACACTCAAGGAAAGGGAATGCTTTTCTATAAATTTGAGAGAAGCAGGAAATGTGATGAATTGTAAAGACATTTAGAGGGTTAACTCCAACCCTTTCCCTCAAACAGTTAAGTGCTCAGGAATTTAGGGATTAATTCTTCAATGTTCTACATTTTTTTTTTTCCAATGTCACAAACTAGTTCAAACATATTGGAAAGGATTGTATCACATTCATTCTTTTTTTTTTTTAATGTTTTATTTATTTCTGAGAAAGAGCATGAGCAGGGGAGGATCTGAGAGAGGGAGACACAGAATCTGAAACAGCCTCCAGGCTCTGAGCTGTCAGCACAGGGCCCGACATGGGTCCTGGCTCATGGGTTTGAGCCATGTGGCTCAAACCCACAAACCGCGAGATCATGACCTGAGCCGAAGTCGGAC
Organism: Hyaena hyaena; assembly: GCF_003009895.1. Lineage (NCBI taxonomy): Eukaryota > Metazoa > Chordata > Mammalia > Carnivora > Hyaenidae > Hyaena > Hyaena hyaena. Next base: position 1,203,968 of record NW_024080721.1, on the reverse strand, counting down.
GCTCAACCGACTGAGCCACCCAGGCGCCCCTGTATCACATTCATTCTGTAAAGCTGCCATGATTCTGATAACAATCAGATAACAGCACATCAGAAAAAATCATATCAATCTAATGAATATAGCTGTAGGAATCGTAAAACATTTGAAATTTATGTTAAGACTGCAGGGATAATTTTAAAAGTCTCTTAGGGGCGCCCAGGTGGCCCCCTCGGTTAAACATCCAACTCTTGGTTTCAGGTCAGGCCATGATCTCCTGGTTCATGGGATCCAGTGCTGTGTCAGGCTGCCCACTATCAGCGGGGAGCCTGCTTGGGATTCTCTCTCTGTCTCTCTCTCTCTCTGCCCCTCCTGTACACACTCTCTCCAAAGAAATAAACTTCATAAGTAAATACAAATCTCAGGTATCAAATATAAAAACTGTGATCATTTCAGTGAGACATCTCAAAACACTTGGTGAAGTTTAATATTCATAGAAGACATTTAAAGTATGAAAAGAATGTGCTTAGTCAACATAATGAATACTTTCTCATAAATATCAAGGCCTTCTAAAGTGGCAATAAATAATGTAGTGTGGCTGCAGGAATAAACAGATCAGTCAGGGGAACAGGATAGAAAATAGTAAAAACAGATCTCCTTCATGTGGGAATTTAGTACATGAATAAGATAACTTTCCAGTCAGTGGAAAAATAATGGGCTATTCAATAAAACGTGTTGAGACCATTGGCTTCTCCTCTTAGGAAAATGAAGTAAAGTCATTTAAATGATATATATTCCTTCACTAAAATACAGTGTAAGTGACTTTAAGAGCTGAATGGGAAAATAAAGCCAGGAAAGCATGAGAGGAAAATGGTTTTAGAGCCCTAGGGTATAGAAGACCTTACACATGACATAAAAGACAAAGTCATGGGGTGGCTCAAACGGTTGAGTGTCCAGCTTTAGCTCAGGGTTCGAGTCCCGCATCGGGCTCTGCACTGACAGCATGGAGCCTGCTTTGGATTCTCTGTCTCCCTCTCTGTGTGTCCCTTCCCTGCTCGTGCTCTCTTTCTCAAAAATAAATTAACATTGAGAGAGAGAGAGAGAGAGACAAAAGCCAGAATGGAAGTGATTGGAAATTTTGGTGACATCAAAATTTAAAGATTCACCTGGCCCAAGATACCTTGAAGTTAAAAGACAATCAAAAGAGTAAGTAAGAGTAACCAAAAAATATATAACAAGGGACTATGCCTAAATTATGCAAAGAATGGCAAAATGAAAAACCCCAGTGAAATGGGTAATTTACCAAAGAGGAAATAAAAGAAGGTGCCAGGTTTTTGTGGGCTCCTTCCTTCCTTCCTTCCTTCTTCTATCAGATTGGCAAACAAGAAAAAGTTTACTCCTGATAAACATTGGGGAGGTTGTGGGGAAATGAGAACTCACATTCCCTGATGGTGGGGGTGTAAATACGAACAGCTACTCTGGAGCGCAATTTGGCATTCTTTATTAAAATAGCGTGCACACCCAATGTGCTTGGGATTTTTACCAAATCGATGAAGGTGGGGGGAGGAATGAGCTCTAGAAGAGAGGATTCTAAGATGGATTTATCTGATACAGTATTATTAAAGATAAACTAGATTTAAAAGAAATGTCCCTAAATCCCATTCACAACACCAACAAAACCATGTGATATTTGGAAGTAAATTCAGAATGATTGATCTATTGTAAAGGTCCCCTTTGCCACAGGCAGATGGAAGGGATTGCAGTTAGGATCCCAGCAGGGAGTTCGTTTTGCTTTTGTCTTTGTTTTCTTCCCCTAGAACAATATTATTGTGAAATTAAGAGTTGGTGGTCGGTCATGTTAAAGAGTATCCTGGAAAAGTGGAAAGACCAACCCTAGGGACGTAGAACGCAGTGGCAAAGGAAGGGATGGTATCCTCACTAATAGTTTAAACAAACTTGTAAAGAGGAGTGTTGGTTCCCAGGGGGTGGGGGGGCCTGCCCCGCAGCAGGACCGGGTTCCCAGGTTCCACAGTTCCAGCCAACATTCTGTTGGATGGGTTGCTTGTCTCCAAGTTCCTCCTTCAGTCCATCGGTTTGTTTTTGCTGTTTCTCTGCAGGTCCAAGCTTTGTCCTGTGCCAGTAAGTTTGAAGCCGAGCTAAAAGCCGAGCAAGATGAGCGGAAGCAGGAGGAGGAGAAGAGGAGGCTCCGCCAGGCAGCCTTCCGGGAGCTCAAAGCCGCTTTCAGCACATAGTCAGGCACCCTTGACCTCCATCCACACAGTGCCTCGCAGATGCCCCCAAGAGAGCTGGCTGGGCCTCTTCACTCCTCCCCCTCCCACCAACCTGCCTCCACGCCCACCAAGCAATGCAAACTCCTTGCCTCTTGGAGTGGCAGGGAGTGGCTCTCATCCCTGTGTGGGAGCCTCTTCCAAGGGTCCTTGGATGAGCCAACTGCCCCCCCCGCCCCCCCCCCCGCTTTCTCTGTAGCCAGATGGGGCCTCTACTCCGCAGCTTGTACTTTGTCCCTGCCCCTTTGCCATTTCGCATCAAAGAGCGTTAATTTGTGCAGATATTTCTCTCTTTGATGGTCCTCTGAGGACATAGTCCCTGGAGGGTTCTGATGTTAATGTTGCCCATTTTCCCAGGGAACTCACCTCTCCCCTTGGGGTCCCCCTCCTCTGCCTTTCCTGTTCAGCTTCCCTGCTTGCATTCTGAGCCTGATTCTTCCATTTGCTTTGGTATCTTCTGTGCTTTGATGACAGTGAGGTTTAAGGCAAGCCAGGCTGGACCGCGGCCTGCCCCCTCTTCAGCAGGGGGGTGGCATGCTACTGAGATGGCCAAATAGGAGACAGATAGGAAGACCTGTTCCTTCCTATCACCGTTCTCCTGTCCACTTAGCAATCCCCCCTGGACCCACCCTCTTCACCCCTTTCAAACGTGTCTTCTCATTTCCTCTTCCTCTTAAATAGCCTGCTACTTACCTGCAAGAATGAGAAAATAATCATAAGTGATATTAATGCATAGGAGAATCCCTATTAATTCCTACTATGCAAATAAATTACTGTAAACCCCTACTTTCCCAAGGGACAAATCCAGAGCCTTTCAAAATCCCAAAAGTCATGACCGTCTTCATCTGGCCAGTTTCCAACTTCTGCTCCAAGATGTTGAGGTAAAGCTGTTCTTACCCCAGCACAAATTTTTATATGTTGTGTATTCTTGGGATTGCTCACAAATACCGGGGTTTCTTGTATTTTTTTTTTTTAAAGAATTCCTAACATTGTATTTATTCTCTTTTGTAACTGCTGTCTTTACAACAAGGAAAACATCTGCATTTCTACTTCACAGCTGCCTCTTTTTTCCAATAAACTGCAAATGGACTTTGCCATTATATCACTGTGCTTCGAGTCTTCTTTCTCTTTCTTTTTTTAAATTTACTTATTTTTAAATTTACATCCAAGTGAGTCAGCATATAGTGCAACCCTGATTTCAGGAGTAGATTCCAGCGATCCATGCCCTATGTGTAACACCAGGGCTCACCCCAACAAGTGTCCTCCCTAATGCCCGTCGCCCATTCAGCCCATCCCCCCACCCACAGCCCCTCCAGCAACCCTCAGTTTGTTCTCTGTATTTAAGAGTCTCTTATGTTTTGTCCCCCTCCCTGTTTTTATATTATTTTTGCTTCTCTTCCCTTACGTTCATCTATTTTGTATCTTTTCTAGTCTTCTTTCAGTTGGGGGAGAGAGGAGAGTGTTGTTTGCAGGCGCCACACCTGGCCCAGGCTCCTGGTGGATATCCACCCCCAGAAGTAGAGCTAGTAGTGGTCTAGATGGCCCGGTTTCCTCGGGGGCATGCCGAGTTCTGGGGTGTCTGTCAGCTGCTCTTCCCCTTCCCCTCACTACGGATTCCTTCGGCTGCAGGTAAAATGTGTCCTTAGTTTCTCTTGCTTCTTGGACCCCTTGAAACTCTGAGGAGGGCCAACGACCCCTCCCTCCTCCTCATGTGGATTCTGGGGCACTGGGGGACCTGAGTAAGGACCTCTGTCCGAAGGGAACACCCATAGCTCCCCAGGGAGGATCATTTATGTTTCTGCACAAGCCCAAGACCTACAATTCTCGGGCATCATTTTTCTTGGTAGGGTCACCCTGCAACCGCCCCACCAGTGGACGTGAACGAGTTAAAGGGGTGGAGGCACTGCTACTATACAATCCAGGAAGCGTGCTTCTTGGCATTTTCTCCTACGAGCTGAGAACGTTCGTGCACATAAAAACCTGCACGTGGATGTTTATGGCAGCTATTTCATAATTACCAAAACTTGGGAGCAACCAAGATTTTTTTTTTAATAAGATTTTATTTTTAAGTAATCTCTCTACCCAACATGGGGCTCAAACTTCCAACCCCGAGATCAAGAGTCGCACGCTCCACTGACTGAGCCAACCAGGTGCCCCTCAAGATTTTTCAATAGGCGAATGAATACACAAACTAGTACATCTATACCAAGAGTTATTAATTCAGCAATGGAAAGAAGTAAGAGTGATGCAAAGAAATGAGCTGTCAGGGCGCCTGGGTGGCTCAGTCGGTTAAGCGTCTGACTTGGGCTCAGGTCATGATCTCCCAGTTTGTGAGTTTGAGCCCCACGTCTGGTTCTGTGCTGACAGCTCAGAGCCTGGAGCCTACTTTGGATTCTGTGTCTCCCTCTCTCTCTGCCCCTCTCCCCCCGCTCCATCTCAAAAGTAAATAAACATTTTAAACATGTAAAAAAAATGGAAATAAGCTGTCAAGTCACAAAAAGACGTGGAGGAAACTTACATGCATGTTGCTAAGTGGAAGAAGCCAATCTGGAAAGACTTCACACTGTATGATTCCAAGTATGACGTCTGGAAAAGAAAGGCAAAACTCTGAAACTGCGAGGTAAAAAATCAAGGGTTGAGAGGGAGACGGGGAAGGATGAGGAGGTGTAGCACAGGGGGTTTTAGAGCAGTGAAACTTACCCTGTATGATTCTACAGTGGTTGTTATACATTTGCCAAAACACATAGAATGTACAACCCTAAGAGCTTCCCTAATGTAAACCCTGGATGTTAGTTAATAATAAGGTATTGATATGGGCACGTTCATTGTAACAAACGTACCGCACTAATGCCAGATGTTTGTAACGGGGGAAAGGGGCAGGGGGCAGGGAGAGAAGTATATAGGGACTGTACTTTCTGTTAAGTTATTCTGCAAATCTAAAAGTGCTAAAAAAAAAAAAAAAAAAAGTAAAGTCTAGGGGCTCCTGGTTGTCTCAGTCGGTTAAGCATCTGACTTCAGCTCAGGTCATGATCTCACCATTTGTGAGCTCAAGTTTTATGTGAACCCTGTTTCTCTCTCCTCTCTCCCTCTGTCTCTGCCCCATGTGGGATTCTCTTTCCTCCTCTCCCTCTCTCTGCCTCTTGCTCACTTGCGCCCTCTCTCTCAAAAAAAGAATAAGGTCTATGAATAAAAAGGAAAAAAAGAAGGAATGGAGAGAGCGGTGTCATTACTTCAAACATTCACTTGCCTCTGGACAGCCAAGCCCATGCAAGACCTAAATGCTTACGGTTGCAAATGATAGAAAATGTAACATGGGCTTAACACAAAAAAGGACAAATATTGGGTCATGTAACTACTGGAAAGATATAGGACTTCTTTGCCTCTTTTCTTTTTTATGTTTATTTTTGAGAGATGAGACATAGTGCGAGTGGGAGAGGGGCAGAGAGAGAGGGAGACAGAGAATCTGAAGCAGGCTCCGGGCCAGAGCTGTCCACACAGAGCCCGATGTGGGGCTCGAACCCACAAACTGGGAGATCATGACCTGAGACAAAGTCAGACACTTAGCCAACTGAGCCACCCAGGAGCCCCTGCCTCTTCTTGATCACAGAGTCCTATAGATGCTGTTCCTTCGTGCCTCTCCCCCACAGCTCCCATCCTCCCCCCACCGTGGCCGTGGACTTCACTGGTTCTTCTCTACAGTGGCCTCTTGACTGGTTTCTCTGCCCTCACTTTGCCCCGATTGTCCACCTGCAGCTCGGATAACATTTTGTTCCTAGCATCTCCCCTTCAGTTTTTGCCTCCCCACTTTCAGGATCCTGCTCACCGATCGTCCCAGGGCTTGCTCACCCTCCTCACTCCTGTCTCTTCCTTCCAGGTTGTGCTCCAGGTATAGGTGATCCCTAGGTTCCTAGAAAGCTCCTGAGGGCTTTGCACACGCTGTTTCAACACCTGCCATTTCCTCCCTCCCTTCCCTGGCAAAAGACTTCTCATTAATGATGACTCAGCTCAGAGATTAGCTTCCGGAAGCTTTCTTGATGCCCCCAGGCGAGGGGAGGTGCTCCCTCTCAGGGTTTCACTGCACAATGCAGGATCCTTCTCTTGACTTCTCTTTCTCCTCTTCTAGACAAGGAACTTTTTTTTTTTTTTATTTCTAGGAGAGAGAGAGAGAGAGACAGCATGAGCAGGGGAGGGTCAGAGAGAGAGGGAGTCACAGACTGAAACAGGCTCCAGGCTCTGAGCTGGCAGTCAGCACAGAGCCCGACGCGGGGCTCGAACCCACGAACCGTGAGATCATGACCTAAGTGAAAGTCGGACGCTTAACTGACTAAGCCACCCAGGTGCCCCTAGACAAGGAACTTTTTGAAGGACAGGAACTCTGTCTTAACCCACTGCCATGGCCCTAGCATGCTGCTCAGCCAGTGACAGGTTCCCCTGTGAATTTGTTTCACAGGTACAAGCCGGGTGTTTGCACCAGAGATGTGTAAGCCTACAGGTGATCTTCTAAGCGCCCTGACATGGAAGCCTGGCCTGAGGGAGTAGCTCTGAAAGTGGGGTGGGGGGGGGATTATGGGAACATTCTTCTCACTGGAAAAGTGATTAAGTCAACTTGCCAAAGGCCCTTCTTTGAGCAATAGGGAAACAAAGCAACAGCTCAGTTCTGCTTCTGCGCTGGAGGCTGTGTGATGTAACGGGATTTGGAGTCAGAAATAAGGTAGTAGCTTCCCTGATCCTGTTTCCTTGCCTGTTATCAGGGCGCCTGGGTGGCTCTGTCGGTTGAGCGTCCGACTTTGGCTCATGTCACGGTCTCTCGTGGTTTGTGGGTTCAAGCCCCACGTCAGGCTCTGTGCTGACAGCTCAGAGCCTGGAGCCTGCTTCGGATTCTGCATCTCCCTCTCTGCCCCTCCCCCTCTCGCTCGCGCGTGCTCTCTCTCTCTCTCTCTTTCTCTCTCTCTCAAAAATAAATAAACATTAAAAAAAAAAGATGATGATCATCTACCTGGCTGCGTCCATGCCCAGCACTTATTAGTGCTCAGGACATAATTGTTTTCTCTCTCTCTACCACCTTGCACGACTACAATTCTGTCTCATCCTGAGCCCTGGGTCTCTCAAGTCACAGGCAAAGGATCCCAGGCCAGGGGGGCTAGAAACGCTCAGTTTTGGCTTCTGCCTTGACCCCAAGCACAGATGCCTTCTTTCTCACTTCTCTCTTCTCTTGAGGCTCCTAACCCAACCAGCCCAGGGAGATTCCTGCCCATGTGCCCACTCACCTGCTACGCCCCCTGCAGCTGCCACTTGCTGGGCCCTCCCAGCTGGGCCTCGTGATCCAAGACCTGTGGCCTTGTCCCAGCTCACATTTCTCCCCCTGACCCTGCCTGTCCACCAGGCTGGATTCTGGCCACTGCCCTGCATACAGGACTCACTTGCAAGAACAGTGGTTCCATGGGGCGCCTGGGTGGCTCAGTCGGTCAAACGTCAGACTTCAACTCAGGTCGTGATCTCACAGTTCGTGGGTTCAAGCCCCATGACGGGCTCTGTGCTGAACGTATGCTCAGAGCCTGGAGCCTGCTTTAGATTCTGTGTCTCCTTCTCTCTCTGCCCCTCCTCCACTTGTACTCTGTCTCTCAAAAATAAATAAATTAAAAAAATTTTTAATATTTAAATCATATCTGTATTTGTTACTTATTTTTGCTTTCACGAATCATCCCATCACTTAGTGGCTTAAAACAATAGTTAACGTTTATTATCGCACACGGCTTCTGAGGGGCAGGAATTCAGAAGCAGTGTGGTTGGGTGGTTCTAGCCCTGCGTATGTCATGAAGCTGCAAAATGTCAGCTGGCACTGCGGTCATCTGAAGGCTCAGCTAGGGCTGGAGGGTCCCCTTTCAAAGTGGTCCCCTCTTATAGTGCACAAGTTGGCCAGAGGGCTCAGTCACTTGCCACGTGAACCTCTCACAACAGGGCGCTGGTCTCCCTCAAAGCCAGTGACACAAGAGAGCAGATATAAGCCACAATGTCTTTTAAATATATATTTTTTAAAATTTATTTCTAGGAGAGAGAGAGAGAGCGTGAGCAGGGGAGGGTCAAAGAGAGAGGGAGTCACAGACTGAAACAGGCTCCAGGCTCTGAGCTGGCAGTCAGCACAGAGCCCGACGCAGGGCTCGAACCCACGAACCGCGAGATCATGACCCAAGCAAAAGTCGGACGCTTAACCAACTAATCCACCCAGGCGCCCCACAATGTCTTTTAAAACCTAGCTTCAGAAATCACATTCTGGGGGAGGGAGGCTGGCTCAGTCTGAGGAGCATGAGACTCTTGATCTCAGGCTTGTAGGCTCAAGTCCCATGTTGGCTATGGAGATTACTTAAAATAAAATTAAAATCTTGGGACTCCTGGGGGGCTCAGTCAGTTAAGCGTACGATTTTGACTCAGATCATGATCTCGCCTTCTGTGAGTATGAGCCCTGTGTCAGGCACTGCAGTGCAGAGCCTGCTTGGAATTCTGTCTTTCCCTCTGTCTACCCCTTCCCTGCTTGCTCTCTCTCTCTCTCAAAATAAATAAATAAGCCTTAAAAAATAAATAAAATCTTAAAAGAAAAGAAATCACATTCTGAAATCTCCTCACTATCCTACTGGTTACACAAGTTGGCCTGATTGGCAGGAACCGTTTGGAGCTACCTTGGAGGCTAGCTACTATGGAGTCAGTCAGGGTGCTTAACTGTAAGTAGCAGCCCTGGGTTTTTATTTTTTTTTAATTTTTAAAATATTTATTTATTATTTATCTTTGAGAGAGAGAGAGAGAGAGAGAGCGTGAGCAGGGAAGGAGCATAGAGAGAGGGAGACAGAGAATCTGAAGCAGGCTCCACACCATCAGCACAGAGCCCGACATGGGACTCGAACACATGAACCACGAGATCATAACCTGAGCCAAAGTCAGACACTCAACGAAATGAGCCACCCAAGTGCCCCTTTAATTTTTTCATTTTTTTTCCTGTTTTTAAAAAATGTTTGTTTATTTTAGAGAGAGAGAGAGAATACAAGAGAGGGAGATGCAGAATCTGAGCTGTCAGCACAGAGTCTGATGCGGGGCTCAAACCCACGAACCTGGGTTTGATCATGACCTGAGCCAAAGTCGGACATTGAACCCTCTGAGCTACCCAGATGCCCCTAAGCAGGCTTGATCTAAGCAGAAGACGAGCTGATTGAAAAGACACTGAGATGCTCACGTGATCACTAGCAGGGCTGGGGGGCCAGGCTGAGAAAACAAACCAGCTGGAGGCCAGGTGGCTAAGACCACAGCCAGAGGCACACCGTGGGACCCAGGCAGGCACGTGCTGCTGCCCTGGCCGGCCAGGACTTTGGGGTGTCCTGTTTTCTTCAGCGTCTTAATCCAGATCCAGAGTCTGAGGCCGAGCCCTGTCGTATGCCCACGTGATGGGGGTGGGAAGAGTTAGTTTGTCTTCTGTAAAAGAGGCAGGCTCTGCCTCTCCCCAAGATTTTTATTTCTCCCAAACTGTATTTCAGATGCAGAGCAGTTGTGAAAGAGTGGCAGATATCCATTGCAGAGACCTCATGAATTTGATCCCGGGATTTTACTTCTGAGAATTTACCCCATAGGTAAATATAAACGCGAACCAGGGTATATTTAGAGGGAAACTCATTACTGCGTTGCTTGTAATAGCAAAAACATGAAACAATCAGGATGTCTATCAGCAGGGAATCGATTAAGTATCTTATGGTACAAACGTGTAAATGAATGCTGCTAGGCAGTCACTTAGAGAATGCGGTGGACTGACTGCAAGACCTTGTTTCTTGGAAAAGGTCAGGGGCAGAGCAGCATAGTAATTCTTGGGTGTTTTGTTTGTTTTACATGAGAGATACAAAATTGTGGCTCTGCGCATGTAGACTAAGGTGCATGAGGTCAGAGACCAAGCGGATTTGGGGGCAACCATTGTATCATTAGACTTTGTAGTGCTGAAAATGAGGAGGCGCATCATACTGGCTTATGCATACAGCATTTTGGGAAAATCATACAGGAAACTGTCAACAGTGGGGTACCTGAGTGGGAGAGAACCTGCGGGTCCTGGGTGGGTCTTGGGGGGATTTGAATTTTTTCCTTTATATATTTTTGCGTTTGAAAAATTTAAACACCATAAACATGTATTACTTGACTACTATTTTTTTTTAAATGTTATTTTTGAGGGAGAGAATGCAAGATGGGGGCAGGGGCAGAGAGATCGGGAGAGGATCTGGAGTGGGCTCTGCACTAACAGCACAGAGCCCAAAGTGGGGCTTGAACTCACACACTGTGAGATCATGACCTGAGCCAAAGTCAGACGGTTAACTGACTGAGCCACCCAGGTGCCCTGCTTCACTACTATTATTAACAACGGTTAATAAAAAAGTGGGGAAGTTCTGACCACATGAAAATGAGAGGGGCAGTTGCACACACACGTGGGAACCGTTTAGGATAGCTGCAGTGTAAACTCCTACATATGCAAAAGACTCAGAACAGGGACCCATAGCTGCCTCAGTCAGTAGAACATATGACTCTTGATCTTAGTGTTGTCATTTCGAGCCCCATGTTGGGTGTAGACATTACTTAAAAATAATATCTTTGGGGTGCCTGGGTGGCCCAGTTGGTTGAGCGTCTGACATTTGGTTTCTGCTTAGATCATGATCTTGTCATGGTTTTGTGAGTTCAAGCCCTGCATTAGGCTCTGCACTGCTAGTGCAGAGCCTGCTTGGGATTCTCTCTCTCCCTCTCTCTCTCTGCCCCTCCCACACTTGCACTGTGTCTGTCTCTCTCAAAATAAACTTAAAAAAAAGAATAAAAGAATAAAATCTTTAAGGGCGCCTGGGTGGCTCAGTCAGTTAAATGTCCAATTCTTGATTGCAGCTCAGGTCGTGATCTCAAAGTTGTGAGATGGAGCCCTGCATCGGGTCCCACACTGAGTGTGGAGCCTGCTTGAGATTTTCTCTCTCCCCCTCTCTGCCCTTCTCTGTACTTGTCTCCCCCCCGCCTTCTCTCAAAATAAATAAAGTAGGGTGCCTGGGTGTCTCAGTTGGTTAAGCATCCCACCCAACTCCTGGTTTCAGCTTAGGTTATGATCTTACATTCATGAGTTTGAGCCCCTTGTGAGGCTTTATGCTGACAATGGGGAGCCTGCTTGGGATTCTCTGTCTCTCTGTGTCCCTCCCCTGCTCCCACACATGCTCTCAAAATAAATACGTAAACCTTAAAAAAAGAACAAAATAAATAAACTTTAAAAACTTAAATCTAAAAAAAAAAGGACCCAGGAGAAAAATAAAATTTTGGGATCTACTGTGGGACATTTATGTGCAAGAACCCACTTATTGTATTCCAAGTATTCCAAGATAGATTTTTTTTTTTGTGATTTAATTTTCTTGGTATATATCCGAAGGTTAGAAATGAGAATAGAATTTAAAATATGCAAGTACTTTTATAATAAAAAATGTTTTCAAACATAAAAATGGATCTGTTTCCATAGTTATCATCTGAGCAGCCTTTCCTTGCTGTTTGCTCAGCTCTGTAGCTCTGTATCTTCCCCCACTCTCTTACTTGTGTTTTCTCTTTGGCTTTCAGTTGCGTTGGCTACACATTTAGTTAGGGTCCCAATTAACTAAGAGGGTCCCTCTTCGCTAACAAATCCATGTGCCCTTTTCATCTGCTTTCAAACTTCTTCCTCCTTTTTTTTTTTTTTTAATTTTTAATGTTTATGCATTTATGAGAGACAGAACACGAGCAGGGAAGGAGCAGAGAGAGTGAGATACAGAATCTGAAGCAGGCTCCAGGCTCTGAGCTGTCAGCACAGAGTCCGATGCGGGGCTTGAACTCACAAACTGTGAGATCGTAACCTGACCCGAAGTTGGATGCTTAACGGAGACTCCCAGGTGCCCCGTGCCTCCTTCCTTCCTTATTACCGCCTCTTTCCTAACCCTCTGTTCTTCCTGCTCTGTACAATTCCAGTCACCAGTTCAATGGCAGTCTCCCCAGCCCCAGACTCCTTGACAATTCTGTAGACTGGGCATTGCCAATCAATTTCTTCCTGCCTCTGTTCTGAGCCTGGCTCCGGTTTCTAACCCAGTCCTATCTGCAGCTTGTCTCTGCCTACCAGCCTTGCATTTCCCTCCCAAGAGCCTATCTTCTTTCTTTTTCTTTCTGCAATTGCTAGGTGTGTGTGATTCTCCATGATTTCAAAGACCTCCTTTGTATGGATGACTCTCAGATCTGTAGCTCAGACCCCTGATGCTTTAGCTGGGGCTGTTGCTGGACCCAACTACATGGGCCTCTCCATGTAGTCTGGGTTTCCTCACAGAACAGTGGCCTCAGAGCCTTTGGACTTGCTATCTGGCAGCCCTTGGCTTCGAAAGAGACTGTTTTCTGGTGGGAATGCAAACTGGTACAGCCACTCTGGAAAACAGTGTGGAAGTTCCTCAAAAAATTAACAACAGAACTCCCCTATGATCTGGCAATAGCACTGCTAGGAATTTACCCAAGGGATACAGGAGTGTTGATGCCTAGGGGCACATGGACCCCAGTGTTCATAGCAGCACTCCCAACAATAGTCAAAACATGGAAAGAGCCTAAGTGTCCATCAACGGACGAATGGATCAAGAAGATGTGGTTTATCTATACGATGGAATACTACATGGCAATGAGAAAGAATGAAATCTGGCCATGTGTAGCAACATGGATGGAACTCAAGGGTGTTATGCTGAGCGAAATAAGTCAGGTGGAGAAAGACAGATACCATATGTTTTCACTCATATGTGGACCAAGAGAAACTTAACAGAGGACCATGGGGGAGGGCAAAGGGAAAAAAATAGTTATGGAGAAGGAGGGAGGCAAACCATAAGAGACTCTGAAATACTAAGAACAAACTGAGGGCTGATGGGGGGGTGGGGGAGAGGGGAAAATGGGTGATGGGCATGGAGGAGGGCACTTGTTTGGATGAGCAGTGGGTATTATATGGAAACCAACTTGACAATAAACTATAAATAAAAAGAATTTAAAAAAAGATACTGTTTTAGGGGTGCCTGGGTGGCTCAGTCGGTTAAGTGTCCGACTTCGACTCAGGTCATGATCTCGTGGTTCATGGGCTCGAGCCCCGTGTCAGGCTCTGTGCTGACAGCCAGCTCAGAGCCTGGAGGCTGTTTCAGATTCTGTGTCTCCCTCTCTCTCTGACCCTCCCCTGCTCACGCTGTCTCTCTCTCTCTCTCTCAGAAAATAAATAAAACACTAAAAATTTTTTTAAAAAGATACTGTTTTAGAAAATAAGGTGGAGGCTCCATAACCCTTGTGATCCAGCATTGGAAATCACTTCTTTCACTTCTGCCATGTTCTATCAGTTATAAGGGCCCCATGGGAGGGAATTAGTCTCTACCTGTATAGAAAGGGTGGTGGCAAGGTTTGTTTCTGGCTATACTCCTTACTCTCTCTTCCCCCACTGTAATATATTATTATCAACTTCTCTGCTTCTATCAATGATACAATAAAGGTGAAACTTTGTTAATATCCCTCACTATAGTAGGCATATGGTATATATGTATATATATATATATATATAGTATATAGTGTTGTAACTTTAAAACCACTATTTAATGAAACATTGGAGAGACAGAGTGAATACCAGGAGAAGGAGAAGGCACCCTTCCTGAGAAGGAGATGATCAAGAATGATTTGATTCTGTAGGTATTTATGGAGTTTCTACCTCATGCCAGAACAATGCCAGCTACTAAGAGTGCAAAGTCAAATACTTCTTCCTCCTTTTCCTCCTCCTTCTCTTCCCTTAGATTTGGTTCCTGCTCTCTGGAAGCTTACACTTTGGGGCTAAAAATGTGGCTAAGGCGCTCTGAAAAACAGTTTCACGATTTCTGATAAAGTTAAAAACACCACATAGCCACCAATCCCGTTCTGAGGTATTTTCTCCCAGTGAAATTAAAACCTATGCTCAGGGGCGCCTGGGTGGCTCAGTTGGCTAAGCGTCAGACTTCGGCTCAGGTCGTGATCTCACAGTTTGTGGGTTCGAGCCCCTTGTTGGGCTCTGTGCTGACAGCTCAGAGCCTGGCGCCTGCTTCAGATTCTGTGTCTCCCCCTCTCTCTGCCCCTCCTCTGCTCATGCTCTGCCTCTCTCTGTCTTTCAATAATAAATTTTAAAAAAGTTAAAAAATTAAAATAAATAAATACTACTCATGAATGGGAGAAGAAGGAGAAGGAGAGGAAGAGGAGGAGGAGGAAGAAGAAGAAGAAGAAGGGGAAGGGAGGGGGAGGGGAGGCAAAAGGAGGGAAATGAGGAGAAGGAGCCGGAGAAGAAGAAGAGAAGGAAGTACTTAAACATGCAACAGTATATGGCCAAATCTCAAGTACATTATACTAAGTGAAAGAAGCCAGCCTCGAAAGGTTACATACTCAATGGCTTTATTTATATGATATTATAAGACAAAACTATAAGGACAGAAAATATAACAGTTGTTTCAGGGGCCAAGAGTGGGGGTGAGTGCTTACTACAAAGCCTTATTGAGAAAACACTGATAATGGGACTATCTTGTACTTTAATTTTAGTGGTATTGAACACACCTGTATGCATTTGTCAAAAGTTGCAGAATGACCACTAAACATGCTAAATATTAATATATATAAATTACACCTTAAGTATATAGATTTAAATTATATATTATCTATATAAATTAGATATGTTATCTATATTATCTCTCTATAAAATTACAGGCACAGATGGCCCGGTGTCAGAGAGGTGGTTAGGGACACGGGCTCAGCAGTCAGTCAGCCTGGGCTACAAAGTCCTGGCTGAGATTAGGAGAAGGTAAGCCCTTCTTTCAGGTGTCTGGCTGTCTTTCTTAGTGCTTCAAAGTGCTATCACCAGGATGACAAGAGAGAATGAAAGTAAAGCACTTAATGAGATGGTTAGGACATAAGAAGCAGAGTATTACCTTTTTTCTTAAAAATAAAAGTTCAAGAGATAAGATTTTTGGTTTAAAGGAGGGGATTAAAAAAAGCTTCACAGAGGCACTAACATATGATTAGGCTTTTAAAGATGAGCAGCAGTTGTGTAGCTTGGCAGGAAGTGGGATAAGTGTTGGGAATGATAGTGTAAGGAGAGGGAACAGAATGTGCAAAGGCTAAAAACAGTGGCATATTTGAGGACTCTCAAACATGGGCATATCTAGAACAATAAGTTCAGGGTGGGGGACAATATGGGTTATAAAGGGTCTAGAGTTCAACAGCATGGAATTGTGAAGGGCCCATTGAGAGTCTGCATTTTTTTTTTTTTTTGAAATGGGCTCCATGCCCAGCATGGAGTCCATCAAGGGGCTTGAACTCACAACCCTGAGATCAAGACCCTGAGATCAAGACCTAAGCTGAAATCGAGAGTTGGATGCTAAATCAACTGAGCCACCCAGGTGTCCCTGAGATTCTGTGTTTCTAACAAGCTTCCAAGTGATGCTATTGCTGCTGGTTCATTGACTGCACTTTGAGCCGCAAGGACATAAAGATAAAGGCAATAAACTATTGCAGAAAATAGGGAGCGGTCAATCATATTAAAGGTGGAAAAGCACTAAGTCAAGATTGGGACTGAAAAACAGCACTCATCAACCTGTAGGTTGAGCTGTCTAAGAACAAGCATTAGGTGGTTGAGTCAGAATAGAAGCCACATTGCACTGGTTGATGATTGCTTGCTTGCCAGATATGGAAACTGGGAAAGTGAGTATAAACAGCTCTTATACGCAGTTTGGCCTTGAAACTGAGAGGTAGGGAGGTGAAATTGTAGTTTTTCCCATTAACTTTTGAGATGCAAGACATTCAACTATTTTTTTACTTTTTTAAAATGTTTATTTATTTTTGAGAGAGAGAGAGAGAGAGAGAGAGAGAGGGAGAGAGAAAATGAGCAGGGGAGGGGCAGAGAGAGGGAGACACAGAATCCAAAGCAGCTCCAGGCTCTGAGCTGTCAGCACAGAGCCCGACATGGGGCTCGAACTCTTGGACTGAAAATCATGACCTGAGCCAAACTTGAACACCCAGGCACCCCTATTTTTTACTTTTTAAAATGCCAAATGCGCAACATGGAGCTTGAACTCAGAACCCTGAGATCAAGAGTCGCATGCTCCACCATCTGAGCCATCCAGGGGCCCCAACATTTGAGTATTTTAAAGCACTGTGAAGGGTGGCAGGTCTGTTAAGTGTTGGACTTCCACTCAGGGCATGATCTAGTGGTTCTCGAGTTCAAGTCCCACAATAGGCTCTCTGCTGTCAGTGCCCAGCCCGCTTCGCATCCCCTGTTCTCCTCTCTTAAAAACAGACATTAAAAAAAATTAAAAAGCTGTTAAGAAGGATCCTGTAAAAACAAACAAACAAACAAAACCTTGGATACACAAGAAAGAATAGGATGACTTGAGAAGGTTGTCAGGGAGAGCAATAAAAATATAGCACACCCAGTTAAATCTGAACTTCCGAAAAATAACGACTAACTTTTTAGTGTAAATATATTCCCACTGTTTCTGGGTGTCCTGTGTTTTATTTGGCAGTCCCCAGGTGGGAGATTTTTTTGGCAAAAGGGGTGTAGCCCTTGATGCACCAGGAGGCAGTCCGAGCTCTCTAGTCCTTCTAAGCTACCACATTTCAAGACTCTAGAATGAATTCCCAGTTCTACCAGAACCGTTAACAAGTAGAGAAACTGCTTTGAACTTCAGCTTTTGTCGTTTCCCCATTTTCTATAGGATGGCAAAAGCCCAGGAAAATGTGGGTTAAAAGCTGTGGGAAAGTTCTGGGGTTAAAAAATCAACTCGTAAATGATGAAGAGCTTTTTGAAAATGCGAACCGGCTCTGGATTGGGTGCATAGGATGGTGAGTCACAGGTGGCCTGGCCAGGATCCAACTCTGAAAACACCAACTCTACTCAACTCAAGGGCAGGCCGGGAACCCCATCCCAGGGACCCGCAGGCGCCTGCGCCTTGCCGCGGCCCCGCCCTCTTCCAGCCCGACATCCGGGGCTCGGACAGGGGCGTGTTCGGGGAAAGAGGGGCGGGAGGCAGCGGAAAGGAAGGATGTCGTGGGAGGCTGGATAAGCGGGTAAGGGAGGCGAGGCGGGGCGGGGGAGGAGCAAGGGGCGTGGCGGAAGGAGCGCGCTGTCACGTGACGTACGTGGCGACGTGTCGGCCATCTTGTGTTGTTGAGGCTGAAGACTGACTTGGTTTCCGAGAGACTCCCTGTCCCGGACCGCAGGTAACCAGCGACTCCGTCTCACTCCCCTGCCCGGCTCCGCTCCGCGTCCCGACTCCGCCGTCTCCCACCCCCCACGCTCCCGCCCATGGAGCCGCCTGGGACTCCTGCCCGCGCTCGCGTCCCCGCCGCTCCGACCCGGCCCAGCCGCATGGACACCCACAGGCCGCCCCGGCAGCGGCCACGGCCGGCTAGGGCGTCAGGCGAGGGGACAGGTCAGGTGCTGGGCCGGAGGGAGCCTCCTGCCCCGCGAGGGACCACGCCGGGCCCGGGCGCGTCCCGACCGCCGAGCCGCGGAGGCCCCCTCCTCAGGGGCCCGTTGGCATCGCGGGGGGGAACCGAGGGAGGGAGGAGGGTGGTGGGTGGGGTGGGCAGTGTCAGGCCGATTTGCTCAGGGCCGGAGGGTTCGCCCTCTGATCCCTGCTCCCCGGGCCAGCCACCCGGCTAGGGCTGGGGTGCCCCGGGGTAACAGCTGCTTCGGCCAGACAGCTCCTCCTGCCGGCCCTCCTCCCCACACCTGGCCTCCGGGAGGTGCGCCTTTGCCTTCCTCACCGAGCATCTGCACCGTGGAGACTCCGTCCGTGGCGAGAGGACTGGTCTGGACCAGGCCCGAGGCAAGGTGGAGCCATGATCTGAACCTGGGACGGAGGTTGGGAAAGTCGAGCCCGAGGCAGCTTTGGGACCCGAACGTTCTCGTCCGGTTGAGATGGGTTTTAGTCTTTTCAGTGTCAGCAGTTCCCACGAAGCACTTCGGATACTTGAGTGCTGTGGCTGATGCCTAGATCAGATTTACGTTTCCAGCCACGGAATGGCCTGTGAAAGCAGCAGGCTGTAGGACCCGTGCTTGGGAAGCAACAATGTTGCTTTGCGTTTACTTAGCCCTGTGTTTTGTTTGTTTCTTTTTCTTTTTTTCCTTTCCCTGAAAGTCCGAGCACGTAAGCACACCCAGTTTCTCTCTAAAGGAAGGTAAGTATTTCAGTTACACTTAGAAGGAATTGAGGATGGGGCCAGAAGCTGTGAACAGGTTCTTAGCCAGTGTTGTGTATCTTGCATTATAGGCAGTTTTGATTCCCAGGGTTGTGTGCCCGGAAGACACTCTGGCCTTGTGTAGTATTTCCTTCTTAGAATCTAATGCCTTTTTGGATCTAAAACCATTTTTTCCCCCTTGTCAACCCTTTCTAGTACATTAACTTTCAATATTTGCAGCTCTGACCTTCCAGAGTTTGTCCATTTTGGTTAGATCACAAATGTGCTCTCCCATTCATTGATGATTTCGTGTTTTACTAATTAGTGTAGCAGATTTTGGAGTGCTCACGCTGGATGGAATATGTACTTTTCTGTTACATCAGATGCTGACATCAATGGAGGACACTGGGAAAAAAATTTAAAAGTGGCATGTATCTGGAAAAAGGGACACACAATTCTTCCTTTACGTTTAACACCAAGGAGTATACTGGGAATGGTACTGGTTTATTGGAATAGAAAGGGCTTTACACCTTTTTTTTTTTTAATGTTTATTCATTTTTGAGAGAGAGAGAGAGAGGGAGAGAACGAGCATGAGCAGGGGAGGAGCAGAGAGGCAGGGAGACACAGAATCGGAAGCAGGCTCCAGGCTTTGATCTGTCAGCACAGAGCCTGACACGGGGCTTGAACCCACGAATGGTGTGAGATCATAACCTGAGCCCAAGTCGGACGCTTAACCGACTGAGCCACCCAGGCGCCCCAACACCTTTTCTGTACCTGACGAAGCATTGTCAGGTTCTGACAATGTTCTGAGAAGGCAGAAGGGACTGTGCTTCCATTCCTTCCTGCCTTCATGCATTCATTTATTTGACAGAGATTGAGACTACTGCACTGTCGGGTGCTGGGGCCGCAACAGACTAAAAGTCCTTTCTCTGTGGAGCTCATTTCTAGACAGACAAAAACTCAGGTAAAATATATAGTGTTATGGTAAATGATGTGGGAAAAAAATGAGACAACTATGATGATAGGGATTTAGGAGTTCATTTTAAGTAGCGCGCCCTGAGAAGGCTGCACGGAGAAGCGCATGTTTGGGGAAGGACCTGACACAGGTGAAGGAGTGAATCCTGAAGCTCTAGGGAGGAGGAATGCTCCAGGCTGGGCCAGCTAGGGCAGAGAGACTGAGGCAGAAGCTGAAGTGGGAGCAGGTCAAGTGCTGGGAAAAGTATGGAGGCTAGTTTAGCAAGAGGGAGGCTGGTAGAAAATGTGTACCCTGCTCGTTGGTACTATGATGGGTTATTCAGGGACTTAGACATTTTTTCCACATCTCTCATGAATGTTGGAAAGGGAGACCAGTTTCTGGAGATTTGGACCCATATGTCCAAACCCCTTTCCCTCCGTATAGGGCACACGCTCCACCCCAGTTTGGAAAAATTCAGGATGCTCCTATGACATATTTCAGCAAATTGTCTTGAAAAGTCTTTCTTAAAAGTTTTTAAATGAGATGGATGATAGACTGCCTAAAAGATTTTTCGAAAGGAATTGCTTTTGAAGAAGGGGATCTTTGGAGTACTTAGGAATATTTGAAAATGTAGGGAAATTAATTTCCTGTGAAGTTTAGACAGAATTAAGAAATATAACCTGGGGGAATGCTAGAGTCAGCATAATAATTTGTTATTCTTAATCTGATTAGTAAGAATTAAGAATTCTTAATTAATTCTGTTCTGTCCATCCTAGTTTTAAGTTCCTCAGGGTCTCTTCCTCTTATTTGTATGTCTTTTATAGCATTTTACATGTGTAGGACTTTTTGTGTTTTTTATTTTTCTTCTTTTGCCTTTCAGAGTAGTTGACTCGTTCACCAATTAATTTGATACTTATTAGGCTTCTTTCTTCGGGAAAATTTTTTTTTTCTGATTTCCTTCCAGCTTATTTCCATATGCTTATTACTGAGCTTTCATAAATGTCTTCTTTCATATTAATTCACCTGAGGACTTTAATATTTTGGTTTTGAAGTGCTTTTGCTGGTGAGTTGAGTTGCATATATGAAAAATAATTTGTCATAACTTGCCTGAAGCTCATGAGAAGAGAGGAATTTACAACTTTAGGGTGTGAGTGGAGCTCCTTGGCTAAAAAGGAGCCACAGCAATGATAGTGATGAGGTGGTATTTTAATAAATTTTCCCCTCTTGTTCTTTTGTTGAATTTTGAAATGACATTTCCGTATTCTGTCTTTGATGTCATATCAGCTCATTTGTTCTCATGACTCTGCATTTTAATACTCCATTTGTCTATTCTCTTTTTGTTGACTTTCACACTGGGAGATGACACTACTGATAGTGATTGCTGTCTGGGAGAACCTTTTGGGTGAAAAGATTGTTATTGACCCTTTTACCCTTGCCATTCTAAAGGATCTTTGATTTGTGCCATTTTCGAAGACTGACTTCATTTGCAGTTCTCCATTATCCCCTGCTGATTAAATTTTCAGTACTTTCTGTTTTATTCTATTTCTTATAGATTGTAGTGGGACCAGTCTCATTAGGTTGAATCTACAGCCTCTGTTGGTGTTAATCCGGTATCTTAGAGGCAAGTTAAATGTCCATTTTCCTTAAGCAGTTTGAATTGCCTTAACATCATTTGGTCATCATTGTAAAACCCTGAACCCAAGCCTTTTTTTCCCGTTAACCCTCTGCTAGGATTTTTCTGGTAATGAAGTCCTAGCATTTCCATTCATTTTTAATGCCCTGCAAAGTTACATATTTTTCAATATATAAGTAGATTTTTACTCCATAGGAAGGCTTACTGATAGTTGGAATCCTAGTATTTCTTAAACCTGATTGGCAATTTTTTTTTATGCCCTCAGATGACTGAGAAATACAGTAGATTATTTTTACGGGGATGCAGGATGATACCTTTGTTGAATTACCTATAATTAAAAAAAATTTTTTTTAAGTAAGCTCTGCATGCAATGTGGGTTTGAACTCACGACCCTGAGATTAAACTGTACTGACTGAGCCAGCCAGGTGCCCCGAATTGCCCATAATTTTGTGTGAGGTTGAGGGGGAAAGAAAGGGGAGGTTTGAAAAATAAAAGAATACTCCCTTAAGTGGTCACAATTTTTTAAAAATATTTTCAAAGTATTAATGTACTTCAAGTAATTAAAGTATACAGTTTTATATTTTCTTGTTAACTACAGAGGATTTGAACTTAATTTTTACTTGCAATAGGAGATATTTAGAGCTTGTTTTTTTGAGTTAGACTTTATTACCTAGTTGCCCACTCTTTTCTTTTTGCCTGCCCTTATAAAACCAGACTGCAGTGCATATAAAGTTGAATGACTTTGGGTATTAAAACATGGCTATTTTTTTGCAAAATTAAGTCAAAAGGCAGAAGTGGCTTTCTCAAGTTACCTTCTTGCTGTTAATAAAATCATCAACTTTTATTTGTAATTAATTTTTGACATGTAGCAGCATTCAAAGTATTATTTGATTTTAGCTAAGAAACCACTTGAAGCTGTTGTATTTCATTCAGTTCACTCCTTGTCACTTAAGATGTGACTCCTGTGGATTTTTAAGATACTGTCTCAGTAGAACATTAAAAGAAGGTAGTAATTTTGTAACTGAAGGCACACCTGGAGCTTTGCTCCTTGGGCATTTTGGCAGTGGTTATATTTCTTGGGCGCACTGATTATTTGCATAGGCTGTGTACCGTATTGCTATGTTGCTTGCTGTCATTTTCGTATCAGATATGCTTAAAAATTAATACCAAATCCCTGTAATGTGGTTTTGAATGAAAGCCCCAAGTAATCACTTTCCTAAACCCTATATTGGTGCTCATTTATCTTTATGAGAATCACTTAGAACTTTTGTAAAAAATATGTATTTTTTAGTCCCACTCTAGAGCTACTGAAACTCTTTAAATCTTAGGAAAGTGGAAGTTAGTTTATAAGCACACAAGGTGATTCTAATATTTTAACCAGGTTTGGAACCATTTCCTGTAAAAACTATTCATTATAAGAGATTATGTTTTTAAAGTTTCCTAAGAGGTTGATTGTTGGGTCAATTACTTTAATACTTTTGTTATTTACAGTGTTAAAAGGACCTGAACAAAGTCTGCTTACGCCTCCTGCTGTGAACCAGCAGAACTTTTGAACAGGTGAGTGTTGAAGGGAAGCACAGAGCTGAGGGCTTAGGCCAACAGCTGATTTTTGCTTTTAAGGTTTCAGGGTTTTTTGCCTTTTTTTCTTTCTTCTCATAAGGGTATAGATAGTGATAGAAACAACTTCTTAGGTACTGCTCGGATTCCTTATGAACCACAAGAATAATCATACCCCTTCCTGCACTGTTCCTGGTGTGAATTTGTGTCTTAAACTGTTATGATTTTCTTATGTCCTGAACCAGGAAGAGGAATTCTTTAGGGGCAGAAGTAAGGAGATACTTAAAGAACACCAGGGGCTGTTGGCTTTCCTGAAGGACACGAAAAGAAACTGGGAAGCATTCTGGAGCTAATAAGGCAGGAGAGATAGCACTTCCCTCCCTGCTGGCTAGTCAGTGTCCTCTCTTGTCTCTTTTTATCCTGCTTTAGTTGTCTTTTCACAATCTGGCCTTTCCTGCTTTAAAAACACATGGAAGAAAATCACCACTTTCTTTTTTGGTGCCACACATGAACTCAAACTCCAGTGCCACAAGCCAAATGGTTTATTAGGTCATTGTCTACATTTCAAATTCCTGGGAGGGGAGAATTTGATTGGTTGAAGTTTGTCCAGTTTTCCATCATTGGTCTAATTAGTAGGACCATAGGACTGGAGTCTAGAAGTACAAACAAACATAATTGGAAGATTCCACTTTAAGAGTGGGGTCAGGTCTCAGAGAAGGTGTAGTGTTGGCTCTTCTAGGCAGAAACCTACAGAAACTTCTGGACATTTTCCTCTCATAGAAACATTTCTTATAGGTAGCTTGGCAGTTGAAGTTTATACGTCCTGAAGAGTTAAACTGTAGATTTATCTTTTCATCAGGCCCAGTAGGTTTCACCAAGTATCCTTGTTTGAACTTCCTAGTGCAGTGTTTTTTTTTTTTAAGTTTATTATTTATTTTTTTAAAAAATTTTTAATGTTTTATTTCTAGGAGAGAGAGAGAGAGAGAGAGAGAGAGAGACAGCGTGAGCAGGGGAGGGTCAGAGAGAGAGGGAGATACAGAATCTGAAACAGGCTCCAGGCTCTGAGCTGGCAGTCAGCACAGAGCCCGACGCGGGGCTCGAACCCACGAACCGCAAGATCATAACCTAAGCGAAAGTTGGATGCTTAACCAACTAAGCCACCCAGGCACCCCTTTTTAAGTTTATTTTTGAGAGAGCGTGCACGCATGTGCATGGAGGAGGGACAGAGAGAGAATCCCACGTAGATTCTGAGCTGACAGTGGAGCTTTATCTTATGAACCTTGAGATCATGACCTGAGCCAAAATCAGGAGTCGGACATGTGACCGATTGAGCCACCAGCCCCCGCCCCGGCATTTTAACAAAAGTTCTTGGTTTAGGGGATTCAGAGCAGTGTCTGTGATAAAGGTTTAGCAAATGGACGTAAGCAAATGAGAGACTTGTTTGTGGAAAAATCATCGGTTGTTTATTTTTCATTGGCTGCTTTTGTAAATTTTAATTTCTGGGTACTTTTTACAGTGTTCAGCAACGTTTAAGTATTAGGAAGCCATGGAGAATTTGAAAGGGGGAGTTCTACATGTGAACATATATTCACATTATTTAAGTGGTAGCAGGAATTTTCACTGTTGGGAAAGGATCTGTGAGACAGTATAAACTCTTGGATTAATGTGTTTTTGTATTCTAGAATTATTAGGTAATACTGAAGCAGATTTTTTTTAATGGAGCATTTTGAAGCTCTGTTTATTTTTGTTTATAGCTTGTATGTATTTGGTGATATCTGATTTCTTAAGTAATTTGTTATTACTTAAATCTTATTAGTATATTGAGACTATTTTTTTAGAGGTTTCATTTTTATGTAACCTCTACATCCAACATGGGGCTTGAACTTACAAGCCCAAGATCAAGAGTTGCGTGCTCTACTGACTGAGCTAGCCCAGCTGCCCCTTGTATATCAAGATTTTTAGTGCAGAGCCTAGGGATTACTAATAAAAGTCATCTGTTGTAGAGTGATGTATCCAGTGGCAGGCCACAGATGTGACTTCCTGTGATGCTTTTTTTAAGACAAGTTTTACTTTAGCAGATTGCAGCTGAATTCTTTTTTTTAAGCTGAATTCATTAAATAAAAAAATTTTTTTGAAATGTTTTATTTATTTCTGGGAGAGAGAGAGAGACAGCATGAGCAAGGGAGGGTCGGAGAGAGAGGGAGATACAGAATCTGAAGCAGGCTCCAGGCTCTGAGCTGGCTGTCAGCACAGAGCCTGACGTGGGGCTCGAACTTAAACCGTGAGATCATGACCTGAGCTGAAGTCAGACGCTTAACCAACTGAGCCGCCCAGGCCCCCCTGAATTTATTAATTTCTTTAAATGTTTATTCAGTTTTGAGAGAAAGAGAAAGTGTGAGCAGGGGAGGGGCAGAGAGAGAGTGGCAGACACAGAATCTGAAGCAGCTCCAGTCTCTGAGCTGTCAGCATGGAGCCTGATGTGGAGCTTGAACCCACAGACTGTGAAATCATGACCTGAGCTGAAATTGGCCGCTGAATCAACTGAGCTACCCAGGCGCTCCTTAAAGGTAGAATAGCCCTCTCTCTCTCTCTCTCATATTGTATGTTTTCTTTAATCTGGATTTTGAGGTGAGGTATATTCAGGTTTATTGAGTTAAGGCTTTGTGAGGTTTTAAAAAGATTTCCACGGAATCTGTGTAAAACTTCACAGGCTCTGGGGATTCCTCTCTGGAAAACATGGCTTGTGTTGAGATTATCACTTGATGTGGTTAATATTTATGGCATTGTAATTTTTCCTAGAATAGTTAGTTCATTGATGGCTAATTATGTTCTTCTTTCACCAAAAGAGGGAAAAAGTAGAAATGTTTACATATTGTTCAGAAGCAGTGGGGAGAATGATAGAAATAGCTTTTTTTCTTAGAGTGATATTGTGACCAGTATGTTCTTTGGGAACAAAGCTCCTTTTGTTCAAATTGTCCTGGGCCTGGAGGAAGTGTTGGGAACTCTGGTCTCTTCAGTATTGGTTTTTTGGTTTTTGGTTGCAGATCCTGACAGGAATTGGCAGAGGTATTGTCTTGGTACTTTCTAATTGGTAAATCATGGCTCAGGCCTTGAAGGCATGGCCAAACTCAGGGGCTCTCAACGATTAGGTCCTTGAGACTTGAGGTGGTATTGCTCAAGCCGTGGCCATTTGAGGGACTTGATGTGAAGCCATCCTGCAAGATCTGGGGTCAGAGAGCTTTAATTTAGGTTCTGGAATCGGATACTCTTTAGTCTTTTATACTACATCCACCATTCTTAATGAAATTTTTCTGTAGTGTGTTAGGAGAGTATAGTCTATTCCTTACCCTGAGGGCTTCATAGATTGCTTAACTTAGTGATGCAGAGGAGTAGAAGTTGGATAGTGGAGCAGAGTGGAAGATTGGGAGAAGGAGAAAAAGTGACTTCCACAAAATGAATTCCTCTGAAAATCACAAGGGAGTGGATAAAAAAGAAAAAGGTAACCAACTGGTATTGAGCCACTATCATGTACTGAAAAGTTTGTGGCCTTAAAAAAAATTTTTTTTAAATGTTTATATTTGAGAGAGACAGGGTGTGAGTGGGAAAGGAGCAGAGAGAGAGGGAGACACAGAATCCAAAGCAGGCTCCGGGCTCCGAGCTGTCAGCAGAGTCCAATGCGGGGCTCGAACCCATGAGCGGTGAGATCATGATCTGAGCCGAAGCCGAACGCTTAACTGACTGAGCCACCCAGGTGCTCTGTTAAAGTATGTGGCCTTTTAAAGCAGAGAAATGTGGGTTTAATATTGTTACTTATTACATGTAACTTGAGATGAGTAAGTTAACCGCTGGTAGCCTTATTTCCTTTACCTGTGAAGTATATCCCATAGTGGTTATGGGAATTAAAAATATAAAATGCCCAGTGTAATGCCTGGTGCACAGTAAATGGGCTTTCAATAAATGGTAGCTTGTATGATTGTTATTACAATGTAAATAGGTAAATTCTGATGATAAAATTTCATCTTTAGAATTTGAATAGAGACATCAGTGAGTTCTGTTAGTAAGTCTTGTTTTGTTCTCAGTCCAGCAATTACTTCAATAGCTGATTTGTGCTGAGTGCTGGGCTAGCCACAGCAGTGAGCAAAACACACATGGGCCCATCTTCGTAGGGCTTATAGCCTAATGGCAGAGGCAGTCAAAAAATCATATAAGTAGGGGAGCTTGGATGGCTCAGTTGGTTAAGTGTCTGACTTTGGCTCAGGTCATGATCTTGCAGTTCCTTAGTTCAGGCCTGGAGTTGGGCTCTGTGCTGACAACTCAGAGCCTGGAGCCTGCTTTGGATTCTGTGTCTTTCTGTGTCTCCCTCTCTTTTTGCCCCCCCACCCCCATGTCTCTCTCTCAAAACTAAACATTTAAAAAAATCATATAAGTAAATTTCAAAATGTGAAAAGTCTGTCCTTGGAAAAGATATATTTTTAAGACCTAAATGCTTAAGTGTCACATTTTGGATCTTGGTGTTCTTGTCAGTGATATTTTATGCCTTTTGATAAGCTTTCCAGAGTATGTACGTATGTTTTGCTGTAAGTTAATTTATGTATTTTTTTGGTTTGTCATTTTTTCCTTTTTCTCTGAGACAGACACATCTCAGCTTATAACATTTTTTTTTAAATGTTTGTTTATTTTGAGAGCGAGAGCTGAAGAGAGAGCAAGTGGGAAAGGGGCAGAGAGGGAAAGAGGGAGAGAATCCCAAGCAGGCCTTTTGCTGTCAGCACAGAGCCCAATGTGGGACTCGATTCTGTGACCTGTGAGATCATAACCTGAGGTGAAAATGAGAGTCGGATGCTCAATCAACTGAGCCATCCAGATGCCCCAACACTTCTCAACTTTTTGATCTTCGGACTCCTTTATCCTTTTTTTTTTTTTTTTTTTTAAGTTCATTTATTTATTTTTTTTGTAATCTGTACACCTAGCGTGGGGCTCGAACTCACATCCCTGAGATCAAGAGTCAGACGTTCTTCTGACTGAGCCAGCCAGGTGTCCTAGGACTCCTTTATTCTCTAAAAGTTAGTGGACTCCCAAAGAACTTTTTGGCTTTTTAGTGTCTATATTATACTGAGAACTTTAAAATAATATATTAGTTTAAAAATAATAATCTGATTATATACTAATAATATTTTTAGTGAAGAATACCCATTTTCTGGAACATTTCTAAAAATTTGGTGATAAGAGTGACATTGTTTTTTCTTTTTGCAAATTGCTTTTATATCTTGCTTTATGGAAGGCAGCTGGATTCACATATCTGCTTCTGTGTTCAGCCAGTAGCTGTTTATTACTTTGAAGTATATGAAGAAAATTAACCCTTGCAGAGATATGTATGTAGTTGGAAAGGGGAGGAATATTTTAAGAACTTTTTCAAATGATTGCAGGTATTTTTTGGTAGTACGCCAAAATTCGACAAGTAGTTTTTTAGATTTATTTTTAATTTATTCATTTTTTAGGAGAGACAGGGACATCGTGAGTGGGTGAGAGGCAGAGAATGGGAGAGAGAGAAGCCCAAGCAGGCTCTGCACTGTCAGCACAGAGCTGATGTGGGGCTTAAGCCCATGAAACCATGAGATCATGACCTGAGCTGAACCAAGAGTCGGACACTTAACTGACTGAGCCACCAAATGCCCCTTTAATTTTTCTTTAATGTTTATTTATTTTTGAGAGAGAGTTGGGGGAGATAGCATGCATGTGGGGGAGTGGCAGAGAGAGAGGGAGACACAGAATCTGAAACAGGCTCTAGGCTGTCAGCGCAGAGCCCAGCGTGGGACTTGAACCCCCAAACCATGAGCCGAAGTCAGATGCTTAAACTTAATCAGCTGAGCCACCCAGGCACCCCAACAATTATTTTTAATTTTATTTAAAAAAATTTTTTAGTGTTTGTTTTAGAGAGAGAGAGACGGCAACAGCGCGTATGTGGGGTGCAGGAGGGGCAGAGAGAGAGGGAGACACAGGATCTGAAGCAGCTCCAGGCTCTAAGCTGTCAGCACAGAGCCTGACGTGGGGACTTGAACTTGGGAACGGCGAGATCGTGACCTGAGTCAAAGTCAGACACTTAACCGCCCAACCAACTGAGCCACCCTAAGTAGTAGTTTTTAAAGGTTAGTTGCAATATGAAATCTGAATTATGTCAGTCCACTTTTTGTATTCAGTAACATTAAAATCCATTGTTCTGTCTTGGACCTTAAATGACACAGTATCAAAAACTTGCATTCAGGGGTGCTTGGGTGGCTCAGTCGGTTAAGCATCCAACTTTTGATTTTGGCTCAGGTCATGATCTCATGGTTTGTGAATTTCAGCCATGTGCTGGTCTCTGTTGACAGTGGGGAGACTGCTTGGTATTCTGCCCCCTCCCTCCCCTGCCCTAGCTTGCACTCTGTATTTTTCTCAAAATAAATAAAAATAAACTTAAAAAATTACATTTATTGGGGCACCTGGGTGGCTCAGTCAGTTAAGCGTCCGACTTTGGCTCAGGTCATGATCTCACAGTTTGTGGGTTCGAGCCCCGCATCGGGCTCTGTGCTGACAGCCAGCTCAGAGCCTGGAGCCTGCTTCAGATTCTCTCTCTGACCCTCCCCTGTTCTCTCTCTCTCTCTCTCTCTCTCTCAGAAATAAATAAAAAACATTAAGAAAATTAAAAAAAATTGCATTTGTTAATGTTAGTACTCATCAGGAAAGGCTTGAAGTATTGGGAAAGTCTAAGTACTAGAAAACCCATCAAACTCATGTGAATAGAAGTTTTCCAAAATTCTAATTTTGCTTGAAAGCTCAAATTTTATTATTGGCAACAAATATTGCCAATTTTTTTTTTAAGGTTGCAGTGTCATTTCATTCATTTTTTTAAAAAAGTTTATCAGCAGGAGTCAGGGAGTGGCAGAGTGAAGAGGGGGAAGAGAGAGAAGAGAGAAAGAATCTCAAGAAGGCTCCACACTGTCAGCATGGAGACTCATGCAGGGCTTGAACACTTGAACTGTGAGATCATGACCGGTCCTGAAATCCAGAGTCTGCGGTGCTTGGGTGGCTCAGTCGGTTAAGCGTCCAACTTCGGCTCAGGTCATGATCTCTCACGGTCCATGGGTTTGAGCCCTGCGTTGCCTCTGTGCTGACAGGTAGCTAGTTCAGAGCCTGGAATTTGTTTTGGATTCTGTGTCTCCCTCTCTCTCTGCCCCTCCCCTGCTTGTGCTGTCTCTCTCTGACTCTCAAAAATAAATAAAAAACATTAAAAAAAAAAAAAAAGAAAGAAATCCAGAGTTTGACACATAACTGACTGAGCTACCCAGGTGTCCCACACTTTGTTCATTTTTGAAAAAAATGTCTGCTAGTACGGAGGTCTGTGTATCAGTTACTCTTACTGCATGATCAGTGCAGCGCCAACAGTGAATTCTAATAGTTTTGATATCGTGGCTACTTTTTTGAAAGAGATTTAGAAGACCTTACTTTGAGAATTGCTAATCTGGGGAGTGGAACAATTTTCAGTGTTCTCTTTACATATGATACATAGTTTTTTGTTTTGTGTTTCTTTCATAGTTTATTGTCAAGTTGGTTTCCATGTAACACCCATTGCTCATCCCAACAAGTGCCTTCCTCCAGGCCATCACTCCCCTGCCCCTCTCTCCCACTCCCGTCAGCCCTCAGTTTTCAATATTCAAGAGTCTCTCATGGTTTGCTGTTCTGTTTTGTTTTGTTTTTAAAGCATTAAAAAATAAGTAATGGTTTGAAATAGAAACTGAAATAAGCATATCATTGAGGTCTTTTAGATTTCATTGAGGGTTTTTAGTGCTCAGTAGATACAAATTTTTTTCCTAGGTTGTGGTTAGTTATAAAGTAGCCTTCTCTTTTTAAGACTTTTTTTTTTATTTTGGGAGAGAGCACTGGTTCAGAAGTTGTGACTCGTTATAAAATAGTCCTCTCTTTTTAAGACTTTTTATTTTTTTATTTTTTGTTTTATTTATTTCTAGGAGAGAGAGAGACAGCGTGAGCAGGGGAGGGTCATTGAGACAGGGAGTCACAGACTGAAACAGGCTCCAGGCTCTGAGCTGGCAGTCAGCACAGAGCCTGACGCGGGGCTCGAACCCACGAACTGCGAGATCATGACCTAAGTGAAAGTCGGACGCTTAACCGACTAAGCCACCCAGGCGCCCCTTTTAAGACTTTTTTAAAGTTTATTTTGGGAGAGCACTCCTGTGTACTCTTAAGTGGGGGAGGGGCAGAGAGGGAGAGAGACTCCCAAGCAGGTGGTGTGCTGTCAGCACAGAGCCTGACATAGGGCTCAATCCCGTGAACTGTGAGGCCATGACCTAAGCTGCAACTGAGAGTGATGCTTAACCAACTGAGCCACCCAGGTGCCCTTCAGATTTCCTTATTATTTTTTTTAACTTAAAATTTTTAAATTTTTTTCTAGTTCATTTTTGGAGGGAGGGAGGGAGAGAGAGACAGACAGACAGACAGACAGACAGAGAGACTGAGCACAAGCAGGGCAGGGGAAGAGAAAGAGGGAGACAGACTCTGACGTAGGCTTGAGACTCTGAGCTGTCAGCAAAGAGACTGATGCAGGGCTCTAGCTCATTAACTGCAAGATCATGACCTAAGCCAAAGTTGGATGCCCAACCGGCTGAGCCCCCTAGGTGCCCCTATAGTAGTTTTTATTTTTAAGAACAGTTTTAGATTTACAGAGAAACAGAAGATGGTACAAAGATCTCCCGTATATACCACACCCATTTTGGCCTATTATTAATATCTGTATTATTGTGATATATATGTATATATTTAATGTTCATTTATTTCTTTTAATGTTTATTTTTGAGAGAGAGGGAGGGAAGGCGAGAGAGAGAGAGAGAGAGAGAGAGAGAGAGAGAGAGAATGAGAATCCGAAGCAGGCTCCAGGTTCCAAGTTGTCAGCACAGAGCCTGACGCAGGGCTTGAATTTAGGAATGATGAGATTATGACCTGAACTGAAGTTGGGACACCCAACTGACTGAGCCACCCAGGTGTCCCTAATGAATGTTTATTTTTGATAGAGCATAAATTGGGGAGGGGCAGAGAGGGGGCAAAGGATCAGAAGCGACTCTGTGTTGACAGCCCCGTTGTGGAACTGGAATTCATGAACAAAGAAATCATGACCTGAGCTGAAGTCCGAAGCCCAACTGACTGGACCACCCAGATGTCCCTTACTTAAGTGGTATATTTGTTACAATTAATGAACCAATACTGATACATCGTGATTAGCTAAAGTCCATAGTTTATTCAGATATCCTTAGTTTTACGTAGTGTGTTTTTCTGTTTTAGGATCCACCTAGGATACCACATTTGGTCACATACATAGGGTCCTCCTTGCTGTGATAGTTTCTCAGACTTCCCTGTTTTTAACAGTCTTGGTAATTTTGAGGAGTTACTGGTTAACTGTTTTTGTAGAATGCCTCTCTGTTGGGATTTATCAGATGTTTTTCTTATCATTAGTGTGGGGTTAAGGATTTTGGGGAGGAAGACCACAGAGGTAAATTGCCATTTTCATCGCATCATTTTAAGAACACATACTACCAATGTGCTTTATCATTGTTAATCTTGACTTTGATATACTTGATACATGGTTGACTTTGGTACCTTGTCAGGTTTGTAAAGTCACTCTTTCCCCCTTGAGTATCTAAATTAAATTTTAGTTAATTTTTACTTAATTTAACTTGATATAGCCACATGTGGCTAATGAGTACTATATTAAGACAGCACAGTTTTAGACAGTGTTTCTTGGTTTTAAGGTTTTTGGTTTTTTTTTTTTTTAGTTTTTTAATGTTTATTTATTTTTGAGACTGGGAGAAACAGAGTGCGAGCAGGGGAGGGGCAGAGAGAGAGAGGGAGACACAGCTCGAAACAGGCTCCAGGCTCTGAGCTGTCAGCACAGAACCCGATGCAGGGCTCAAACCCACAAACCACGAGATCATGACCTGAGCTGAAGTCGGTTGCTTAACCTGCTGAGCCACCCAGGTGCCCCGGTTTTAAGTTTTATCTAAAACTTAATATTTAACATTTTTTTAAAGATTTATTTTTAAGTAATCTCTACACTCAGTGTGGGACTCGAACTCACAACTCTGAGATCAAGAGTTACTGACTGAACCAGCCAGGCACCCCTAACATTTATTTTAATAGATTTAAAGAAAGATGATTTAGGGGTGCCTGGCTGACTCATTTGGTGGAGCATACAACTCTTGATCTCGGGGTTGTGAGTTCAAACCCCACATTAGGTGTAGAGATTACTTAAAAAATAGAATCTTTTAAAAGAAAGATTATTTAACATAAAAGGAATATAAAATGTTAATCTTGGAATGCACTGCTTTTCGAGGGAGGCAGTCTATTTTTAGTAAGCCCAGTCTCTTTAAAATTCACCTTTTTTTGAAGTGTAAGTTATATAGAATAAAATGAACATTTTAAGTATACTCATATTAAATGTATATTTTGATGAGTTTTGACAAATGCGTATACTTGTATAACCATCACCACAATCAAAATCTGTAACATTTTCATCACCTTTAAAAGTTTCCTTCTACTTTTCTCTCCCCCACTGAATTATTTTCTGTGACTAGATTAATTTTGCCTCTTTTAGGATTTTACATAAGTGGAATTATTCAGTATGTATTCTTTTTGGGTCTGGCTTCTTTGACTCAGTACAATGTCTGATTCATCATGTTGCCGTAGGTATCAGCCATTAGTTTTTTATTGCTGAGAATATTGGATATGACTATTATAGTATTTGTTTATCGATTCATCTGTGAATGAACATTTGGTTGTTTTTGCTTTGGGCTGTTAGGAATAAAGCTGACTTTACATTCATGGCATAGGTAGTGATTCAGATTGTGCTGGATTACAGTGCTTATCACAACACTGTAAATTAGGGATTTAAATTTCTTTTAGGATGAGGAGAAACGTCAGCAGAGCATGTGTAATTTTTTTTAAAGATATGCCACAAAAGGGTAATTAACATAGAAATAAATAGTATTTTGCAAGGTTTCATATATAATATATGGTCCAGATGTGCATAATTCTTTTGATCTGTGATGATTTTCTGGGAAAAAAGTTCTTTGTTCCTTTTCCTAGAGTTAACTGTTAGTAATAAAGTGAATAATTGAAGGCTAATTTTGCTTTATGATGTTTTGTCCTCAGTAAATGTGTTAGTAGATCATGTTTTCAAAATTAATTAAAAAACATTTGCATATTTAGGGGTTCCTGGCTGGCTCCACCAGTAGAGCATGGGATTTTTGATTTTGGGGTTGTAAGTTTGAGCCCCATGTTGGGTGTAGAGATTACATAAAATCTCTTTAAAAAAAATTTTTTTTTAATGTTTTATTTGTTTCTGTAGGGGGGGAGGGACAGGGAGAGGGAGAGGGAGAGAGAGAGAGAGAGACACACAGACAGCGAGACAGCGACAGCATGAGCAGGGGAGGGTCAGAGAGAGAGGGAGAGCCAGAATCCGAAATAGGCTCCAGGCTCTGAGCTGTCAGCATAGAGCCCGATGCCGGGCTCAAACTCACACACTGTGAGATCATGACCTGAGCTGAAGTCCGTTGCCTAACTGGCTGAGCCACCCAGGCACCCCAGAGATTACATAAAATCTTAAAAAAAAAAAAAAAAAAGATCAGATGGGTGCTTAAAAATGAAGATCAGATGGGTGCAAAGGGAAGAGTGTTTTCTGCCATAATAGTTGAGAGAAAAATTTCCTTTTTATTTTTGTACCTTAAAATTGTGTGTGTGTGTGTGTGTGTGTGTTTATGTTAATATTCTCTACATCCAATGTAAGCCTTGAACTCATAATCCCAACATCAAGAGTCACAAGCTCTACTAACTGAGCCAGCCAGGCACCCTCTTAAAATTGTTTTTTAGGGGTGCCGGGGTGGCTCAGTCAGTTGAGAGTCTGACTTAGGCTCAGGTCATGATTTCACGGTTCGTGAGTTCAAGCCCCGCGTTGGGCTCTGTGCTGACAGCTCAGAGTCTGGAGCCTGCTTCTGATTCTGTGTCTCCCTCTCTCTCTGCCCCTACCCTGCTCATGCTCTGTCTCTCACAACAGTAAAATAAACGTTAAAAAAATTTGTTTTTTAAACTGAGTTGATGTTCTAAAGAATATTAACTTTGTGTGACATTTATGTTGGGTTGTGAAGGTGTTTAATGGAAACCAGGCAGACACTTTCTGTGAGAATTAAAATAAATTTTTCATGAAAGTAATCGAATATTGCAAATTATGAATTTCTGTGTTCTCTTTGTCTTTTAATGACATGTGAGTAATTATACTCCTGTGTGCAAACCTCATTGTATCTGTGTTCTGTTGTGTGATTGTGCTGCTTACTAAGATTGCTTCCTGTCTTTTATGAAGATAAGTGATGTGGTCTATGTGGTTCTCTCCTCATGTTTCCTTAGCTTTAGCTTTTTTCTGAAGTTTGGGAAAAAATGCATTCTGAGACATTCAGTGACTGAGTCTTGCTTCATTTTATTTTATTTTTTAACTTTTTAAAGTAATCTTTACCCCCTAATATGGGGCTCAAACTCATGACTCCGAGATCAAGAGTAGCATGCTCTACTGAGCCAGGTGCTCCTCATCTTGCTTAATTTTAATCATTCATTCATTTACTTATTTATTTTACTTATTTATTGTTTTATTTATTTCTGAGAAAGAGAGAGAGAGAGACACTTTGAGTAGGGGTCAGAGAGAGAGAGAGAGGAAGACACAGAATCCGAAGCAGGCTCCAGGCTCTGAGCTAGCTGTCAGCACAGAGCCCAACGTGGGGCTCGAACCCCACAAACCGTGTGATCATGACCTGAGCCGAAGTCTGACGCTCAACCAACTGGGCCACCCAGGCGCCCTGTCTTGCTTCATTTTAATGTAGACTTGTTTATGGTCTTAAGCATATGGTAGATATATAGATTATTATATCAATATAGTGGTATAAGTTTTTTTAATCTGAAAAATCTAAGTAGGGAGTGAACTCAGTATTTGTTTTCAGAAGATTGGCATTTATTTATTTTTAAATGTTTAATTGAGAGAGAGAGTGAGCATGCGCACACACGGGGGAGGGGTAGAAAGAGGGAGAGAGAATCCCAAGCAGGCTCCGCGCTGTTTGTGCAGAGCCTGACCTGGGGCTCCATCTCACAATCGTGAGCCGAAATCAAGAGTTGAACACTTAACCGACTGAGCCACCCAGGCACCCCAGAAATTTTATATCTAAAATAGCTTTGTTTTGGGGTGCCTGGTCAGCTTAATTATTACAGCATCCAATTCTTTAAAATTTTTTTTTTTTTAATGTTTTATTTATTTCTAGGAGAGAGAGAGAGACAGCGTGAGCAGGGGAGGGCCAGAGAGAGAGGGTGTCACAGACTCAAACAGGCTCCAGGCGTGAGCAGGGGAGGGCCAGAGAGAGAGGGTGTCACAGACTGAAACAGGCTCCAGGCTCCGAGCTGGCAGTCAGCACAGAGCCCAACGCGGGGCTCGAACCCAAGAACCGCGAGATCATGACCTAAGTGAAAGTCGGACGCTTAACCAACTAAGCCACCCAGGTGCCCCTACAGCATCCAACTCTTGATCTCTTGGGGTTGTGAGTTCAAGCCCCATGTTGGGCATAGAGCCTGTTTAAAAAAATAAAATAGCTTAACTTCATGTCCACTAAAAAATATATATATATTTATATGGATACATATATATATTTTAAAGTTTATTTTTTTTTTGAGAGAGCAAGGGTGAAAGTGGCAGAGAGAGGGAGAAACAATCCCAAGCAGGCTTCATGCTGTCAGTGCAGAACCCAATGCCAGGCTCATACGTAAGCAACCATGAGTCATGACCTGATCTAAGATCAAGCAACTGAGCCACCCATGTTCCCCTAAAATATTTTTAATTGGACTTTTTTAAAAAGTGAAAGTATATTATGGTTTATTTTAACCTTATTTATTTATTTACATTTTATTTTTTAAGTAATTTCTACACCCAACAGTGGGTTCCATCTCAAAACCCTGACGTCAAGAGTTACGTCCTCCACTGACTGAGTGGTGCCCTATTTTAACCTCTTTGATATTAAGGTATAAAATATAGTAAATAGGTGCACGTATCTAAGTGTATAGTTGGAAAAAGTTGTACATCTGTGTATACTTCTGGAGTCACCAGGTAGATAAAGATAGTGAACATTTCCAGCACCCCAGAAGGCTGCTTCTCCTTCTTCCTCACTAGTTCTGCTTCCCTGATGAGCACATTTCTGACATCTGTCCCCTTTTGATTACTTTACTTATTGAACTTGTATCAAAGGAATCACATAGTATATATTCGTTAGTGACTGTTCTTTACTGAACATGATGGCTGTGATATCTGTGCTATTGTTGTATCAGTAATGGGTTCTTTGCTTTTTTTTTTTTTTTTAATTTTTTAAATGTTTTTATTTATTTCTAGGAGAGAGAGAGAGAGAGACAGCGTGAGCAGGGGAGGGTCAGAGAGAGAGGGAGTCACAGACTGAAACAGGCTCCAGGCTCTGAGCCGGCAGTCAGCACAGAGCCCGACGCGGGGCTCGAACCCACGAACTGCGAGATCATGACCTAAGCGAAAGTCGGATGCTTAACCGACTAAGCCACCCAGGCGCCCCTCTTTGCTTTTTTATTGATGAATGTTTTGTTGTAGGAATATACTACAATTTAACTTTTGTTTTGAAATAATTTAAAACTTCTAGAAAAGTAGTCAAAAATTAGTAAGATTTTTTTTTGTTTGCCCTTCATGTAGTTTGGTCACTAGTTTTTAACATTTTCTGTATTTATCTTATCATTCATTTCTTTCTCTTTTTCTTGTATGTGCATGTATGTATGTATATAACCCTTCACATGATTTGTAACATATAACATTTTATGTGTAAGTTTTTTCCATTCCAAGCGCACCTGGGTGACTCAGTTAAGTGTCTGATTCTTGATTTTGGCTCCAGTCATGATCTCAGGGTCATAACCTCATGGTTGGAGAGTTTGAGACCGGTGTCTAGCTCTTTGCTGATCGCGCAGAGGCTGCTTGGGATTCATTCTCTCTCCCTCTCTCTCTCTCTCTCTGTCTCTCGGCTTCTTCCCTACTTGCGTACTTCCTCTCTTTCAAAATAAATAAATAAACATTACAAAAAAGTTTTCCATTCCATTTGAGAATTTGATAACAGACCTCATGCTCCTTTTCCCTTAAACATTTCAGTATTTTTTAAAAAATAAGTTTGTTATTTTGAAAATGTTTAGTTTTTTGAGAGAGAGTGTAAGCATGAGAGGGCCACAGAGAGAGGGAGACAGAGTTTCTGAAGTAGGCACTGTAGTGACAGCAGAGAGCCAGTTCTGGGGCTCAAACTCATGAACCGTGAGATCATGACCTGAGCTGAAGTTTCTTTAAGTAAGCTCTGTATCTGTCCTAGGGCTTGAGTTCGTGACTGCAACCTCCAGAGTTACTTTCTAAGAATAAGAACATTCTCCTACATAATCACAGTAAAAGTTTCATAATTAACACTGATACGATGCTGTTACCTAACCCATTAACTCTTATTCAAATTATTACAGTTGTCTCTTTAATGTCTCTTTTAAAAATTTATTTATTTTGAGAGAGAGCCAGCTTGTGTGCACACACAGGTGGGGGGGTAGGGACAGAGAAGGAAGGGCAGAATCCCAAGAAGGCTTCACGCCATCAGCACAGAGCCTGATGAGGGGCTCTAACTCACAAACTGTGAGATCATGACCTGAGCTGGATCAAGAGTCCGTGCGTAACCAGCTAAGCCACTCAGGTGCTCCTCTTTAAAGCTGGTTTAGGATGTAATTAAGAATCATACAGACACCTGGTCTTTAAATCTCTAAGTCTCCCTTAATCTGGGATGAATCTCCAGCTTTTTGTTTCTTTTTTGGTCTCTTACGACATTGATATTTTTGGAGACTACAGTTGATTGGTTTTATGTCTATCACCATGTCTATATTTGAGGTTTTTTCAAGTTGTTAGTTTCAGTTTATGCATTATTGTCAGGAATGTAAACATAAATAATGCTGCATCCTTCTCAGTGCAACACATCAGGAGGCACATGGTGTCCTTTTGTCTCATTATTTTTGAGAGACAGAGAGAGGGAGAGAGAAGGAGAGAGAGGGAGAGAGGCAGACACGTATGTGCCCCAGAGCAGCAGATGGGGAGAGGGACAGAGAATTTTTAAGCAGATTCCATATGCCCAGGCTGGAGCCTGATGCAGGGCTCTATCTCAGGACTGTGAGATCTTGACCTGAACTGAAGTCAAGGGTTGGATGCTTAACTAATAAACCACCCAGGTGCCCTTGTTTGTCTCATTTTTAATGATGTTACCTTTCTTAGTAACATAGCTAGATGGAAGAGATGCATACTGCAGGGAGGTGTGAAGAGGTGAAGAGCTTCAGTGCTCTGTCTGGCATACCACCCTCTCCTTGAAGCTCTACTACAGTGTGTGTATTCATTCATCTGTTTGCCAAATGTCAAGTTTTTGGTAGTTATGAATAAAGCTACTTTGAATACCTTATCTTTGTTTTTTGGTAGAAATTTCTCTTGAATGTATGTCTAGAAGTGGATTATGGGATCATGGGATAGGTATATATTTAGATTTGATAGATATTGCCAAACTGTTTTTGAAGTGGTTGAACTAATTTGCACTAATGGAGTTATTACTCTTGTGTTCTCTTAATCCAGATCTGACTAAGGTAAAAATAGCTTGCTTTTGGGATGGGGACAGAACTATTCATTTATTTGGGACTGTGTACGCGAGGAGTGCTAGAAGAGTAGCTCTTTCTTCTGCTTTTGGGAAACTAGAATGAAGTGTGGGGGCAGATTCAGGTTCCTTGGTGTTCATTCTGTTAGTCTTTGTCAGACTATGCATAGTACTGGCTGGAGGTCTTTCCAGATTTGCCCTAGTTTTTTCTGGATAAGTTTTGCATAATCCAGGAGATAGAGATTTGCAGCAGCAGATGATATTTATAAGAAAAATTCAGAGGTTTTAAAGTAGTATATATTTTGAATTATTAGTAGTGGTAGCTAATTGGTTTTGTCAAGACTTCTGGAAGCAGTATCAGGGAATACTTTCAGAGTTAAACTGTCAGCTGGTGTGCTGGATTCTGATTTTGCTTTGGCTTCTCCTTGCTGTGTTTCTCCAGTTAGCACTTAATTATTTATTTATTTCTTAATTTTTAAATATTTATTTATTTTTGAGAGACAGAGCATGAGCACGAGAGGGGCAGAGAGAGAGGGAGACACAGAATCTGAAGCAGGCTCCAGGCTCTGAGCCATCAGCACAGAGCCTGATGCGGGGCTCGAACCCATCATGCCCTGAGCCGAAGTCGGACACCTAGCCGACTGAGCTTCTCAGGTGCCCCTAGTTAGTACTTTAATTACATAGATCTGTAGCTCCTTCATGTTGACAGTGACTGTGCCCAGTTGTCTGACTTCTTGACACTGTGCCAGGTTGTGAGAAAATGGTAGACTTAGAGCTGAGGGGCCAGGATCTCTGTTTTCTTTGTTGTAAACCCAGTGGTAATATAGAGGTGGGTTGATTTATTCTCTCCTCTCTTGAACATGCACTCACATGCCCACAGAGTGATTGGTGCGGTCCCAAAGAGGAGCTAAGGAACCCAGGAAAACTAGAAAAATAGAGAAAAAAATAATTATACTAGTAATCAGAGATAAGATAATTGCTAGTAGGGACTAATTTAGCACAGAGATTTTTTGGTTTTGTTTTTAAATTTCTTTTAGTGTTTGTTTATTTGTGAGAGAGAGAGATACAGAGTCCAGGCAGAGGCGATGCAGAGAGACAGAAGGAGACACAGAATCTGAAGCAGGCTCCAGGCTCTGAGCTAGCTGTCAGCACAGAGCCCAACGCAGGACTCGAACCCATGAACTGTGAGATCATGACCTGAGCCGAAGTTGGACGCTTAACCAGCTGCGTCACCCAGGCGCCCCTCTGCAATTTTTTTTTTAAATGTTTTTAATGTTTTATTTATTTCTGAGAGAGAGAGAGTGAGAGAGACAGCATGAGCAGGGGAGGGTCAGAGAGAGAGGGAGACACAGAATCTGAAACAGGCTCCAGGCTCTGAGCTAGCTGTGAGCACAGAGCCTGACGCGGGGCTCGAACCCACCAACTGTGAGATCATGACCTGAGCCGAAGTCAGACGCTTAACCGACTGAGCCACCCAGACGCCCCTACCCCTCTGCAATTTTTAATACCCTACTTGCACATACTGTTTTCTGGTGTCTCTGTATATGTATGTACATAAACTCCACCCCCAGCATGGGGCTCAAACTCACGCCCTGACCAGATTCTCATGCTCTACCAACTTAGCCAGGCATGTACCCTCTCACATTTCTATAACTACTTTTCAGGTCATTAGTGACCTCATTGTTGAATCCAGTGAAGACTTTTCAGTCCTTACCTTTTTTGACTTCAGTGCTTGAAACTTTTGAATTCTTTCATTAAAAAAAAAATTTGTGCCAGTACTATCTTTGTTGTAGACATAAATTAGAAACTTAATAGGAAAAGAATTAACCATAATTCTACCTTTCAGAAGTAAATATTAACAATGTGAGGCATATTTATGTATACCCACTAAGAATATATTTTAGAATGTGTTGAATGTAATGACAATCTCTGAACTCTGTAACTTGCCTTAAACACTTAATATGTTGTTGACATCTTTTTTTTAATGTTTATTCAATTTTGAGAGAGAGAGAGAGAGAGCGTGAACAAGGGAGGGGCAGAGAGAGAGAGAGACACAGAATCTGAAGCAGGCTCCAGGCTCTGAGCTGTCAGCATAGAGCCTGATGTGGGGCTTGAACTCACATACTGTGAGATCATGACCTGAGCTGAAGTTGGTTGCCCAACCGACTGAGCCACCCAGGTGCCCCTGTTGATATCTTTTTATGTCTGAATATAGTTATTATCATCACCTCAATCTCTATTATCATCACCTCAATCTCTGTAGGTATGTAGGTCTGGCTTCTACAATATCTGCTGAATTTCTAACACTCCTTTTCTTTTAGCTCTTTATTTTTTAAAGTTTATTTATTTTGAGAGGTGTGGGGGGTGGGGGCGGGAGAGAGAATCCCAAGTAGACTCTGCTGCCAGCACAGAGCCCGATGCGGGTCTCGAGTTCATGAGATCATGACCTGAGCCAAAACCAAGAGGCAGATGCCCAACCAACTGAGCCACCCAGGCATCCTTACTTTTAGCTCTTGCTAATTCGTTCTCCTCTGGCATCTTGAATGATCTTCCTGAAATGCACATTTCATTGTAGACCTTTTCTTACCCCAGTCTTTTTATAGCCTTTCATTGCCCTTGAGATAAAAAATGCAAAGTCTTTTATGCTATGGGCACTAATTTACCTTATTAGTTTTAGCCTTATTGAACAAATGGATAATCTCCCCCAAAGATCCTGGCTCTTTCTCCTTTCTGTTATAGATACAGTGAATGTGGAGAAAGTGAGAGTCCATGATAGGGTGAAAGGGTAGTGTTAGAGATTTTTAACTACATGTTCTTTCTCTTCCTGCCAGTATCCTCCTGCATGGGTTTGCTGGGCTTTTGTTCGTATCCCTTGAGCTTGTTCTGGATTTCTGCTTTGCGGTAGTTTCATTCAGTTTTTGGTTGTAGTTGTGTAGATTTACTTCCAAATCTGTTTCCTCATCCCCATCTTGACTCTACACTAGAGTTCAAGGTCTGTATTAATAATGGTCTTTTGGAGTGTTTCCTTAGGTGTATTCATTTTGATCAAAACCCTAAGTGTCTTTGCTCCTGAATTTTCTTTTTACTTTTAAGTTATATATACAGATAGATATGTATGGTATATACAGTATATATACAGATCCCTATCTATCTATCTATCTAGTATTGATTCCTATAGGTTCCATTCCATTTCTGCATCTTTTTTTTTGAGTTAATTAATTAATTAATTAATTTATTGAGAGAGAGAGAGAGAGAGAGAGAGAGAGAGAATGTGCAGGGAGGGGGAGAGAATCCATGCCCAGTGCAGAGACTGACACTGGGTGATCCTACGACTATGAGATCAAGATCTGAGCGGATATCAAGAGTCAGATGCTTAACCAATTGACCCACCTAGATGCCCCCATTTCTGCATCTTCTGTTTATTAGATTTTCCTTTCCAGAGGGAGCAGCGCTGCTTCTACTTAGGAAACTTAGTAATCTCGAATGGATCCTTGGTTTTATGCAAGCCATTGTAAGGGAGGGAGGGCAAAGCAGTTCTTCTGGAGCAAAGGAGTGTCATGAGCAGAAGCACAGAAGGAGAATGTGGTGGACAGTAGAAAGTTCTCATCTGGCCTTGAGTTTGGAGGTTGAGTTGTGGAGGGGTATAGGTTATCAGATTGGTGGGGACCTGAAATAACAGTTTTGACCATAGATGGTAGGTTTAATTGACTGTTTTACAGAGGGGTGGGCATGACCACCAGAGTTGTGCTTTAGGAAGACTGATCTTGTTATATGTGAGTAGTTAGAGAGTGATTCAGGGAAGCAAATTAGAAAATTTATTGTAGTAATCTGAACATGAGTTAACAAAGGTTTAACTATAATGAAAGGAGAATGCAAGAAAAATCTTGAAGGGGGAACTGACCAAATTTGAGACAAAATGTCTGAGTATAAGGAAGCAGTGAGGAAGGAGTTGCAGATGATTCTGGGTTTTTGAGTCTGGCTGACTAGTGGACTGAAAAAAATGGTACCTTGATCAGTTGTTGATGAGGTAGGTATCTAGGAGAAGCAGGCAGCTGGAAATGCCACATAGGTCATGGGTGAAAAAAAATCAAATCTTTTATTCACAGCAGGGCTGGGGTCCCTTCCCAAGGGAAGCAGTTGGGAAATTTGTGGGAGAAGTTTTCATTGCTCTTGTTACAGTGGCTCCTCTCCCCACCCTCACTGCATGTGTGTTCCTTGTTACCCCTGTGATTTAGTAGGTAGAGTTCTACCTGAAGTGCTAGTAGAGAATACCGCTGTAGGTAAGAAAAGTGTCAAGACAATACCTAAATAGAATTTATAGTTAAATATACCCTGGGTGTGCTGAGGGAAGTTAGAAGAGAAACTTGGCAATGGCAGCTAAAAAGGAAGGGAATGAAAATAGGAAAGCAGTACCAGTACAGTGCCGATCATGGAGGAAAGAAGACGAGATAGTTTCAAGAAAGGCAATCTAGAGAGGCAGAAGTGTGTGGTGGGAGCACAGCATCCAGAGTCCGGTCCAAATCTTGACTTGGCTGTAAAAATTTGGAGCTGCTTTCTAAGGATCCACAAGTCCTGGAGCTTCACATTGACAACATTTAGCTCAGGGTGAAATCTGTGTCATTTCAGTACCTCACTGCATCCTTAGAAAGGACAGTTGAGAAATAGGCCCAGTTTCCATTCTAATAGATAATTCGGGAACATTGGGTAAGACAATCTCTCTATTACAAATATAAAAAATTAGAACTTGGCTCGTTTAAATCGATTTTGGAAGGAGCAATCTGAGGTGGGGAATTGAGAATTAGAGATTATAGTACTGTAAGAATTTAAATGAGAGTTCTTCAGCAGTCATGACTCTTAAGATTTCCTGCTTCAATTCATAAGAGAGAACCTGAGTAGAATAGCATTTTGAGTAACGTAGATCTCTAGCTGATAATTAAATCACTTGGATTATTATTCTTAGGTTCTTAAGAATTCTTCAAGAATCTTTACATTGGGAAGCAGTCTTCCTATGGAAACCATGTGTTAAATTGGTAATAAGGTTTCCTGCTCAGGGCATTAAAAAAACTAAGCTTTTAATGTGTGTGTAGTATGGTAGTTTGGCACTACCTGAAAAGCTTGTGGGTGGAATGATAAAGGGGACTGGA
Organism: Hyaena hyaena; assembly: GCF_003009895.1. Taxonomy (NCBI): domain Eukaryota; kingdom Metazoa; phylum Chordata; class Mammalia; order Carnivora; family Hyaenidae; genus Hyaena; species Hyaena hyaena. Next base: position 1,159,458 of record NW_024080721.1, on the reverse strand, counting down.
ACAGGATTCTTGCTTGTTCCTTAGGTGCTGCCTGAGTCTGGGGTTTGTTCTGTAATTCAAGGCTGCTCCCTGCAGTTAGGCAGGTTATGCATTCCACCACTCCATGGCCTCCATTTGCATCCTTTGCTATACTGGTACCCTTGGAGTTTGTGCTTCCAAGACCTGTGTGGTCTTAAGGTAGCAATTTAAAGGGAGGGAAATTTAAATCTCTCAGTGATTTTAATATTGTCACAACTATCAAATAATTCAGTTTTTAATTGAGAGTCATTTGCCTTATAAATTCAGTCTGGTTCAAATCTTGACTTACTTTATAAATTAAGAGCTATTTTCTGATGGTCAAAGTCCCCCAGGGGTTTGACTATAAAACAGTTGGCTGGGTGGGGTTTAAAATGGTAGTAAAAACACTCCTTTAAGATGTTTTGTATTACAGTAAAGTCTTATAGTCTCTCTGCGTCTGTTTATTAGCGAAGTAGGTCCACATACTTTTTAAAAGCACACTGATTGATTTATGCCAAATATGGTCACAGGGCTGATTTGTAAGCAGCGTATCTGTATTAATTTACAGTGGGCACTTTACTTGGGATCTGATCATCATAACCTTGACAAGTTATTTCAGTTGGATTGTAGCATAACTCAGATGAATCTAACATGCATCAGTTGTGAGATTCTTTATTTTATGTATTACCGAGGAGGAAATCATCCTGTGATGTAAACTCTGCTACAGAGTTTTTTAATTAATTAGAATTTGTATTGTACATTTTTTTTCCTTCAGTGGTCCGCAAGGGGTGCCTGGGTGGCTGTCGGTTAAGCGACCGACTCTTGATTTTGGCTTAGATCATGAGCTTTCTTACATTAAAAAATTTTTTTTCTTTTCAGTTTATTTATTTAGAGAGAGTGAGTACACAAGTAGGGAAGAGGCAGAGAGAAGGAGAGACAGGGTCCCGAGCAGGTTCTGTGCTGTGGGCACATCATGAGTCAGATGCTTCATTTACTGCACCACCTGCCCGGGTGCCCCTTTTTATTTTACATTAAAAAGATGTTTCTTTTGAGGGAAAAGTAGAAAGAGAGAGAGAGAGGGAGAGAGACTGTCAGCACGGAGCCCTGTGTGGGTCTCCATCCCACAACTTTGGGGTCATGACCTGTGCCGAAATGAAGAATTGGACGCTTAACTGACTGAGCCACCCAGGAGCCCCTTATTTTACATTAGAAAAAAAATATTAAAAAAAACTTTTTTAACATTTTATTTATTTCTGAGAGAGAGAGACAGCATGAGCAGGGGAGGGTCAGAGAGAGGGAGACACAGAATCCGAATCAGGCTCCAGGCTCTGAGCTGTCAGCACAGAGCCCAACGCAGGGTTTGAACCCACGAGTGGTAATATCATGACCTGAGCTGAAGTCGGACACTTAACTGACTCAGCCACCCAGGCGCCCCAGAAAAAAAAATTTTTTTTAAAGTTAATTTATTTTTTGAGAGAGAGTATGTGCGAGCAGGGGAGGGGACAGAGAGAGGGAGAGAGGATCTGAAGCAGGCTCTGTGCTGTCAGTGCAGAGCTTGACTTGGGGCTTGATCCCAGGAACCCATGAGATCATGATCTGAGCCAAAATCAAGAGTTGGTTGCTTAACTGACTGAGCCACTCAGGTGCCCCTTATGTGTTGTTGTTGTTTTTTTTTTTTGAATCACCAGTTGCTTAAGATGTGAGGAGGCACTGAGATGATCTCAGTTTGAGTTTAGTGTATAAGCTTGCCTGGCCAGGTAGAAGGGAACAGGGTTAATTAAGTTAGAATATGGGCATGTTGGAACCCTTAGGGTTGAAATAGGGTTAGAAATACCTTCCAGGAGGGGGGTAGATAAGTTACTGTTCATTTATTTATATTCTTAAAATGTTTGTTTATTTATTTTGAGCGAGAGAGAGCACAAGCAGGAGGAGGGGCAGAGAGAGAGGAGAGAGAAAATCTCAAGCCGGTTCTCATGAAGCATGAGATCATGACCTGAGCCAAAATCAAGAGTTGGATGCTCAGTGGACTGAGCCATCCAGACGCTCCTTTTTATTTTTATTTTATTTTATTTTATTTTTTTATTTCCCACCCATTGAGCTTTTTTCCTTTGTTTTCTTTTTTTCCCACAGGGCAGATAAATTAATAGCTGATTATAGAGGCTAACATACTTTTACTCTGCCTTTTTTGCATTTTTGACCAATTTCTGGTTAATATATATTTTTTTTAAATATTTTTTTATTTATTTCTAGGAGAGAGAGAGAGAGACAGCATGAGCAGGGGAGGGTCAGAGAGAGAGGGAGTCACAGACTGAAACAGGTTCCAGGCTCTGAGCTGGCAGTCAGCACAGAGCCCGACGTGGGGCTCGAACCCACAAACCGCGAGATCATGACCTAAGCGAAAGTCGGACGCTTAACCAACTAAGCCACCCAGGCGCCCCTCTGGTTAATATTTTTAAGCCATCTCTATGCTCAGCATGAGGCCTGAACCCATAACTCTGAGATCAAAGTTGAATGCTCTACCAACAGGGCCTGAGGCCTTTCTTTTCAGTGAACTATTTTTAGATCTTCTAAACATAAAAGTCAGGATGGTGTGAATTTATCTTGGAGATATTTACAGTATACTTACAATATTTATTTTCCATTTTTAAGCTCTGATATCCTTTTTTTCCCCTCAGATTTATATGGTTGACATATAGCATTGTGTAAGATTAAAGTGTGTAGTGTGTTGCTTTGATAAATTTATATATTGCAAAATGATTACCATCATAGTATCAAGCTAACACCTCATTCCATCACATAATTGGTATTTCTTTGTGGTGAGAACATTTAAGGTCTAATCTCTTAGTAATTTTCACATATATAATGTGATAGTATTATCTATAGTCACCTTGCTGTGCGTTTGGTCTCCAGAACTTGTTAATGTTCTAACTGGAACTTTGCACCCTTTGACCAGATATCTCCCCATTTCCCCACCTCCCAGCCCCTGGTGACCACCACTCTACTCTTTGTTTCTCTGAGTAGTCATTGGCACTTTTAGATTCCATACGTAAGTAGTATCCTACAGTATTTGCCTTTCCCTGTTTGACTTACTTCACTTTAGGCTCTGATATTTTAAAATGGCTTTTGAAAGGTCACTAATGAAATTCATTAGTTTATTATTTTAACTTGATGGTTCAAGATAATGTTTAAAAAGAATCATTAGCCTGTAAAGTGCTAAGCAGAAAGTGGAGAGAATTATAGTGGAAGCTGTGAGATAGGAAAGGGGGGGGGTTGCTTATTTTAAGAATCTTGAATATAGCACATGGTGATGGGAGAGCCATTACAGGGGAGTAATATAAATTATAATGTAAATCTGTTACCTTCATTCACGCCCTGTTGCTTAGTGGCTCAAGAAGAAAGTCCTTAATTTGGTCCCTGATGCCCTGTGTGATCCGCATCCCCCTATCTCACGGGCTTCACCTTATATCATGTCTCCTTTCCCCACATAAGAAGATGTGAATTGAAATGTGAGATGGATTGGTTAATTTTATGTTGCCTGCTAGATTGTTATAAACAATTAAAACTCATTGTGGTAGCTGTGGTTAAGAAGAGCCAGGGAGTAAATAAAACACCCTAGCTAGACTTTCTGGGCTGGAATTCTGCAATTACCCTTGACTAAGTGTATGGAGATATTTTTCTCTTTAACAGGTTTCTCCACATATAAAAATCTATTGTAAAAATACGGAAAATAATGGCAGCGGAAACGCAGACACTGAACTTTGGGCCTGAATGGTGAGTTTTCAAAATCTCATCCTGCTTGATATTGGATGTACTACTAGTACAGTGGTAAGGTATTTGTATACATGTTGGGTAGTTTATAAATGTACATGTTTGAGACTTTGATTTATGTGTCTAGTTGAAAACAAGTGTAGCTTTTCTAGGAATAAATTCTGTTTGGTCAGTGACTGCATTCTATATTTAAAAAACATTTCTTGGTCTAGTTACCTAATGATAATGAAATTTTCTTGGTATGGTTTTATAATGGTAATGGATTCCCCGCAGTCCCACTGCCCTGGCAAATTACATTTTGTTTCAGCCCTTGTCTAGGTATATATAAAATTTTACATATAATTGTAATATTTTATCTGTATGTTTTCTGGTACAATGCTGTTTTGTGAGTGCTACTCCTAGATTTTTTGAAAACATACTTTTATTGAATTCCTATTTGAATTTTTTATTGATGGGCTAGGCAGGTGGTCAGAATTATACTGGTTTATAACAGTAGCCCATCTACGATTGGGATAGCATTTGCCATAATAATTAATTGACCTTTGAGTCTCTTACAGATGTGTTTGGACCCTGAATATGGAATTCTCATGGAATTTTGAGATCCATCACATTGTAGTGTGACTTTTTCCCCCACTTCTTCCTTTCCCCCCAATGTTGGTGATTGAAGATCCTCTCGTCAGTGGCATGAATAGTGCTTTTTCTATTCAAACCTTGGACCAGAGGCAGTATATAAAGTAGATAAATTGGAATGGTGTTTTAAACATTCTTGATTGTTTAGGTGGTGGTGGTGGTGGTGGTGGTGGTGGTTGAAAAGTGATGCAGACTTCTGTAGTAACTCCCTATTTGAGGACACATTAACATATTTTATGCATTTCTTTTTATATGTAATTCATAAACTTTCTTGGCCCTTTTAGCTAGCATTTGGAGACTGAGGAGAAATCTCTACTTGAAGTTCTAAGAACTGATGCAAGTTCTATACTTTGATAATTTTTTTTGGAAATGTTGACCTAAGTAATGCTATAACTGTTTTAGTTCTTAGTTTATATTTAAAAAATAATTTTCTTATTACCAAATCAGTATGTTTCTAAAGAAATTAGAAATTACAGGTAAACCAGAGGAAGATATAATTTTACCTTCTATGATTACCGCTGTGAATAGGTTTATCTCTCCAGGTGGTTTTATATATGCTCATTTGTGTATATGTACATTTATTTTCACGAAAATTGGATCATACTGTACATTCAACTTTGTAACCTGCTTTTAAAAAATAATCACATCAAAAGTATCTTTTTTCTCAATAAATGTTTTCTATTATCTTAAATGGTTGCATTGTATGATGTACCATTGTTTATTTAACTAGACTTCTAGGTGTAGCATACATAGGCTGTTCTCAGCTTTTCATTATTACAAAAATATTTTTGACGAACATCCCTGCAGTTAAATCTTTATTCACATCTTACCAACTTTCTTTATAAGGTGGATTTAAATCCATATAGCTCATTTTGTAAACCATTTTGAGTGTAACTCTTATGCCTTTATCTAGAATTTGTAACTGCTTCTCTTTTGTATTTACACACGTTTCTTTCTTTGTAAAAACATGATTAAAATTGTCAGCTAATTTAAGGAGGTTGTCCCCCACTCCCTCTACCCCATCATCTATTAAGAAAAAGAGACAATACCAGGAATTTAGCCTAAATGAAAGAAAAAACTACCAGAGATATTCTAGAGTCAGTACACATTTAGCTTGATACTGTTATACCATGGGTTGACAAACTATGGCCCGTGGGAGTATAAATAAAGTTCTTTTGAATAAAATTTTATTGGAACACAGACACACCCATTTGTTTCCATATTATCTGGCTGTTTTCATACTATAGTGACAAGGCCGAGTGGTGACCAGAGAGGCCAACCGACTCAAAAAGTTTAAATTTTACTGTCTGGCCTTCTACAGAGAAAAGTTTTCTGGCGCCTGCTCTAAACCATGGGTTCCTAAAGTCATTTCAGTGTGTCACTGACGCAGTCTATCAATAGCATAGTAGACATTTTTCAGTGATGCTCTGAAGTCTTGTTTGATGGTGTTTTGTTTGATCAGCCCAGTGATTTATACAAAATTTGAATTGAAGTAACTTCAGTAGACGACAGTTACGTCTCATGCTTAAATAGTAGCTTTACCTAATTATTGGTAGTCTTCAGGCATTATTATTAGAGCTTAGGAGCCTTCCCTTAGTCATATGAAATGCAGATAAACTGAAGAGTGCAGGTCTAAGTAGGCACACTACCTTTTTATTTTTTAAAAAATTTTTTTAAAACTATCAGAATTTCTTTTGGCAGAGGGAGTATGTGAGACCTTTAAGGAACTCTGGTAACTCTGAACTAGAAAGCTGTAGTATAAATAGAAGCTGCTGCTGTGTTTTTCTGCATGTAACATTACATTCGTTGTGAAACTTGAGGCAAGGAGCTGTGTCCAGAATACTTTAGAATCAAAGTTTATAGAGTGCTATCATTCAGTCCGTGTGTAATTCTGAACCATACAGAAACATTTAGTGATACTTTTATTTCCTAAGATCAGTATTTTTATTATGATGTAAAACATAAATATTAATAAGAGATGGATAAAATGAAGAGATTTAACCCGTACTTGGGATAGTAGTGAAGATGGGAGTTTGACAATTGTGGTGGGGGTAGACCACGAGTGACCATATACGTGGACTTTTTAAGTGAGGTAGGTCTGTGGAATCTTTAGGTCTTAGCTTATCTCTATATTTGAGATGAAGGTATGTATTATATAATCACCAAAGCAATTTAAAAGGATGTGATAGATTTAATGGAGGAGCACATTGTTTTTAGGAATAAAACAATAGTCTACTCAAACGTTACCACCTTAGACCTCTCCTGACCATCTATATAATAACTTCCCCTTATTCCCTAGCTTTTCTTATATTTTTTCATGGCCTATATCCAAGTAGAACATGGTAAACATTTTATTCACTTACTCTCTTTATTATTTATATCCCATTCTCCAGCTCCCACTAGACTGTGAGCTCCACCGAGGGCAAGCACTTTGGTCTCAATTTTTGTACGCTTTGTTTTGCTGCTGTATCTCCAGTGCCTGCATATAGTAGGAACTCAATAAATATTTGTTAAATGAGTGAATTGTTGGAAACTGAAGTTGTTTTTAATGTTTTGCTATTATAAATATGTGTGTACATCCTTCAACAGTTTTGTTTGTGTTGCTGCTTATTTATTTTGGAATAATTCCCTGGAAGTAGAGTTATTAAATTAATTTCATTTTTTAAGGCTTTGGATGGTGTATGGGCGCATTGACCACCAGAAGGGTTTTGTGAGTTTAGTTCCGATCCCCTGCCTGTTTGCTTTACCCTTGACCAAACGCTAAGTACTACCTTAAGAGAACATTTTATTATTTTTTTTGGTTTTAAATCTGGTAGGTTAGGTTTTTTGGGATTTTTTGCTAGTTTCTCTGACAAGGTAATTCATGCTTCTCCCAGAAAACCTTGGAGGAAATAGTACAAAAGGAAAAAGAAAAAAATCTAAGTTATCCTTAATCCTACCATTCAAAGAACCATTGCTAAAGTTTTGGTTTATATCCTCCTGTTGTTATTACTATTATTATTATTTTTTGCAAAAGTTAGTTATGTATACCTCAAGACATTTAAAAAACCCTAAACTCATTATACTTGTTTTATTTATTTATTTATAGATAAATGTAGATGATTAAGGAATTTATCATATGGGGATGATTGCAGATAGTTACCTGGCTTTATGGGAAAGGAGCCAAGGAATCTCCTTTAGGTATTTTTCTATCTCATTACATGGTCTTAAGGAAGTTTTCCCAGGTCTTTCTTTGCAAGAAAGTGAGACATTTGTTTCCCCTAAAGCACTTTGTTTATACGTGTGTTAAACACCTTTGTGTTGTGTCTCTATGTGTTTACCTTACTCAGAAAAGAACAGAAGAATGGCACTGTATTTCCCACTTTTGGTAAGCACATGTTTAGCCAAGCACTTAGTAAATGTTGGATGAAGGCATTCAAGTCTCATGGGGGTGGGGAGAAATGGAGGCAAAGAAGGAAAACCTGAGATTGCCGGTTTATTAGCCACATCTTTGTGGGAAATGAGAAATTCTGGAGGATTGAATGCATTAATCATCCCAGTTTTCAAAAAGAGTGAAAGACATTTGTGCCATCTGAAGGGATAGGAAGTAGTTCGGTGTTATCCAGGGGTGTATTTTAGAAGAGAATCTGAAGATTTGTTTAGAAAATATTTCTCACCTGCCTCCTATGTTCTGTGTCTTGGCTTAGGTACTGGGGCAACAAAGATGAAAGGACATAGTACCTACTTTTGAATTATTTAGTGGGGAAGCTGACACTGAATAATTTCCCTATAATGTCAATGTGTAAAGGAAATGTAATGAAGTATAGGGTATTTAGCTGCTTATTTGATGCCTCTAGGCATCTCATCCTTCATACTTATTCAAAACTGAGCTCACGAGTTTCACCGTTTTAAATTTCTTAATTCTTTTCATCTTAAATAACACGTTTTCATCTTAAATACCACTGTGTGCCCATTTGCTCAAGCCAGAAGTCTTGGAATTACCCTGGATATTTTTTTTCCTTTTACTTCTGTATCTACATCTAGTTCATCACTGTGTTGTGTCAATATCATCTCTACACATCTCTTGAAATCTGTTCATTTCTCTTTATCACCGTCATCCCCGTATAAACCACCACCATCTCTGACATAAACTATTAGCAACAGTGGCCTGATGTTTTCTGGCTTTCACTCTTCTTACTGTTCTCCCTACAGCAGCCAGAGTAGTCTTAAGATATCAGTTGGGTCAAGTTTTTCTCCAGAATCCTTCAATAGCTGTATGTCTATTTGTATGACCGTTTATTAGTTTTTCTTCCACTCGTTAGATCCGTGAAGGTTGAACAGGTACTTTTGTCTAGACAAGGTCTTGAGGATTTCAGCCTCTCCCTTTCCCTCTATGATTCTCTTTCCAACCAGTTATCCTCCTCATTCTGACTCTTTTCTACTGTCTCCTCCTTCCACCTAACCTCTCTTCCCCCCAAACCTCTCCCAGCATCCCAAGTGAAAATAGTTTGGAAATGGAAACCTGACAGCAGAAAAGGCATGTGTAAAGACAAGGGGGCAAGAAACAGCAAGTCTGAGACATTGTCTTTATTATATTGTGAAGTGTGGGAGAGATGAGCTTGGAGGCAGCCTGTCTATGTTAAGAAGCTCTAGATCTTATTTGATCATTGTGTGTCAGTGAACAGTTGTTAATCAGAGGGCATTTGATTCAGATTTGCATTGGAAATATATGTATAACAATGTGGAAGATGGATGGTGACTAGTTACGTCATTTAGGCCAGGTAAGAAATAAAAGTATGGACAATAATGGATTAGTTGACCCATGGGATGGCTTGAGAGATTTAGGATTTAATATTTTTATTTTTGGGGGGGGGGAGGGGAGGGGTAGAGAGTGAGGAAGACAGAGAATCCAAAGCAGGCTCCAGGCTCTGAGCTGTCAGTACAGAGCCCAGCGCAGGGCTTGAACTCATGTACTGTGAGATCATGACCTGAGCTGAAATTGGACTCTAACTGACAGCCGCCCAGGGTCCTCGAGATTTAGGATTTAAAGCTGATGGGATGTATTAGTTGGGTATGGGCAATGGTAGAAGGAGTAAAGGGTGGATATGGGCGATGGTAGAAGGAGTAAAGTGGTTTAGATGGTGGTATCCTTACCTGCCTTTGGGAATACAGGTAATGAAGGGGGTTGAAATGAATAAGCTGTTGAGTAGGGTTTGGGCATGTTAAAGCTAAAGTGGAGGGGCTATAAAAGGGTTGTGGATTGTATATAAAAATCTTGGTCTTTAGGGGAGAGGTCAGAGCCAGAGTCTAGAATGAGGAGCTTATCCAGAAATGTTTTTTGACTTAACACCTCTGTATTCACAGTCCACATTGCTTTCATAAGCTGAAATTTGGATTTGGGACAATAATAAGTGAAGATTATGGGGCTACTGCTATCAATTAGTTACTACTACTTCTAACAGAAGTGGGCTTCTTATGTTAAACAGATATGAGGATGGCCAGGAAGATGAAGATAACAAGGATAGGAAATTGTCCCTTGGATTTGTGTAATGTTATTGGTGAAATTTACTGAAATAGTGGATTTGGAGGGAAGAATCCAAGTGCTCTTGGGTTTTGAAGTGACCTGTAATTGAGGTTGTGGAGATATTTCTGAATGGAAGAGGTGCGTATCTGGGGGAATGTGATTAGAGCATGAATGCAGTGGTGCATAACTGGATGCAGCATTAAAGAGGTTTTAAACAAATCACTGTTAGTTATTTTTTATTTTTAAAATTATTTCAAGCTTTAGTTAAAATTTTTTATTTTAATTTTTGAGAGAGAGCGAGTGAGCAAGCGAGCAAGCAAGCACACAGTGGGAGAGGGGCAGAGAGAGAGGGAGACACAGAATCTGACACAGCTCAGAGCCTGACACAGAGCTTGAACTTGTGGACTGTGAGATAGTGACCTGAACCAAAGTTGGAAGCTTAAGTGACTGAGCCACTCAGGCGCCCCAAGGTTTTTTTTTATGTTTATTTTTGAGACCACACGAGTTGGGGAGGGGCACAGAGAGGGGAGGACTGAGGATCTGAAGTGGGATCTACACTGACAGGAGTGAGCCTGATGTGGGGCTTGAACTCGTGAACCGTGAGATCATGACTTGAGCTGAAGTCAGACACTCAACCAACTGAGCCACCCAGGGGCCCCTAAACAAATCACTTTTAGGTATATTTAGAGATTAAGGGGAAAGCAAGTAGGGATTAAATTTCTAGAAGAGAGGCTTGTATGGAGCAAGATCAAAGAGCTTAAAGGTCACTGGTGGGGTTTTAGGGAGGGATACTACCCAGGTATGTTTTAGCTTTTCCAAATATCTGTAGGTGAAGAGGGACTTGGAATAGGATTTGTAGATTATTGAGTAGAGCACAGTTATCCTTATGCAGGCCACCGTCATTGCTTGAATTACTCTCAGTTTGCCTTGGTCTGTTCTCTTCACAGTAGCTGGAGGAATCTCTTGAGAATGTACTCTGCTTATATTACTCCTAATAAATCTTTTTTTTAAAAAAAAATTTTTTTTTTACTGTTTTTTATTTATTTCTAGGTGAGAGAGAGAGACAGCGTGATCAGGGGAGGGTCAGAGAGAGAGGGAGTCACAGACTGAAACAGGCTTCAGGCTCTGAGCTGGCAGTCAGCACAGAGCCCGATGTGGGGCTCGAGCCCACGAACTGCGAGATCATGACCCAAGCGAAAGTCGGACGCTCAACCGACTAAGCCACCCAGGTGCCCCATATTACTCCTAATAAATCTTGTGCCTATAAGAAGTATTCAAGTCCTAGACACTGGAGGAGCCCTTGGCCACGGTTGTTGGGGGGTCCATTGGAAGGGATCCTGGGTGGTGAGTGGATTGGAAGCCTTGTGAGGAGCTGATGAGCAAATTAGGGATCTTGGGCCATGAGAAGGAAAGTCTCCCTTGAGACATTGTGACTCTGCCACTTTCGGAATGATTTTCACTTGAACGAGCATCTAGGTGTGCCCTCTAGTGGTAGAAACTATTGGCAAGCACATTGGCTCAGTATAAGGATACTTTGAAATGTCTAATAAAATATATATATTTTAAAATTAATGTGTGGCAGAATAAAACCTTGGCTATTTTAAATAAAAATTTGAGGTGTAATTTTGGAAGGATTTTGATCTTTTTAGTCATGAAAAACTTAGGGTTGCATCTTTGCTCTGGCTTTGTGGGCAAGTTGTGTAACCCTTGTCTGTTACTGGGGTTGTTGCGGAGCTGAAATGAAATGATGTGAGGTAGTGCATGTGTAAAATTCGCAGCCTCAGCTCTGAGCGTGTATTAATTCCACCTTTTCAGGGAAGAACCCAGCTTTACATGAATTTGATGGAAAGCAGTTTCCTGGGAGGTCCTTCAGGCAGAGATTGGATCACTTCTTTGTGGGCACGTTGTCTTCTTTCCTGGTTGTCCATCATGTCTTGCAGGAGTTGGACTAAATGACCTTGAAGTCTAAGAATAATTGGAAAGAAAACAAAAGACCAATCTAGTAGCAGTGAGCACTCTTAGCCCCTAAATTGTGCTCTTAAATATGCACTAAAGAGAATCAAGCTCCCTGGAGAAATGGTTGGTTCTAGGGCTGAGACAAGGAATAAGGAGCTGTGTCTGGAACATTTAGACACCAGCTAGAAAAGAAGCTGTTAAAGACTGCTAGGGCTGTGGCAGAATTACTCAGGAGCCAGCCTGAAGAATCTCCCACTGGTCAGAGACAACACAGTTTGAGGGGCGCCTGACTGGTTCAGTCAGTGGAGTATGTGACTCTTGATCTCTGGGTCGTGAGTTCAAGCCCCACCTTGACTGTGGAACCAACTTAAAAAACAAAAAGGATGAAATGATTTGGGCATTGTGAAGAAAAAGTGCATTGAATTGAAATACCTTAAGAAATAATTTGTTACCATTGGAGAATGCTAGTGAACTAAGTTCTTATTTTGAAAACTAAGAATCAAGGCTTTTATTACTTTTCTTTTTTTTTTTTTTAAATTTTTAATGTTTTATTTATTTCTGAGAGAGAGAGAGAGACAGCGTGAACAGGGGAGGGTCAGAGAGAGAGGGAGACACAGAATCGGAAACAGGCTCCAGGCTCTGAGCTGGCTGTCATGTCAGCACAGAGCCCGACGCGGGGCTCAAACCCACAAACTGTGAGATCATGATCTGAGCTGAAGTCAGATGCTTAACCGACTAAGCTACCCAGGCGCCCGTCAAGGCTTTTATTTCTAAGTTCCCTATAAGAGCAACATGAGTTCTTTTTTTTCTTAAATTTTTAAATGTTATATTTATTTCTGAGAGAGAGAGGCGGCATGAACAGGGGAGGGTCAGAGAGAGAGGGAGATACAGGATCTGAAACAGGCTCCAGGCTCTGAGCTGTCAGCACAGAGCCTGACGTGGGGCTCTATCCCATAAACCGTGAGATCATGACCTGAGCCAAAGTTGACGCTCAACCAACTGAGCCACCCAGGTTCCTCAGCATGAGTTGTTCTTATAGGAACAGCCTATTTCCTACTGAGTAACAACACCAAATAGTGTAAGAGAGAGGTTTCTCCTTCTAGAAATACTCCCACAGATAAATAAAGAGTGATAGAATAAAATCACTTTGTAACCTTAGTGAACTTTAGGGACCGATGTAGGCATTGGTCTTCAGGGATTGCTAGACCCACAAAGCCAGTGACCGCCTCCTGATGGCATCACACAGCACCGCATTCCTTCCAGTCACCAGTGTGCGGGAAATGCAGAGAATAGAGAAACATGTTAAACTATATCACAGGGATAAAATCAGCAAAATTCAGACTAGAAAAAAATCCTTATCTTTTAGAACATAAGATAGAAACATTGAAAAAAAGATTCTACTGTTGAGTTTACTAATACATTCCCTTTTTTCTTTTTTTGGTATTACATTGTCCATGTAAACACATTTTTATATTTACTATGAATATGTAATTTATTTTTGCATTTTTAAAATACATAATGCTCTGATTTCTTTCGTGTGTGTGTATGTGTGTTTACTATGTAGATTATTCCCTTTTTTGCTAATGTGAATGGGGTTAGCAATTTGGGGATATATTTTAATGGTTCTGTTGAATTTTCATTTAGGCTAAACTAAAGTATATTGGTCCCTCTTACCCTTGGTACTTACTGCTTTATAGAACTTCAGGCAGCCCCCCAGATAATGAGCTACTGCTGATAGTTTTGTCACTTGCTATTTGACACAGTGCTGCAGTAGGAACTTACTCTTGCCATTTTTTACTGAGGTTCCCCCACCTCTTTAAAATAAAAGCATCTTATAAAATTAAAAAAATGTTCCCATTTCCTCAGTTACATTCCTCTTAGGGTTATATATTTTTTCTGCCCAGCAGTAAATGTGGCTTAAAATTTTGGTTTTCTTATATTTTAATTCTTTACTGCATTTTCAATTTCTCCACATTAATCATTCATTGCTTTTATTAAAACTGAATCATGAAATACTACAGACATATAAAAGTATAAATTGTAACAAATATCCATGTACTTGGTACAAGCTGAGAAAATAAAGCATTGCAGGTATAATAAAATTCCTTTGATGCTCTTTTTCCCTTTGCATGTAGAACCTTATCTTGAATTTTGTATTTGTCAGTTCATGTTTGTTTCTGTACTTTTGCTACATTTTGTATGTGTTCTTAAACAGTATAAATTTAATTGCAGGTTTACATGTATCTCTTTTTTGCAATCTGTGGTCTTTTTTTTTTTTTTTAAGTTTATTTATTTTGAGAGAGAGCAAGAATTCCAAGCAGGGTCCACACTTTCAGTGCAGAGCCCAGGGTGGGGCTCAATCCCACATACCATGAGATCATGACCTGAGCTGAGATCAGCAGTCGGATGTTCACTGACTAAGCCACCAAGGCACCCTAAGCTTCTGTGTTTTGCTTTTACTTTTGTATAGCACACTTTGATAAATATTTTATTGAATGTTAGGACATTCTTTGAAGTGGTTGTTCCAGTATAATCCCACAGTTATTACTTGAGAATTTCCATTGTTTTACATGCTTACTAACAACTGATATTCCAGATTTATTTAATTTAAAAAATTTTTAATGTTTTATTTATTTCTCAGAGAGAGAGAGAGAGAGACACCGTGAGCAGGGGAGGGTCAGAGAGAGAGGGAGACACAGATCTGAAACAGGCTCCAGGCTCTGAGCTGGCTGTCAGCACAGAGCACGACACAGGGCTCAAACCCATGAATTACGAGATCATGACCTGAGCTGAAGTCGGACGCTTAACCGACTGAGCCATTCAGGTGCCCCTGATAATCCAGATTTATTAATTGGTGTTGTCAGATTTATTAATTCTTATTAATCTAAAAGGTATAAGATGATATTTCACTTCTTTTTTAAAAAAAATTTTGTTTTATTTTACTTAAAGGATTTTATTTTTAAATGTTTTATTTCTTTCTAGGAGAGAGTGAGAGAGACAGCATGAGCAGGGGAGGGTCAGAGAGAGAGGGAGTCACAGACTGAAACAGGCTCCAGGCTCTGAGCTGGCAGTCAGCACAGAGCCCGACGCGGGGCTCGAACCCACGAACCACGAGATCATGACCGAAGCGCAAGTCAGCCGTTTAACCGACTAAGCCACCCAGGCGCCCCAAGGATTTTATTTTTAAAAGATTTTATGATGTCCACACCCAAAGTAGTACTCAAACTCACAACTCCAAGATTAAGAGTCACATGTTCTTTGGACTGAGCCAGCCAGGTGCCCCTTACTTTTGTTTTAATCAGGTTACCTTTACAATTTCGAGGAGTTCCTGGGGGTTGCTCAATCAGTAGAGTGTCTGACTCTTGATCTCAGCTCAAGTCTTGACCTCAGCGTTGTGAGGTTAAGCTCCACATTGGGCTCTGTGCTGGGTGTGAAGCGTTAAAATATTACAATTTTGAAAGAGGGTCACTTTTTACCCCCTGACTTCTCAGGGATATGCCATGATTCCTTTTTAAGTTAAGGAATTGCCACATGGTTGTCTGTTTCTCAGTGAACTGCTCTCCGTGTGTTGTGACAATGGCTATATGAAAGCTAATGGGATTTCTTTCTGTTCTTTTAAAGACTTACTATGAACATTTTTATAGCACATAAAAGCAAAAGTCCTTAGTGCCAGAATATTTGACACTTCATTTTTATATTTTATGTCTCTCCTAGGCTCCGAGCTCTGTCCAGTGGTGGGAGTATCACGTCCCCTCCTCTTTCTCCAGCTTTGCCGAAGTATAAGTTAGCAGACTATCGTTATGGTAGAGAAGAAATGTTAGCACTTTTCCTTAAAGATAACAAGGTAAGGAAAAAGGAAAGAGTTCAGAATTAGGAATGAGATTTCATGGTATGTGTAGTGATACATTGGTAGATGAAGGACTTGTGGTTTTTCTCTTTTTTCTTGCTTTGAAACTTGTAGAGTCGACAGAGAATCTTCTAAGTGTAAGGATCTCGTATTTAAAAAAAATTTTTTTTAACGTTTTATCTATTTCTGAGAGAGAGAGAGAGACACACTGTGAGTAGGGGAGGGTCAGAGAGAAAGGGAGACACAGGATCTGAAGCAGCTCCAGGCTCTGACCCAACTGTCAGCACAGAGCCTGACGCGGGGCTTGAACCCACGAACCATGAGATCATGACATCATGACCTGAGCTGAAGTTGGACGCCCAACCAACTGAGCCACCCAGGTGCTCCAGGATCTTGTATTTTGCACAGAGGACCTAAGATTTCATTACAGGAGCAGAAAGCTTCATGGAAACAGAATATTCAGCATTAATACTTTGTCTAAGTTCCTCTTATTGTCTCTTTCCTGTCCATTTCTATATCAGTTTGATGGCTGAGAAAGGAGGAATTTCTTCTCGTTATTGTACTTCGTACTCTTCAGTTAGCAGTGGGGAGTGAGGAGGGGTTGCTGCTCCTCTTCTTTCCCTTCTTGCGTTAGACAATTATTAGTAAAATTATGTTACCACATTTGTGTTTCTTTTAAGTGGTCAAAACCGAAACTGTGTAAAGTACACTTTCTGACTAGTGAGAGAGAATATTTTATATTTTAAAAATATACTTTGTTTTTACTTTTATTAATGGATTTGGGATCTCAAATTTTAATGATGTTTGCTGAAGACAGATAAAATTGTTTATGAAACTCTATTCCTTGTGCCTTGAGTTAAATGTGAGGATATTTACCCTTCCACTGTGTACTCTGGAATACCAGAGTTAATGCTGTATATCAAGTCTAAAGTGGTGGTCTGATGAGAGGAAGAAGAAGGTGACTGGAGTTGTTAATATTTGATCTTTTCAGACTTTGTAAGTACTACCGTAGGTAATTGTGGTTGAATAAGCTTTATTCCATGTTGATAGTAATCACCAAGAGATAAACAGAAGATAATTTTTTCTTTTTTTTGTAAATTTTGTTAATGGAGGGATAGCATTAATTTCATGGTCATGTGTTTGGTCATACAGATACCTTCAGACCTTCTGGATAAAGAATTTCTGCCTATCCTCCAGGAGGAGCCCCTGCCTCCGTTGGCTCTTGTACCCTTTACAGAAGAAGAACAGGTTTGTGTCCAGCTTTGAGTCTTAGGTCAAACCCTTGTTCCTTCCCCTGAGTTATGAAAATAGGAAGTTATACCACTTAGGCCCTAGGCCCCTGCATCCCCACAGGTCTGCCTCCTGCTTTCTGTTTTCTTGATATGTGGATGCCTATCTTAGTAGACGGGATTCTATTTCAGTTCTGCAGTTTTAGTATTCTGTAGAGGTAAGAAAATGTTTCTAGGTCTTTATGGATGATAGGAACCATCCCTCATAATTTACTTGAGTAGAGAGATAATTTTTTGGGAGGTAGGACCTTCTTTTCAGAAAAATGTAGTTTTTCAGAAGTACTTGGCAACCTGAATTCTCAACAGTGCATTCTGCCACTAAAGGAAAATGTAGATTTTTCAGCCCAAAACGTGCTTAAAAACATGTAGTTCTGTCACTGATTTTTGTTTATGATATTGTGAGAAAGTTAGATTTTTGGGCTGGTAGGGAGATTTTGTGTTGTCTTCATTTATAGTGTGCTCTTTCCAAAGATAAAAGTTTCTGAATGGAACTTATGGTAATTGCTATAAAATGGAAAAAGGAGAGATTGTTGAAATGCTGGAATGCCACTGTAAATCAATCATCACTGCTTTTTAAAAAAAATTTTAAAAACAGCCTTTTCTTTAAGAAACAAATCAACAACAGTTTTACTTTTTAAAAAATTTTTATGTTTTTTAAAAAATTTATTTCTGAGCGAGAGCGAGAGACAGCATGAGCTGGGATGGGGGGTGGGGTGGGAGGGGAGTTAGAGAGGGAGGGAGATACAGAATCTGAAACAGGCTCCAGGCTCTGAGCTAGCTGTCAGCACAGAGCCCGATGTGGGGCTCGAACCCATGAACCATGAGATCCTGACCTGAGCCAAAGTTGGACGCTTAACTGACTGCGCCACCCAGGCGCCCTGTTTTTGTGTTTTTAAAAAATATTTAAATATTTCCTTTCCTTTTTAATAAATTTACATCTAAGTTAGTTAGCATATAGTGCAACAGTGTTTTCTGGAGTCGATTCCTTACTGCCTCTCACCCATTCAGCCCATCCCCCCTCACAACTTCTCCAGCAACCCTTTGTTTGTTCTCCATATTTAAGAGTCTCTTATGTCTTGTCCCCCTCCCTGTTTTTATATTATTTTTACTTCCCTTCCCTTACGTCCATCTGTTCTGTATCTTAAATTCCTCATATGAGTGAAGTCATACGATATTTATTTTTCTCTAATTTCACTTAGCATAATACCCTCCAGTTCCATTCATGTAGTTGCAAATGGCAAGATTTCATTCTTTTTGATTGCTGAGTAATACTCCATTTTGTGTGTGTGTGTGTGTGTGTGTGTACACACCACATCTTTATCCATTCATCTGTTGGTGGACATTTGGGCTCTTTCCATACTTTGGCTATTGTTGCTAGCACTGCTATAAACATTGGGGTACACATGCCCCTTCGAAACAGCATACCTATATCCCTTGGATGAATACCTAGTAGTACAATTGCTGGGTCGTAGGGGGTTCTCTATTTAATTTTTTGAGGAACCTCTATACTGTTTTTCAGAGTGACTGCACCAGTTTGCATTTCCACCAGCCGTGTAAAAGAGATCCTCTGTCTTTGCATCCTCGCCAACATCTGTTGTTGACTGAGTTATTAATGTTGGCCATTCTGACAAGGGTGAGGTGATATCTCTTTGTGGTTTTGATTTGCATTTCTCTGATGATGAGCGATGTTGAGCATTTTTTCATGTGTTGGTTGGCCACCTGGATGTCATCTTTGGAGAAATGTCTATTCATGTCTTTTGCCCACTTCTTCACTGGATTATTTGTTCTTTGGGTGTTGTGTTTGATTAAGTTCTTTATAGATTTTGGATACTAACCCTTTATCTGATACGCCATTTGCAAATATCTTCTCCCATTCCATTGGTTGCCTTTTAGTTTTGCTGATTCTTTCCTTCACTGTGCAGAATCTTTTTATTTTGATGAGGTCCCAATAGTTCATTTTTACTTTTGATTCCCTCGCCTCTGGCGATGTGTTGAGTAAGAAGTTGTGTGCCTGCTTTCTCCTCTAGGATTTTGATTGCTTCCTGTCTTAACATTTAGGTCTTTTATCCGTTTTGAGTTTATTTTTGTGTATGGTGTAAGAACGTGGTCCAGGTTCATTTTTCTGCATTTCTCTGTCCAGTTTTCCCAGCACCATTTGCTGAAAAGACTGTCCTTATTCCGTTGGATATTCTTTCCTCCTTTGTCAAAGATTAGTTGGTCCATCCATTGATCTGAGTATCTGTTTTTGTGCTAGTACCATATTGTTTTGATGATTACAGCTTTGTAATACATCTTTAAATCTGGGATTGTAATGCCTCCAGGTTTGGTTTTCTTTTTTAAGATTGCGTTGGCTATTTAGGGCCTTTTTTGGTTCCACACAAATTTTAGGATTGTTCTAGCTCTGTGAAGAATGCTGGTGTTATTTTATAGGTATTGCATTGAATACGTAGATTGCTCTGGGTAGTATTGACATTTTAACAATATGTGTTCTTCCTATACAAGAGCATGGAATATTTTTCCATTTTTTTGTGTTGTCTTCAATTTCTTTCTTAAGCTTTCTACAGTTTTCAGTGTATAGATTTTTTCACCTCTTTGGTTAGATTTATTCCTAGGCTTTTTATGGTTTTTGGTGCATGATTCTTTTTATTTTCTTAAACACACAGGTGTGGGTAATGTAATGTGAGTATTGCTACATTTGTTTCTGTAGTATCTTAAGCCCTTTTGCGTTCTTATTGACAGCAAATCAGAGGTCTCATTTTTATGCAGCCCTCCAGCTCTTGGTTTTTACATTTTGGTCAAAACGTTAGCTGTGATACTTGTTTTTTTTTTTTTTTTTTTTTTTTTAAATATTCTTATTTCTAGGAGAGAGAGACAGCATGAGCAGGGGAGGGTCAGAGAGAGAGGGAGACACAGACTCTGAAATAGGCTCCAGGCTCTGAGCTGGCAGTCAGCACAGAGCCCGACGCGGGGCTCGAACCCACGAACTGCGAGATCATGACCCAAGCGAAAGTCGGACGCTTAACCGACTAAGCTACCCAGGCGCCCCTGTGATACTTGTTTTTAATTTGTATCTCACTAGTCACTAGCAGCTTGGTCATCTTTTCACATGTTCATGGCCACTATGGTGTTTGATTTGCTTGTGTTATTTTCCCATTTTTTTTACTGGATTGTGATTTCATAATTTTTTATATATTCTTTATCATCAATAAAATCTTATTGTTTTTTGGAGCACCTGGGTGGCTCAGTTGGTTGGGCATCTAACTCTGGTTCAGGTCATGAGCTCATGGTTCGTGAGTTTGAGCCCCATGTCAGGCTCTGTGCTGATAGCTCAGAGCCTGGAGCCTGCTTCAGATTCTGTGTCTCCCTCTCTCTCTCTACCCCTCCCCCACTCGTGCTCTGTCTCTATTTCTCAAAAATGAATACATGTTAAAAAAATGAAAAAAAAATCTTACTTTTAAAAAAAATAAAAGGTACTTCTACTCATCGTAGAAAATACAGAAAGGTATAAAGGAGAGACTGTCACCCATAAACTCACTATGTAGAGATATTACTTTTTAACATTTATATGTTTATTGCCGTTTGTTTCCTTTGTGTATTTTCAGTTGTCAAAGTATAGGAATACAGACTGAATCCAATAGCATATTAAAAGGATTACACACTATGCATGACCAAGTGGGACTTATCATTAGAATACAAATGTGGTGCAACATAAGGAAAATCAGTGTAATCACTTGACCATCTCAGTTGGCACAGAAAAAGCAATTGCCAAAATCACTTTTCTTTATAAAACTGTCAGTGAACTGGCAATAGAAGAGATGAGACCTTCATCAATGTGATTAAAGGCATTTATGAGAAACCCACAGCTAACCTCACTCCCAGCTGTGGAATACTGAAAGCTTTTCCCGTAAAACTGGGAACAAGACAAGGTTACCTGCTTTTACTACTGATATCCAACATCGTGCCTGAGCAGTTAGGCTAGAAAAAGACATAGAGACCTCTAAAAAGGAAGAGAAAGGGGGCACCTGAGTGGCTTAGTCAGTTGAACATCTGACTTTGGCTCATGTCATTTTCTCGCAGTTTGTGAGTTTGAGCCCCACAATAGGCTCGCTGTTGACAGTGCACAGCCTGCTTTAAACCCTGTCTCCCTCTCTCTGCCCCTGCTCTGCTTGCTCTCTCTCTCTCAAAAATAAACTTATAAAAAAAACAAAAAAAAAGAGAAGAAGTAAAACTATATCTGTTTTCAGGTGACATGATCCTACATGTAGAAAATCGTAAAGAATCCACATACAGAAAACTATTAGCACTAATAAATGAATTCAGCACAATTGTAGGGGCAGGATCAACACAATCAGTCTGTAAAGGGAATTATGAAAATAGTTTCATTTACAGTAGCTTCAAAAACAATAAAATACATAGTAATAGATTTAACCAAGGGGATATAAGACTTTTACATAAAAAACTACAAAATAATGTTGAAAGAAATTAAAGAAGATCTAAATAAGTGAGAAGCCATCAGTGTTCGTTCAGTCTTGGAAGACTTAATATCGCTAATTGATCTGTTGGTGCAGTCTCCATCAAAATTCCACTGGCTTTTGGGGTATAAATTGACAAGCTGGTCTTAAAATTCATACAGAATTGCAAGAGACCCCATGTAGTCAAAATAGTTTTGAAAAAACAAAAAAAACCTGGGGTGCCTGGGTGGCTCAGTCAGTTAAGCGTCTAACTTCGGCTCAAATCAGGATCTCACTGTTTGTGGGTTTGAGCCCCACGTTGGGCTCTGTGCTGACAGATAGCTCAGAGCCTGGAGCCTGCTTCAGATTCTGTATCTCCCTCTCTCTCTGACCCTCTCCTGCTCACGCTACCTCTCTTTCTCAGAAATAAATAAAAACATTTAAAAAATTTAAAAACAAAAACAAAATTGAAGACTCATACTTCCTGACTTCAGAACTTCACTACAAATCTACAGGGATCACAGCTGCGGAAGAAGGACAGACATACAGGTCAGCGGAATAGAAGTCCAGAGATAAAACCAAATTGTTCCGTACACTAAGTTGCTTTTAAGAAACTTTGTATGAGGATCTCTTATTTAAATGATGTCATAGCTGTAGCATGTTGCTATTACTTTTGCGGTGTTCAGTATTTTTATTTTTCAGATTTATTTATGCATTGTTTAAGGAATAAGGCATAAGTTACATGGTTTCAAAATAAAAATCTACAGAACAGTATATAATAGGAAATTGCTTCCCCATCCCTCCCCTCAGCCACCAGCATCCCTTTCCTAAAAGCAGCTAGTGTTAGCAGTTCGTTGTATATTTTTCCAAGTAAATATTAAATATGTCTTCCCCTGGGCATCTGGGGGGTTCAGTCAAGCGTCTGACTTCAGCTCAGGTCATGATCTCACAGCTTCTGGGTTTGAGTCCCACTTTGGGCTCTGTGCTGACAGCTCAGAGCCTGGAGCCTGCTTCAGATTCTGTCTCCCTGTCTCTCTGCCCCTCCCCTGCTTGCTCTCTTTCTCTCAAAAATAAACATTAAAAAAATTATTAAAAAAAAAAAAAAAAGAAACAGACCCAAAGTTGATGCTCAGAAAATTTGGTCACTATTTTGGTTTGGCATTTCCCCTGAATATATCTCTCAGTTTGAGAGGCAGGACTTTTTATATAGCTGCTACCTGATTTACATTATTGTAATTTATTTATTAATTTTTTAAATGTTTGTTTATTTTTGAGAGAACAAGAGAGTGAGCGGAGGCGGGTCAGAAGGAGAGAGGGAGACACAGAATCTGAAGCAGGCTCCAGGCTTTGAGCTGTCAGCACAGAGTCCAATCTGGGACTCAAACCCCGAAACTGTGAGATCATGACCTGAGCAGAAGTTGAACTCTTAACCAACTGACCCACTCAGGCGTCCCAAACATTGTTGTATTTTATTTATGTGATGTCAGTCAAAATTATATACTCACTTTTTAATAGATAATACATGTATATATTTAAGAAACTTAAAAAGTACATAGATATATATAAAAAATTTTGAAAGTACATAGAGTGAAAAGCAAATCTATGAGTCACCGTAATTCTGTCTTATTGTTCCTTAGAAGTAGCCACTGTTTCCTCCCAGGGGTGGTTAATGTATCTGTATCTACTTAAATATTTGTTCTTGTAGAAAAGCCCAGCTAACCCTAAATGGCAGCATACTTTACTATTTTCACCTCTGCTTCTATTGAGGAGATGATAGCACATTTTAGATTTTAATGTGTCAAACACTGTTTTAAGCACTTGTCTTATACTGGGTTAAGTGCAGGCAGCAACCCAGGGGGTAAATGTAAATATTATTCCTATCCACTTTATCTAGATGAGGAAAATGAGGCACAGAGAAGTGGAATAAAAGAACCAAAATACAGTCCCAGGCAGTCTGGCCTTTCCATGTGCTTTACTACAGCTGTGCTTTCTGCCTTTATATGTTTGGTTGATCATATGAAATTGCAGTTTTTGTGGGTCAGAAATGACCAATTAGCAATTTTATATGGTTCAACCTAATAAATAGAGTGGCCTTATTTTTAAAACAACTGCATAGAACTCCACATGCAGATGGCCATGATTTTTTTTTTTTTTTTTTTTTTTTTAGTTAAGCATTGTGGCCTGTGTGGGGCTTGAACACATGATCCCAAGGTCAAGAGTCTCCTGCTCCTACTGACTGAGTCAGCCAAGCACCCCACATAAATTTTAAATTCTTCCCCTTGGTTGATACTTAGGCTGTTCCCAAGTTTGATTTTATAAGCAAGATCTTTCTGCTTTTGGGAGTTTTCACATGTACAGGAGGAATTGTGTCAAAGAAAATAGGCATTAAAATTTTTTTTTAATGTTTATTTGAGAGGGAAAGAGACAGACAGAGTGTAAGCAGGGAGGGGCCGAGAGAGAGAGAGAGAGAGGGAGACACAGAATTCGACACAGGCTCCAGGCTGACAGCTCAGAGCCTGACACGGGGCTCCTACTCACAAACTCTTGAGATCATAACCTGAGTCAAAGTTGGACCCTTACCTGACTGAGTCACCCTGGTGCCCCAAAGGGTATAGACATTTAAAAATAAAACTTCCAGAAACTGCTTTCCACAGATGGTACAAGTTTGCATTTTTAGCTGTTGTGTGTGAGGCTGTAGGAAAGCATGTGCAAGTTTTCCTGCACCCCGTTGATGGGTACATTTGAGGTGTATACATGTTTGGTAATGTGTTCACCTGCATGGGATCCTGGCATTAATTAGTGGAGATAATTCTGAGCTCTGTTTGTCCAATGTTAGATTATATTAATCTAGATTTTGGGACTTCATAGCCTTGCTTAATTGTGTTTCTAGAGGCACTATTCTGTAACTTCCCTGGTTACTCTGTGCTGTATAAGTTAAGGTACGTTCATGTATTTGTTTCAACCAGCTCTTTAAAAATTATTGTTAGGTACGTTTTATTAAAATATAGCTTGAAGTAAGTGTGTTTGAGTTGGGTATTTTCCTCTAAATTTTAGTTAATGATTAAACCTTTAATCTTGAGGTTTGAAGTTACGGGTTTATATGCTTATATACCTATAAAACTAAAAGGAAAAAAACATTACAAATTTCTAAAATTTACTTAAACAAATTGTAATAAATAAAATTCTGAGAAAGACAACTGATGAGGAAGGTAGTGAGAAAATGACCTGTATATTAAAACAAGAAATTCAGTAGTGAAAAAAGTTTTTTAACCAGTTACATGTTGATTTCCTCAGAAGAGGTATAGACATCACATTTCATTTGATTTTGAATCGAAACTACAGATGAGGACTTCACGGTGTAAACACAGTTTGGATGTTAATTATCAGTTGAATTGCAAGATTCTCTTCACCTGAACTCTTTAGCCTTGCTTTCTGTCTGTCCAGCAGCAGGGTCCTTAGCTGCAGCCTTGCGCATGTTACTTTGTCTTCATTGTGCGCCTCTGTGTGTTTGCCTAGATGTCTGCTAGGTTCTGAGTGCGTAGAAAGTATTCCTGTGAGGGGATAGTCCAACATTTTCTGAGTTTAAAATTCTCTTGTAGAATCCTCCTTCAAATGCCCAGGATTTTTATGTTTTATAGATCATTTTCGAGATTTAAAAAAATTCCATCTTGTTTTACTTTTTCTAACGTCTGTATATTCCATTTATCCAGAAGTGTGCACTAAACATATTTTTGGCTCCCAGGCTTTCAGTTTTCCCTTGTCTTCCCCTTCCAGATTTGAAGGATTCCTACTCAACGACTGTCTCATTGTTTATGATCCTATCCAAATTGGCTGTGGCTGCAGATTCAGGCTAATGACTAGTTGGTGGTTTAGTTTTTTCAAGCATGCTCTTCCACTCCTTAAGATGGTTGATCTTATATATGTAGATTCTTATTTGGCCCTTCCCTATTTATTTATGATTCTTGTCATTTTATTAAATACAGCTTGGAGTTACTAATTCACACTGGTGAGCAGAATGAGGCAAAAATGATCATTTTCCTTTTTATTGTGCTACTCTTTTTACCTTTCATTAGTTAAGGAATACTTTCAGGGGCACCTGGGTGGCTCAGTTGGTTAAGAATCCAGCTCTTGATTTTGGCTCAGGTCCTGATCTCGTGGTTCATGAGATTGAACCCCAAGTCAGGCTCTGTGCTGATCATAGGGAGCCTGCTTGGGATTTTCTCTCTCCTCTCTGCCTCTACCCTGCTTGTGCTCTGTCTCTCTCTCTCAAAATAAATAAATCAGTCAACATGATTTTCTATTTCTTTGTGTCTTCTTCAACTTCTTTCATAAGCTTTCTATAGTTTTCAGTATACAGATCTTTTACCTCCTTGGTTAGTTTTATTCCTAGGTATCTTATGGTCTTTGGTGCTATTGTAAATGAGAATAATTTCCTTGATTTCTCTTTCTGCTGCTTCATTATTAGTGTACAGAAATGCAACTTGATTTCTGTACATTCATTTTATATCCTGTGATTTTACTGAATTCACACTTTAGTTCTAGAAGCTTTTTGTTGGAGTCTTTTGGGTTTTCTGTCTAGAGTATAATCCAGTGAAGAAATGGGTGGAAGACATGAATAGACACTTTTCCAAAGAAGAAATCCAGACAGCTAATAGACACATGAAAAGATGCTCAGTATCATTCATCATCAGAGAAATGCAAATCAAAACTACAATGAGATACCACCTTACACCTGTGAGAATGGCTAAACTTAATAACTCAGGAAGCAACAGATATTGTCCAGGATGTAGAGAAAGAGGAACCCTTTTGCATTGTTGGTGGGAATGCAAACTGGTGTAGCCACTCTGGAAAACAATATGGGGGTTCCTCTAAAACCTAAAGATAGAATTATCCTGTGATCCAGCAATTGCACCACTAGGTATTTATTCAGAGGATACACGAGTACTGCTTTGAAGGGGCATGTGCTCCCCAGTGTTTATAGCAGTGCTGTCAACAATAGCCAAAGTATGAAAGAGCCCAAATGTCCATTGACTGATGATTGGATAAAGAAGATCGATCTATCTATACACACACACACACACACACACACACACACAAATACTATTTGGTGACCAAAAAGAATGAAATCTTGCCATTTGTAACAATTTGGATGGAACTGGAGGGTATTATGCTAAATGAAATACGTCAGAGAAAGACAAATACCATGTAATTTCACTCATGTGGAATGTAAGAAACGACAGATGGTCATAAGGAAAGGGAAGGAAAAATGAAATAAAAACAGGGAGGCAAATCCTTAGAGACTCAAATGCAGAGAACAGGGTTGCTGGAGGGGAGGGGAGTGGGCTAAATGGGGGATGAGCGGTAGGGTGGGCACTTGTTGGGATGAGCTTATTTATTTCTGTTAGAGAGAGAGAGAGAGAGAGAGAGAGAGGCCATGAGCAGGGGAGGGTCAGAGAGAGAGAGACACACACACAGAATCTGAAACAGGCTCCAAGCTGTGAGCTAGCTGTCAGCACAGGGCCCGACACGGGGCTCGAACCCACGAACCATGAGATCATGACCTGAGCCAAAGCTGGATGCTTAACCCACTGAGCCACCCAGGTGTCCCGAAAAAAATTAAAAAAAAAAAAAAGATAATAAAGTATCCTATCAAACCGGATTTCTTTTACCAAGTTTATTATGGTGTGTATTTATCCCATCTGCCTCTGGATACATATAGCGTTTAGAGTTTATTTAATATTTCCTCACAGAACCTAACAAGATAAAAGGCATTGGTTGTCATTGTTTCTTGATTTGAAATGTTAGTTTGAGATTTTCAGGTAAAATCAGGTTTTGGATCATCTTAGGATGTTGTGTAGTTATGGTTTCCCATTGTTTATAATAATTAGATGCCGTTTCATAGTTGGAAGGGGGAATGGGGCGAAGCAACATGCAATTTTATCTGTTTTATCCTTTTTCTTTCGTTCTTTTGTTTTGTTTTCGACAGAGAAACTTTTCCATGTCTGTTAACAGTGCTGCTGTCCTGCGGTTGACAGGACGAGGAGGCGGAGGAACAGTGGTGGGGGCTCCTAGAGGTCGAAGTTCCTCAAGAGGGCGAGGTGAGCTCCCGCGTGGAAGACACTGGAGGAAAAGGAGAGAGAAGTCACTCTAAACATATTTTATTACTTGAGTTTTAAAAGACTGCTTTTTTTGACATTAACTATGTGCTAAGTGTCCTGAATGTTTATTTTCTGAATCATTTCTCAGTGTATCTCCTCCACACACACAGCCCCTGCCCCCCTCCCGATTTGGAGCAGAGGAGGGTAATTCTTGAGTGTGAGGGATTCTAGATGGTCCTGGTTAACTGGCACATCCTCATCCATATTCCTCATCCCCAGGGAGCCGTGCACTTGAGCCATAGCTCCTTGCAGTGCCTGGGCTGCCGGAGCAGCGGCAAAGTTCCTGCTGGCCTCCGTGACACACGGTCTTCGTGAGGCTGTGTGCAAGGAGTGTCCCCATTCAGACAGAAGCCTAGTACAAGCTCTCTGTCTTGTCAGTGCTAGGCCTGTTTCAGAGGGTAGAGCAAATAGGCAGCAGTCAACTTATTTAACCTACAGTTTTGTAGATTTGTGTCTCAGAAGAATTATTCTGTTGATACTACTTTCGGCTTCCGGTTTTGTTTTCATTGATTTTCTGCAACAGAAAGCAAGTTTGAATGTTTGTAGTATAAGTATTCAGCATTTACCTCTTAAGTTGGTTAAATCATCGCAATAGTCTAGACATACCTTGTAATGTTTTGAAGAAGTGCTTCAGAAGTGGAAGAATTGTGTATCTACAAAGCCAGAGGCCATTGTTTCCGCATACCACCCCACCCAGGGTGGTGTGATCAATGGTGAGGAATATCTGAATTCTTTTTTCTTAAAGTGCCTTATGAATAGAATAATTTATACCCAGTCTTTATATAGAGGCCATGTTAGGTTCTGCACTCCTGTGAAGAGGCTACTTTCAGTCCCATTCACAATGTGGGAATTCAGGGGCGTCTAGGTGGTACAGTCGGTTAAGCATCTGAGTTTTGATCTCAGCTCAGGTCGTGATCTTAACGTTTCATGAGTTTGAGCCTCACATCGGGCTCTGCCTGGAGCCTGCTTGGGATTCTGTCTCTCCTTCTCTCTGACCCTTCCTCACTTGTGCACTCTCTTTCTCTCTTTCTCTCTCAAAATAATAAACTTAAAAAATTTTTAGGATGTAGGAGTGCAGATGTGGTGAATAATGATGGGGCAGCTAAAGCTCTCCACTTGTAGGCCACTTACTGTTAGCAAGGTATACATGGTTTTTCCTTCTGGATTTGTCAGTTTTTAGAACAGTAGTTTTTAACCTGAGGACTTGCAGTTGGATCCTGGGTGGTGAGATTTAGGCATCTGTGTGCTTCAAAAGCTCCACATACCATTCAGATTTCCACGTGTAATTCGGTTCTGTGGGTCCAGAATTCATCAGAGGGCTCTGTGTCGTGGCGGTGTGGTGCAGGGGTGATTTGGAGATGGCTCTGGACTAGTGCTTGGGTGTTCCCTGTGATTTTCTGTGGCGGGCTGGCAGCAGGGCGGGGTTGCACTCAAGCGGCTTTGTCTCCAGTGCTTTTTTGGGTAAGTCGTACAGAGACCCCTTTATTCAAGAAGCGTGGTGCACAAGCTGGCACTTTATGAGCCTCAAGTGGTCACTAATTTTGTATGCTATAGATATCAAGCAGTCTCCCTCAATGCTCTTTAAAAAATTCCATATCTAGAAACAGCTGAAGGATTGGTAAATTTCTCCCTTCTTTCTGATTCTTTAAAGTGGAGGGTTATCCAATAGTGTCTATATTCAGAATTTAAACTGGACATGTGCAAAAGATAGATACTGTGAGAGAAGCAGTGACTCAACGTTGATGGGAACAAATGGTATGAAACTAGTCAAATGAATGAACTCACCTTGTGAAAAACAGTTCTAACAATGTTGTCCCAAATGTGATTTGTTTTCTAATGATTTCGTAAGACCATTAATCTGGTTTTGTTTTCTTTAGTTAGTACTTAATTTTAACTTGTTGGTTAAGTAATGATTATTAGGGCTTTTTTTTTTTTTTTTTTCCATGAGCAAAGCTAACATTAGATTGTTATTTTGGCTCTTTTTAACTTGAGATTTTGGTGTGAAAATTGATTGACTTCTAGACTTCTAAATATGATGAAATACACAAAAAAACATCAGTGGAAAAACTGTAAAATGTCATCTTTCTATTTTATCTGGTTAAGGTGTTCAGCAATATGACAAATCCACACAGCTGTCAGCCACTTGTCTTTATCATCAATAAAAGGAAGTAATATATTTTAATCCCGCAAAAGAGTTGGGTGAAATCTCAGACAACAGGACAGTCCTTTGAGTATTTAGCTGTGTGAGAGATTCATCGTGCTATGTGTACTGCTGCTTATGTGAGAATTGTATTTAGAGATGATTGCGGTCCTTATAAACTGGAAACCTCTAGAATCGGATTCCTTTTTTGTGTCTCCTTATAAAGCTTTAGTCTGATAAGGAGGACCAGTACCAGTGCTAGTACACTTGGCAGAAAATATTTTTGTCTGTGGTTTGCTTGTTTTTCTGGCAACCTGAAGGGTATTTTTCATATTTAGGTTTCTAAAATAAAATACTTTTTCAAGGTGCTTGGTACTTACTGGTTTACCTAAGAAAATTGTTCTCTTCAAAAGAGGGTGCTTTCACCCCCAAAATCATCATTGTAGGAGATCACCCCCATTTTACATAACACTTGGCATTATACTGTTTAAGGATTTTAAATAAAATGCCTACTTTTGCAGTATCTCTTCAAAAACAGGGTTTCCCAACCTCTGGGCTGGTGTTCACTGGTATCTGTTATTGTAAGGATATTACTAATGAGTAATTATGTTATTATAAAGGACTGGGAATCTGTACGTGCATCAGGCATTGTCTAAAGACTAAATTATTGTACACATTTGATACTGTATTTCAATTAACGTGCATCTTTTTTGATTAATAGAATGCAGATTTATTTTTTTTTAAAAAATGTATACATTTCCTAAAGAGAGAGGTACTGAAACTGGGGAGTCAACTTTAACTTCATATAAAGTTAGATTGACAAAACTGGGAGGTAACTTTAGGATTATTATAATTTAAGCCTAGTTTTCACCTCCATGTTACAGAGGAAGAAATAGGTTACCTAGACTACTTATGAGGGTACCCATTGTTCTTAAGAGTACCCATATTCAATTTTGTGCATTTCATAATAAGGATGCATAAAAGTACAAGTATATTCTGAGTCAGGTTTTGAATTATTATAAGCAGAAAGAAATCCTATGTGGATATTTAAAATAATTATTTAACTCACTTGTATTTAGCTTTGGAATGCATTCTTTTGTTCGTAATTCATCATCATTTTGCTTTGGGTGCTTTTACTCTGTTAAAAAAGTGAGCTACAGATGATGACTAAGATTTTATCTAAGTAAAAGTACAGCTCCAAACTCCCCACCCTTTACCAGATTTCTGATCTGTGTGTTGGATACAAAGGGTGCATGTTAGTTTAGAAAACCTCACATTGTATAGAAGATATAATGCTAAAACGTTCATATTGCTTTCTGCCCCCAGAGCACCCATTGGATGTATTTTCCTCCTGACCCTAACCATGCAGCCATATAATTTATAAAAGTGGAATTATTTTTATAAGTATTATTCTGTCACTCAACACAATAATGTAGATTTCTTTTTTTTTAATTTTTTTTTAATGTTTTATTTATTTCTAGGAGAGAGAGAGAGAGAGAGAGAGCGTGAGCAGGGGAGGGTCAGAGAGAGAGGGAGACACAGAATCTGAAGCAGGCTCCAGGCTCTGAGCTGGCAGTCAGCACAGAGCCCGATGCGGGGCTCGAACCCACGAACCGCGAGATCATGACCTAAGCGAAAGTTGGACGCTTAACCGACTAAGCCACCCAGGCGCCCCAATGTAGATTTCTTTTAATGTCAGTGTTTTATCTTCTGTGGCTTCATGTTCTAGCAAATTATCAGAATTTATTTAGGTCATTTCTGGTATTTCAGACTGCAATGAACATCTACATATATATATTTTATATGTATTTATATATATATATGTATTTGCATGTTTGTGTATTTCTATTAGGATAAACTGTGGTTAGAATCATTGAGTCAGATTTTGATAGATCTGACCCAATTGACTTCAGTGAAGACAAGTTTACATTTGAACATTTAGAACCTCTCAGTCTCTGCATACAGAACATTCTTCATTAGCTCTGTGGTACAAATTTAGTCCTGATGTTTTTCTTCCTTGAAGACTTGAGCAAAGGGGAAAGAGTGCTTTTGTTACTGTGGAATATCCTTTAAGGAGTTAGTTTCCAAAATTGATAGAGTTGGCCCTATTAAAGTATCCTTTCTTTGGCGTTAGATAAATTATTTTAACATTTGTGCTTTGCCTTTGTATATTTTATCTGCTCTCTTCTGAAGTTCTCCAAATCCTTCATTTTTGTTGAAAATAATCCAATAAAAGGTCCAATTTATAGTAATAGTTTACTGATCTTCTTAGAATTTTACTATTAAACTTTTTATTAAAGAACTTAATGTTGACACTCTTTCTTATTCAGGACTGGGACTCTTCAACCTGGTTTCTAACTTGTTTCTTTCAATCTCCTGTGCTTAGCCTCCTCACTGCTGTTGTTGGTCTCTCAGGTAAAGACCGTCAGGCCTTAAATGTTTAAGTGTGGACTTCCTCTTTGTGTAGAGACAGGACTCAGAGATTAATCTTGGATGTTGAATATGTGCCAAATACTGACTTCTGAGTATCATTTTTTCTGTTTTCTTATTTTCAGGCAGAGGCAGAGGTGAATGTGGTTTCTACCAAAGAAGCTTTGATGAAGTAGAGGGTGTGTTTGGTCGAGGAGGTGGCAGGGAAATGCATAGGTCACAGAGCTGGGAGGAAAGGTAACTAAAGGGTCCAGATCTTAGTATAAAGGTTTCTGCTTTCTCCAGAGGAAATGCTTTTTTGTATAGTTATAAGATCTCATTTAAAAATGCTTTTAATTATTGAGTATCAAGATGTATGTTAGAAAGTTTTAAATGATCCCTATTTAAAGGAAGAAGCATTCTAGATAAATAGGTTAATATGTTAGTACCAGCTTGGATATTTCATAGTCAGTCAGGTTTGCTATTTTATTAGTGTTCAGTGAGAGGCATTGACAATTGACATTACTTTTTGTTGCTGTTAGGCAAAGCATCTACTCTATTCTTTGTGACTTTATATGATGTCCGTTGATGAGCGAGGGCAGTTCCACAAAGTTGTATGTACAGACATGTCTACTGTGATAATGTTTACAATATAATTGGAAACAAGCCAAACAGCTTAATATCAGCATGGTTTCTTATGTAATGGTATATCCACACAATAGAATATTCTGTAAGCATTACAAGTTAGGATGATTTTGAAAATATTCAGTGATGTGGGAAAATACATGCTAAAAGTAGTACATAAAACTGTAGATAGTGTGTATCTAAAGTAAAGCATGTATCTAATTAAAAAATATCTAATTTCAAAAAAGAACATTTCTGGGTCAGTAGAAGCCAGCTTTTGTTAAGAGAGATAGTGGATATTTTTGTTTTATCTTTGTGCTTTTCTGTATTTTCCAAATGTTGGGCAATAACTGTTTATTTTTACAATTTGAAAAAGAAGGCAATGCTATTAAGGAAAGATAGAGCAGTGGTTGTCGTGTATGGGAAATATTACTCTCAAGTACTGTTTGAAACTTATTTTATCTTTTCTAGAGGTGACAGACGTTTTGAAAAACCAGGACGAAAAGATGTAGGTAAGGCTTTCTTACTATTTTGAAGTATTTTTGTCTGGACTTCCATGATAATTAGTTTCTAAAAGGCTCACGTGTAAGAATACATTTATTAAAAATTGACTCAGTTACCTGTGCCTGTCCAGTAGATGGGGTTGTAGCATTGCTTGCGTTTATAATTCTGTGGTTATTTGGTGGCTCTTGCACGAAACCAGGGGTGATGATTTACATGATTTAACTTTTTAAGTCTATGTGTTCTCTGCAAGGCATATATTCTTTATTAAGGCTGTCTTGTGAATGGAAATTTTAAGTTAGGAACCAATTTGTTAACTCCTTTTCTAATGTAGATATATCACACAGGGTGAGAAGAAATAGGGAAAAAGCTAGAATGCTTGTTTTTGTGTCAGAGAGTAAATTCTAAAACTATGAATCTTCTTACTTTAGTCTTTTATTATTGATCTGGACTTTTTGATGTATAATATTTGTTTTTTTCTTGTTTTGAGATGAGAATAGTCAAAATAAATTATAGTTAAGATAGCCACTGATTTCAAAGGAACATCGTAAGAGAACAAGATTTCAGTCAGTGTTTGTGAGGAATTAATCATAGTTTATATTAGTAAAGAGTCTATAATGTTAAGATGGGCTTTTTTGACTGATTAAAGGTCCTGCCTTCCAAAGTGCCAATAGGTATTAAGGTCTGAGAGGAAAAATAAATGTCAATTTACAGTAACATTGGATTTATTTATTTATTTATTTATTTATTTGAGAGAATGCGCGCATGTGCACGTTTGAGTAGGGGAAGGTCAGGGAGCAGAGAGAGGGAGAGAGAGAATCCTAAGTGGGCTCCACTCTGTCAGCATGGAGCCTGATGCGGGGCTCAAATCCATGAATTGTGAGATCATGACATGAGCTGAAGTCGGATGCTTAACTAACTGAGGCACCCTAACATTGGAGTTACGAAAATTACCTTGCAAGTTCTAAATTCTTGGAACTACCAGAAAAGTTCTCCAGAGCATGATTATATCTGAGAATAGAAAGCATTTGTCAGAAATCTATGTTAAATATGTAAATATCATTTACAGACCGATTTGCAGATTTTTTAAAACACTGAATAGTCAATTTGGCATCACTGTTTTCATACCAATTCATTTTAACATATGAGTTACTTAAATTTCTCATTTATTAACATGGCATTGGAAATTGTCAATTGAATTTATATTAACGAAAAGCCATTAAATGAGTGTAGCACCAAGAAATCTGGAACAGACTGGGTACATAAGTTACTGCTAGCTGAATGGCTTTGTTTGTATTGTAGACTGTTGGATAAAAATTATTTTGGAGGATTTTTTGGGACCTCTGCTCCCATCCTTGTCTGATTTAATACTTTTGCCAGTGAGCCAGTGAATATGGAGAAACAAGGGGTAAAGAGTATAGGATTTTGAATCAGAAGGTCACTGGTAATCTAAGCTCAGATAGTCAGTAGTCTCATAATAAGTGCAGGCAAGAATGCCTTACAGAATTTTTAGGATTAAGTAAGAGTATGTGGACTCCTTTTTGTTCAACAGTTATTGAATTCTGACTCCTATGATAGGGCTTCTGCTGTGTGCTGTATAAACATTCCTTTTCTTTGGATCACAGTGTTGATGTGTGAACAGATTTTCAGATCACTCAGTATGTAGAGGGGTTGCTGTAGAGTAGAGTAACTGGGACTTGAGATCAGAATTAAGATGTAACAAGAGACAAGATCTAATTATATGGAAGTTTAACAGCAGAAAATGTCAAGTCTCACAAAAACTCCAGAATTTAAGCTATGGAATAATGGTGTACTAGCAGCCTGTTCGGGAAAGGCACAGCCTTCTCAGCTGACTGCGGTCTCCGTGTTAACCAGCAGTGTACCGAGCGCAGCATTTACTAGAACTGGAGTATCCTCCTGAGGCAGGCAGTAGGGACACCCGCCGTCTTTTATGTTGACACAGGACAGCTTAAACATTGTGTGCCGTACTGGCCACACCTGGAAGGGATCCATATATTGGAGTAGATTGGGTCATTTGAGGCCCTGTGGTGGGGAATGCATGAAGGAAATGGGGCTGTTTACACAGCAGACAAAACTGTGGGCAGGATTGTAGGGAGGAGTCTTTTTAGGGTTACTGTCTGCAAATATTTGCTTAACAATCGGAAAAGAGGAATTAAGCTCAATTTGTGTTAGTCTAAAGGGCAGGTTTAAGGCGGTGGATACTCAACACAGTTTCAATTAAAAAGATCTAATCTGGGTGTCTGAAAATGACTTGGGTTGCCTTGAAAAGGCAGTGTGTTCCCTGTTAATGACAGTAGCTTGATTTTAACTGTTTGACACAGTCATACTTTGGTGATTTGGATAGAGTGTAAAGTTCTTTTTCACCATTATTTGCCCAGTGTGTAATTTAACTAGTATATTAATTCAACCTGAGAAATTTCTCCAACCACTCTCTTTATTTTTTTAAATTTAAAAACATTTTTTAATGGTTTTTATTTATTTTTGAGACAGAGAGAGACACAGCATAAGTGGGGGTGGGGGGAGCAGAGAGAGAGGGAGACACAGAATCTGAAACAGACTCCAGGCTGTGATCTGTCAGCACAGAACCCGATGCAGGGCTCGAACCCATGAACTGCGAGATCGTGACCTGAGCCGAAGTCAGACGCTTAACCAACTGAGCCACCCAGGCGCCCAGCAACCACTCTCCTTAAAAATACAGGTTTTTGGGGAGGTTGGGTGGCTCTGTTGGTCAAGTGACTGACTCTTGATTTTTGGGTCAGGTTATGATCTCACAGTTTCATGACTTTGAGCCCTGTGTTAGGCTTTGCGCTCACAGTGCAGCGCCTGTTTGGGATTCTCTCTTTCTTTTCTCTCTGCCCCTCTCCCTGCTCATGGGCACGCACTTGTTCTCTCTTTCTCAGAAAAACTTCTGCTTTTGTATCTTACATGCTTCAAGAATGGCAGTACTAAACTAGTTTGTTGGGGCGAGTGATATACTGGTCAGTTGTGAGATGTTCTCTGACATCAAATTAAGATAATTTGAGTACTACAGATTTCAGAATGACTTGTTTTTAAAATTAGAGATGGTTTATATCACATGTTTTCTTCTTATATTGGAGAGAAATGGGTTCGGGGCAAGAATTGTACATAACCACCCTGAACACATCCATGGGGGAATGTGGAGGTAGAAAAAGGCCTATGATAGTTGAATTATAATTTCTATTTAGTAGGGATTGATTGTTGCAGAGAGGGAGATCAGTTCTGGTGATGATCTTATAGTATGATTCTCTGAGGTTGAAATTGAAAGATCATGAAATAAAAAGTGATCCCGTTGATACTAATAGATTCAGCTCAATATAATAACAGTTAGTGCATTTTGGTGTAAAATACTTTGAGATAGACATAGCAGCTTTTGGTTATTAGGCTGCTCCCTGCAGTAGGTATATGGGTTTGTACATGTATAAAAACTTGACCTTATAATTTTTAGTAACTGCTTGTCTGGTTTGTTGGGGTTGTCATGCTTATCTATATCAGTTTCCTAAAGGATTTTTAAAGTTAATTCAAATGTGGTCTCCTTAGTCATGAATCCAAGATACCTTCCCTGGGCTCCCAGGTGCCCCAGTTTAGTGGCTGTGCAGCCAGGAATCAGAGCTGCTGTTCCCGTCTCCCAGTATTATCCCCCTCTTTCCATTTGCATTCCCTTTTCCTAAAAGGATAATAGTATGTTGGCAGAAAACTTAATCCTTAATGTAGAAGCTGTGATTCACTGAAAGTAAGTGAAAGAATCATGAACAGTGCTTTCAGAAGCTTTAAGCCACCTAGATAGAAGTTTCTGATTTTCTGATTGCTTTTCTTAGTTGTCTACTTGTGAAACATTTATTAAATAGCATTAGTATACCAACACTTACTTTCGGGTGTGTGTAGGGGAAGTCACATCTAATTTTCAGAGGCAGAGCTCATGTGTACATTGTGTACTTTGAGAGCGGTATGACTTGAATGGAGAACATGCTGTGTCTGCAGGGAGCCTCATCCCAGATCTTGCTGACTCCCTTGTGTCACTTTGGGCAGCTTCACTTAACTTTTGGGAGTTGTAATCTGTGTAAGTGATGGAGAGCTCTTAGGAAAAAACATACCATGTAAATCTTTGATACTACTTTATTTTCACAGGTTAGGTGAATCTTGTTACTTTATTGTAGAAATAAGAATTCCTGATGTCTATATGTGTTATGACAGTCCTGGGTTGGCGTAAAAACGTCTGTTGGTCTGGCTAGCATTTAAGGATGCCTAAAAGTTTCAAACAGCAAAAGTTTACAGTAATTAAGTTTCTGTGTCCTTCACTTTTTTTTTTTTTTTTTTTTGCTGTCATCACTGTTCAACTTCAGAGCTCTTCTTTATTTGTTTTTCCTTTTGGTCAAAGAGGAGAAAAATGTGACTGCTGCTCTGCCCTGCTCATCACAACTGATTACCTTTACTAGGCTAGTGTTTATTTCATGGGCTGATTCCTGGCTAGGTCATCACTAGTGGGGAGGGTTAATCTTCACTCTTCCTACTAAACCTGAATAAGGAGAATTTCAGAAAAGAAGAGCAGCCACAAATCTACTTGAAATCTGATGGGGTGACTTTTTTGGTTCTTGTTTACTTTGAAGACAGTTTCTTTTTTTTTTAATCAAAATGAAGGGTATCCAGAGAATGGTTTTGAATTAAACTGGAGGTAAGGGAAGGGGTTTATCTAAGTATATATTAAATAAAAATTGAAGCAGAGAGAGTATAATTTTCATGGAGTATTAGATTTGGTAAGAAATAATAGAGTTTATCTAGTCCAACCTCCTACTGGTGAATAAACACTCATTTTGTGTTTATAGAAAAAACTGTTTGAAGTTGGAAACAGGAATTTGGGTTTGAAAATACTTTGTTGCCTAATTGTTTTTTGCTTTATCTACTGGAGATTTTTTTCCTATTTGAATTATGTATAAGTAAACCTATAATTACAAAAACTTAAATAGCTTTGCATTTATGAGTTATTTAAGGTTGTTGTGTTGTTTTATACCATTGAATAGATCATAGGTAAGAAGGAATGTTTTTACTTCAAAGAAGCCATTCAAATGAATAGTTGATTATGATTTTTAAATCACTGTTTGATTGTTACGCAGGGTAGCTTTATAGTAGATATAATTTTGCATCTCCTTGCAAAAATACCACCTTACAGGTTCCATTCAGGCTGGAGCTCTTACTTGATCTCATCACTTTCTGCCACAAACATGTGAACATGTGCATGTGTTTGGGTATAATGCTTAAATGCCTTTAGAGCTATGTATAAATCTCTCCTTGGTTGTTTGTCTTGTGAATTTTTGTTCTTATA
Source organism: Hyaena hyaena (assembly GCF_003009895.1). Lineage (NCBI taxonomy): Eukaryota > Metazoa > Chordata > Mammalia > Carnivora > Hyaenidae > Hyaena > Hyaena hyaena. The sequence continues at coordinate 1,120,826 of NW_024080721.1, read as the reverse complement.
TGTTAAAGATTAAGGGGATAATACTTACTCCAGCTTTGTAGTATGAAGAACCAGAGGAGTGATCTTTGTTGTCTTGAAAAAATAACACTTTTTAAAGGATGTTCACTAAATTGTTGTCAAGTCATCATTCTACCCAGGGAGCTAGGTTTCAAACTAGACTGTTGCTTCAACTTGCAGAGGAGAGTGAGAGATTTGTCGTTGATCTTAGAGTTCGGCTGAGTTAAACTTTAGTGTCCCGTTTTCCGTTCATTAGTGGTATCATCCACATTATTATAAATTCATCAGCATTTCTGTATAAATATCTGTCATGTTGAGATGCATTGATTTTAGCAGATAACCACATATACAAATTGTAAGGTAGAGTGTTAAATTTCCATAATGTGTATTATTAGCTCAGCCATTTTTATGGGCATAGGCTTGTTACCATGATGTAATCAGAGAGATGTAATCAGCATTGAAAAAAAGAAAATGAGATATGATGAAGGAAAAGTAGCTGCATAATACATTAAAAAATAGGGTGGTATGGTTGCGCCTTATTCTGTCAGTCCTGTTTCAGAGATCTGAAAATTGTCCATGCTTTGTCCATTGATACGGATGTCCAGGTCAGTCCTGTTTGGGTTCTTGGAGACCAGAGGAGTTGGAAGTTCAGGAACAGTCTTGTCAAAATTCTCCATTTTGATTTGGTATTCACCTTTGGAACCCCGGGTCAGCAGAGATGCAAAACAGTGATGTAACATGATCTCGGAGGGTAGGTAGGATGTCCTCCTTTGGCATATTTCTCCAGTACCTTCCTGCATTGCCGAAAGGAACACAACTAATTCAAAGTGTGGAGGATTGTCATGCTGGAGCAGAGTAGCCAGAGGACTTGATGGTATAATGGAGTGATAGTAGGTTAGTGGAAAGATAAAGAATGGACATTCCTCAGAACTGATGCCATCAAGATGGAAGTCCACACTGGTCTGGAAGAGTTCGCCATTTTCTCTTTCCTGATACAGTACAGCGGAGACCCGGACACTGGTTAGAGGGCTAGGTCGAGTGTTGGCCACTTGGAAAATTAGATTAGGTTTGCCATCTATGTGAGCTACTACTGCTAAGTCTGTAAAGCGAATTGAGAAAGCTCGATTTTTTGGCCGGGCGATCTTCGCCACAAAGGCACCTAAATTAGAAATCATTGAATGTTTTTAGAATGAACACTTGAAATATCAATACCTTTTCTGAATGAGAAGGGTATATCAAATAGTTATACATTTCTTGATGCCATGCGTTCCAACTGAGTCAAGAGTTGATGAACACATTGTTAATTTGGGTAGTCTCATTTGCCTGAAGAATTTTTCAAAATGTACATACATCCTTATTTAAAAACTATGGTTCCAGAATGGTTAAGCAAAATTCATTTTGTTACAAAGAAATGTAACTTTGTCTTCTCATTTCTTATAAAATCAAAGAATGGTCATTCCCTACATTTCTGCCCCCATTAAAAAAAAAAGTAACAAGATTCACTTGTTTTTGGAATTCATTTGTGATTTCAAGTTAAAGTAGAAATTAGATTTAGAGTAGAATGATTTGGGGTGGGGGGGGTTACCAGTAGGATGAGGGATAAACTGAGGAATTACTTAACTTTGAAACTTCTATTACCCACTCACCCCCTCCCACCCCCCTTTCTAGAAGGCTTGTCTCTAAGGTGATTTCAGTGCACCTTTCACAATGCACTTCTGTGTGCCCCCAGGCTATAGGTCAGTGTTTCTTAACCACTTCTTTGCCACTATGTGTTGGCAGGCTGGTGAAGTCTACGGACCTCCTTACAGAATTATGCTTTAAATGCATAAAAATAAAATACGTATAAAGGAAACCAAATGTACTGAAATCCAGTTGACCATTTAAAAAAATTATAGTACTACATGTGCTTTAATAATGCATTCAACAATAAAATTTAGTGGTGGGTTTAATAGTGTACTTTTAAAGTATTGTAGTGTGATACGAAAATGCTGATACTATTTTTTTGTTGTTGTTGTTGCCTACATTTATAATGGAAGGAAATGGCAAATTTCAGTTAGAGGTTAGCGAAAAAAGATGCAAGTTTTTCCTAAGTTCTTTGATCCCCTAAATTTTATCTAATTACTGACCCAGTTTAAATACCCTTGTAGAGAAGTTAAGTGATTTGTTACAGGTCGTAGAGCCGGTTGGCAGCACACTGGACTTTACTCCAGATCAACTTTCATATGGCACGGTTTATCATTGGGTAGTGTGTTAAAGCCAGGTTTTCTTTTTGGTTTGTTTTTTGATTTTTAAACTGTATGTATCACTTCTAAAAATGATACTAACCCTTCTTTATTAGAAGAAAGTCTTATGTATTAATCAGGTTTATAAGTAAAATATAATCGTTGTGGCCCTATTTCAAGTAAGTATGTGTATACTTGATCTCTGAATATAATGCTGACTACGGTACTCTGGGCTCACTGGTGAATGTTGAGTAAATGTTGAACAGACGAACTCTGTTTTTCTCCTCCTCAGAGGAGATTCTAACCCAGTAAAGAAAAAGCCCCCACAAATTCCTCTGTTAGATAAAATGATTGTCAAAATATGCATTGAACATGCTTATTCACCTATTGAACAAAGAATTTAGCTTCTCTGAAAAATACCCTTTAGATCTTCTGTTAATTTTTTTTTTTGGGGGGGTATATGATGTTGCTTGCAAGTTATGTCAGAATGATCCTTTTTTTTTTTTTTTCTTAAAGAGTTCTAATAGGTAGAATTTAAGAGTCAGTTTTCTTATAATTTTACCTATCACTTGGGCCTAGACTGTCTTTTCAGTGGTAGAAATTACCTGCTGATAATGCAAATAAATGATTCTACAACACAATTATATATAACTGACTATCCCCTCTCCAGAATGCCTGTAATTTTTTTTTCTTTTTTAAGAACAAAAACAATTACCTGTGATAAAAGCCTCTAGCATGAGGCCTAGGAGCATTTGTATGGCAAGTAAGGCGATTGCACTTGGACAGTCACCACTGGGAAACATGGTACCATAGCCAATTGTGAGTTGTGTCTCCAGGGAGAAGGAGAACGCAGCTGTGAAACTGGTGATGTACTTCACACAGATAGTGTGGTTTTCAGGTGGTGCATCATGGTCTAGTTCCAGATCACCATTCATCTCCGCTAGAACATACCAGAGCACTGCAAAGACAAGCCAGTGGACAACAAAAGAAGCAGAAAAGACCAACATCATCCAGCGCCAGCGCATGTCCATTAGGATTCCCCAGGCATCTCGAAGATATGCAAGACCTCTTTGGGCACCATCCATTTGAAGTGTGCTGTGGCCGTCCTTGGTGACCATCCTCCGGTTCCGCTGAGTTAGGAGAGGAGCAATAACTTTGCAGTTACTCCCGTCCATCTCGGTCTGTAATTTTCTGAAACCAAGAATAAATTAGTAAGCTCTTAACTTCTTTATATCTAATATTAATGAATTTTGAGACCTCATTCACTTTGCCCTGTTTTTGGAATGCTTCCTTAGCTACTGGGCAGGCTTTCCCAGTCTGACAGCTCTTTCCTCTTCATGAAGGGGGCATTTACTGACTAAGCCATTCATATGCTATCTGATCAGGGATTGCCTTAGGATCTTATGGTTTCTTTGAATGGCTGTTAAAATCTTGTTTGGGTTCTAATACTTCCGAGTATATTTTAAGATCCCTGACGGTTGGGAATACGGTTTGTGCCTGGTCAGTGCCTCCTCTCTTGCACAAGTCCAGGCACAGAGTTGCTGTTGGTTTGACTAAATGTTATGTGTTAATATCTACTTTTCATAATTAATAATTTAAAATCTTGAGTAATTCATTATTAAGGGGAATAAGTTAAATATATATGTTCCTCTGTGCACATAACTAGAAATCATTTGAAGCATAGTGTTAAGCTGTCTGCAAATATTGGGAAACTGAACTCTGTTCTAGGACAGGTCTAAGCATTTAGAGACCCATAGTTGTGTTGTATACTTTTTCATTAGCCTGTGGAAGTTTTATGAATAGGCTTCGTTTTTGTCACTTTGTGGCTATTTTCATGGATTCTTTCCTTCTTGCCGCCCTCTGTATATTCTACATTCTGATTCAATTATTGGGTGGGGAGAGAATTATTTTCTTGGTAAATAAGAAATTCCAGGTAGAGATTGCTAGATAGTGTCAGTTTTGAAAATAAGTGAACCAGAAGAAAAAGCTTCAAGTGTAATGAACTAAAATAACCATTAAGGCAATGGCAATTTTTAAAAGATAATATAATTAGTTTTTAACTGTAAACAGTTAAATTGCAAATCATTGTATGTGCTTTTCTCTGTGTGGAGAAAAGAAAGCTGAGGTATGTTTTCTATGAGACCGCTCTTGTTTGTGTCAAAGGCATCTTAAGACGTTTATGTGGAGTCTGCCAGGAACAGAGTATGGATGGAAGCTTTGCATTTAACTCTGCCTAGCTGCTTCCCATAGAAGTAGGTGCCCTTGAGAGTACTGCATTTCCCCCTTTTTTTTTTTTTTAATTTTTTTTTAAGGTTTTTTTAATTTATTTCTAGAGAGAGAGAGTGAGCAGGGGAGGGTCAGAGAGAGAGGGAGTCACAGACTGAAACAGGCTCCAGGCTCTGAGCTGGCAGTCAGCACAGAGCCCGACGCGGGGCTCGAACCCACGAACCGTGAGATCATGACCTAAGCGAAAGTCGGACGCTTAACCGACTAAGCCACCCAGGCGCCCCTTGTATTTCCCCTTCTAACCTTTGAATGACAGTGATGCCTACGAAGAGGGCTAGAGGCGTTGGGAGCTAGGTTGTTGCTTGGGTTTGCTGGATCCTTCCTATGCCTGGGGACTTGGGAGCTGTGGAAACTGCCTTCCTGTGTTAATGGAATTGGACATTGGCCCCTGGATATATATTTTCCCTTCCCACCTTGAGGCTAACTTAACATTTATTGGTGATAGTAGAGACTCTCATGTATTTTCTTCAGATCTGAATTACTATTGAACACGGGGATAATCGTTAAAATTCATTTAGAGTGGATAGCCATTTTAGTTTCATATTATAAACTTTAAAAAACTCTTGGGTCATTAATGCTTTATAATTCATTAATCTAACAAGTGGTCATTATCATTTAGTGTATTTTTTTTCTCAGCATGGCTATTTAATGACTCATTTTGTTACATTCTTTAAATGTTTTAAGAGACCTTATCTCTGCCCTTTGACTGTAACAACAACAGAAACAGAATTTTCATAGGCGCTGTGCTAGATGATTTCATATTGCATTATCTTTAATTTTTTGGTATTAGCAAGGCAGACATTATTATCCCATTTTTTAGATGAGGTCGCCAAGGATCAGACAGATGAAAGAATATAGGCAGGTGGGGGCCTTAGATTATTTGTATTATTATCCATGTCTGGCTAACTTTACAGGGTAATTTTCTTACTATAAGAAGCTACTTAGAAAGTCTGGTGAAATAACATTTCCCAAGATGATTGGCATTGTATTCACAAGACAGTGTTTGACAGCCAGATTTTTAGCACTTCTAGTAGATATTCTTCCTGTCCCTACAAATATCTGAAGTATCTGTCTTAAACTATTGTTAACTTCAGGACAGTTACTTAGGACAGTAACAATTAATAGTATTAGTAAGGATATATTGTTTATTTATTTAAAAAAATTTTTTTTAAAATTTTATTTCTGAGGGAGAGAAACAGCACGAGCAGGGGAGGGTCAGAGAGAGAGGGAGACACAGAATCCCAAACAGTCTCCAGGCTCTGAGCTAGCTGTCAGCACAGATCCCAACACGGGGCTCAAACCCATGAACCATGAGATCATGACCTGAGCCGAAGTCGGATGCTTAACCAACTGAGCCATCCAGGAGCCCCAAGGATATATTGTTTATTATGTGGCAGGAATCATACTAAACACTTTCATGTGTGTTAAGTCATGTGAAGCCAACAGGCAATGCCTGGCACAGAGTAACCTTTCAGTGTTAGTTGCTTTATTATTATTAATAATGTTTCTTAACTTTCACAGTAGTAAGTACCATTATAATTCCCATTTTACAGAAAGAGAAACTGTGGCATAATGAGATTCCTAGGATCACAGAGGTAGTAAGTGTTGGTGAATCTCACACCAAGTACAGAGTCCAGAGTTTTGAAGCTATATTGCTTCAAAAATAGACATTTTGATCCTGATTAGCCTTTGTGAGTAAGACTAGTTTAGAGTCGTTACAAAATATTTGGTCTTCAGGAATGCTTAGGTTCAACCCTGTGACTTTTAGGCAAGAAATTTATTTTCAGTTAAGGAAGACATCTTGTAAAATTTGAAGATTTGCACAGCTACAGTTATTACATAGGCTGATCTTTTGGATATTAGTAGATCAGTACAAATTAAAACAAAGTGTGGAGAGGAGACATTGCCAAATTTCTGTTTTGCTAGGGAGAAAGTAATTTTTAGAATATACCATCATAATTTTATGAAAGAAAAGGCATTTTGACACTTGAAGAGGAAGTAGGAGGATATAAGAATGGGTAGTTGTTGGCTGCCTTCAGAAAGGTGTGAACCACTGCATTGTCCTATATGGTTTCTTTTATTTTTTCTGTTTTTGAAGTAAAATTGGTATGTTACATTATATTAATTTCACCTTTCTCCCTTACTTCCTGCCTGTGTGAAAATGTCTGTCATGGGCCTTGTCCCCTTAGTGCTTATTCCACCTAGCGAACTGCTATCCTGCTGAATGCTACTAATTGTTTACAGTTTCACAGTAGTTTTTTGTTTTGTTTTTTGTTCTTTGTGGGTTTTTTTTGTTTTGTTTTGTTTTTTGGTTTTTTTTGTGGGGAGGAGCTCCATGATTCTTGATTTTCAATCTACTTTATTAAGTTCTAAAACTCATCTAGGGATATAGCCTTTCTGTATACATACTGTTGCTAACAAAATTATTATTACTTGGGCTTTTTTGGGATTGTTACTTGTTACTTATAGCTTTATAGAAATTACTCTAGACTTCTGCAATTTCATTCTTTTCCTCTTGCAGTTAACTAATAAATACATGGAAATATCTGAGAACAGGGATGTCAAAAGGCTACTATCAAACAACGAAGCATTCTGGTTTTTATATATAAACTCTTGCTTGAACTTGTTTAGATTGTGTTGGGAAGTGGAGTAGTTGAGAGAAGTAAGATTTTGATCTCCACTTAACAGATTGCCCTGAATAAGTCCATCTTTGGATTCATGTAAACAGTATGGCTTAGCATAGTAAGACAAGGTGGGGAATGCAGCTGACCATGCTCTGGCTCTGCTGATTACATAGCTGTGTCAGCTGGGCAACCTACCCAATCCCCTTGGCTGGGCTTCCTTATATTTAAAAAAAAAAAAAAAAAAAAGACAAGAGGGAATTAATGTGATCTCATAAAACTCTGCAAGTTTACACTTATTTCTGCTTCCTTCAACTGACCTAGGTTTCTTAGATGATTTTTTTCCTTTTCTCGTGGTTTTACATCTGTATGGTGCTTTAAAAAACTATATTATTGTTGCCGATGTATGTAGATTATCTCTCCATCAGATTTAAAAGAATTACTGACGGACAGACCTTATGTTTATACTATTTCCAAGTAATTTTCATATCCCTACAGGTGTACAAATACTCTTTGAATGTATTTGTCTTGGTTTGTATTTATATGATTCTCATTAACTGATCCCAGTAGACAATACAATTGAAGCCTGGGAAGGTTTGTTTATATCTCCATGTGTGGGCTGTAAAATATTTGGCCATTTATAAACTTTGGTGGAGGGGTGCCTGGGTGGCTCAGTTGGTTAAGCGTCCGACTTCACCTCAGGTCATGATCTCACGGTTTGTGGGTTTGAGCCCCGCATCAGGCTCTGTGCTGGCAGCCAGCTCAGAGCCTGGAGCCTGTCTTCGGATTCTGTGTCTCCCTCTCTCTCTGACCCTCCACTCGCGCGTGCGTGGCCTCTCTCTCTCTCTCTCTCAGAAATAAATAAAAACATAAAAAAATTAAAAAAACAAAATAAACTTTGGTGGAAAAAATACTACTTTATAAAAATGATAGTTTGGATGCTTCAGGGCTGTCAGAATTGATTCATTAATGTTGTAGCATTTAAAATTATGTCTTCTATTGCCAGATTGTAAGGTAGTAGTATATATAGTTCATATTAAATAGTTGAGATAATAGGCTGTAACTACAAATGTTAAATGATCACAATATTGCTATTTTTTTTCACATCTGGTGTGAATGTTGATTGTATAGAGTCATGTCATCTCTTCTTCCCTCTAATAATCAGGGCAAACTGTGTGTGTTTTAACTGTCTTATATAAGCTCAGAGATCCTTGTATGTTTTAATTTCTTATTTGTAGAAGAATCTACTAATTTCAGTACTAATTCCATGCTTAAAAACACATTGAAAATTAGATAGATATTCATCACATTTTCATGAATTAAAAAAAAGTTTTTTTTGGTCATTTGTTTCTGTAGGCTCATTTGGGTTAAAATCCCTTCCAAAAGAAATCTATCTATATATTTATTTAAAAGCCACTGACTTTTTTTCTAGAGCCTTTCCCTTCTACTCATTTTTATGTTATAATAGAGAATTAGTATACATTTAAGAAAACAAAATTTTCAGTAATGCTTTCAGTAGGGCTATTATCCATTTCTAAAGTTTAAGGAAAAAGAATAAAAAACCTTAATGTATGACCCTGTAGGTAATATCTTTGTTTTTAAAAAAAACCTGTTGGCAATATCTAGCTCTGTTCCCACTTGCCACTCAAGTTTCTTTCTCTGTTCCCTTTAAGGAAAGAAATAATGAATATTATTTCATGTACTCACCAGTTCTTTTGCTGGGTCAGCTTATGTGCACAGGTAGGTCTTGAGAAAACTTGTGGAATCTGCCTTTTTGGTAAGGTAACTTTAATCTCCAAGTCTAGCTTGTAGGTTCTCTTCTTGGACTGGATTTACAGTTCACATTCCTCTGTTTTTAATGTCGTGGGGGCTACTTTGAGCTGAAGCTGATGTGATTGGTCACTTGGTCCGCAGGGGGGCCAATTAGCTCTGATCATGTGGAAAAGAATGCTGGTTTGTTAGGAGGTCTTTCTTTACCCAACACAAACCTTAACAATTCTGGAGAAAGCCTCCAGAACTGACTTGGAGAAGGGGTGCATTTTTTCCCTCTAATCAGGACCGGTCTTTAGTAAGTTTGCATAATCTTACTTAAGAGTTTATTTGAAAGTTCAAAGGGATAAAATTCCCTGCAAGGTTTCTTTTCAGCCGTCTTTCCTTATATAGCATGTTGAAGTGTGAGATACTTCCTTTACTATTCTTTTTTTCCCCTCCATTTCTTTGGGGAAGATTTCCTTGGATAAGGACTTTTAGGCATGAATTAATGAATTGACTTTATTGGTTTTCTTTTCATATTCCATCTCACTAGAATGGCTACCACTAATTCTAGAACTGGGTAATACAGGTAATTTAGTTACTTGAATTTGGGGGGATGGGAGAGGGGCAAGGAAGCAGGCTCTTTTTTTTTTTCCCTTATTTTTTTTAAGGCAATGTGTGGAGATCTTGAATAAGAATAAACTTAATTGTTTGGTACCTGGCACTTATCGTTAAAAAACACACCTATGAGAGGGAGCTGAAGAATTTTCTTAAGGCATGCTTTAGTAATGTTTTGGGGATGATTTCCTGAGAAGCATAAAGAATGTGTCGTAAAATGTAGCGTTCAGGGTACAGAAAACTTAATCTTCTAAATAGTGTTTAGGTGGAAAATGTCTGTGATCCTGCTTGTAGCAACCTTGAAAAAGCTGTAGGGTGGCTTTGTGTAATGCCTTTACTGAGCAGTACTTTTCTCTACCTCTGTTAGCTGCTGATTTAAAAACTTTGATCAAATGTCACATGTAAGAGGATCTGAGAAACAAAGGCTGTGATTGTTCAAAGTAAAATCATGGAAGGCCTGCTGGGAAAATTATTAATGTAGACCAATATAACGCTACTTAGAAGGTGAAATCCGCCTTTGTAGATTCCTTCCCCTCCCCCCACCATTTTTTTTTTTTTAAAGTATTAATTCCTTCTTTGTTTTATTAATGACAAACATTTCAATACAAGTTCAGACACAGCACTGGAAACTTTGACCTTTAGAACTAGAGAAGGTAGAAGCATAAAGTAGGGGCTTGTGATGTGATGCTCGTTCCCTACACACACTGGTAGGAATTTTTTTTGGTATCAGTCGACAGTTGACTGATGGGAGAGAAAAAGCCAGATGTAACAGTGCCTTTCAGAAAGTACAGGAGTATATCTGCCACTCCTGTGTGTCTTGCATCCACATTATAGTAAGCTTTATGGTGAAGGATTTTAACCAAACTTAGAAGCCTCTTTCCATAATATACTGTTTCAGAATGTATGAAGGCAAAAATGATTTGGCAGAATGTGTCAAGTGAAGAAGTGTTCTGGTTTCTGTGTTTCTGCAGTTTGGAAGTCTTGCTGTGGTCTGTAGACCATGATTGCTCATTGCTCATTGTGTGGATATTGTAGGCCAGCTTTGGAGGGTCTCCTCAGGAGCACGGTACTCCCATTATAACATCCTGAGCAGTTCAGTTCGTGTGTACTTGAGGTTGCCTGGTCAACTGAGATGAAACTGATGCTGGCATAGGTGGTATGTCAACTTTACCCTAAAATACACGGGCCCTTCCATCTAAATAGAATTACTGAATTCAGTTGGAGACAGCTCTAAAACATCTCCTCTATGAATGAACATGAATGCTACATATCTATTCATTTATTTTTTTTGTGGGAAACTTACAATGATTAAGCAAGGTGCCAAGGACAGATACATTATTCTTTTTTAATGTTTATTTTTGGGAGATGGAAAGAGACAGAGCACAAGCAGGAAGGGGCAGAGACAGAGGGAGACACAGACTCTGAAGCAGGCTCCAGGCTCTGAGCTGTCAGCACAGAACCGGACACAGGGCTTGAGACCACGAGCTATGAGATCATGACCTGAGCTGAAGTTGGATGCTTAACCGACTGAACTATCCAAGCGCCCCTGTTATTCTTTACTAAATTCAGTTCTCTGTCCCTAACGGTGTTTGCTTTTCTTTCTGGCTAAAGTAATCCAGTATACAGTCCATAACTGTACCAGTTTGTACTTGAGAATAACAAAAGCTTTAGTCGAAATGTAGTGTCCTCCTGTGTGTACGTGGATAATCTCTGAACTTTAAAACTTTAGCCCGGGTTTCTTAGGTTCTTTCTTACATAGTACACTTAGCTTTCTTTAGAAGATGCCCCATGCTTTTCCAGTTGTTTCAGGCCAATCTCCTGATTGTTGTCTTCCCAGAGATTTGAGGCAGTGTCTGGATGTATACCAGCAGACAGCTGAGCATGTAGGGATATGGGGCATATTCAAATCACAAGAGATACTTTTTCAAAGAGATTTTGATATGCTTTAGCCCCTCCAGTCTCTCCTAGCCAGGAGCTGCTGTGTTTTAAGGACCAGTATTACTGAGTAGAGCAGATTGTTAATCCCTTAGGGGTTAGGATGGCAGAAAAGCTACAAATCTCTGGGTAAAAAAGATTTTAAACTTCTCTGTCCTAGCCATCTTGAGTTTGTTTACAATTAACTGTGGGGGTGGGGGAGTAAATATCAACACCTGGATGGGATTTCCTTTTGCTATTTTCTCTGGTGTTAGAAAATATTTTTAGTGTTGATCGGAGAATATATATCTGAATAGAGGAATACAAAGTTTCTTACTAGAAAAATTTGCGCATAAACAAGCTTCAAAGTCTGTCCCATAATTCCATTTTTGCTTTTGGAGTTTGGGCACTTGTAAGTTCCAAGTCTCACAGCTGTAGATTTTATTGGCTGAATGCCTCTTTGCTCCATCTGAAGTTTTCCATAAACACCATTTTTGGCTGTGAGTCAAACATGCACACAGGTGCCCTTTTACTGCTCTTTCTCCTTAGGAAGTCTACTCAATTAGACCAGACTAAAACCAATATTACATTTTAATTTAATTTTTTTCTTAGAAGAGTCCTGTTTAGACTTAACATAGTAAGTCAGAAACAACCAAGTATTTACTGCTGTTGACAAAATGTTTATGTATGTAGTACATTTGCAGTTTAGCACCTTTTATACATCTCCAGTTACTGTTGATGTAAGAACATAACACTGTAACATGTGTTATAGAGATAGTATACTTTGGTTGTGGAACAGTCATGTTTGCTATATTGACTAGAAGAAAATGCATTTTAGATTTGTGTATCTTTATCCTTTGGAGGTCACAGATACCTTTAAGACTCTTACAAAAACCTAGATCCTTTCCCCTGATTAAAGAAAACATGCCAGCATAATAATATGCTTCTAATTCAAGGATTCATAGCCTCCATGTTCACGTGTTAACTGTAGGTTAGGAATATTTGGGTCAGGCATTAAATTTATAAATTATTCAGTTACATTTACATCTAACTCTTGTTCACAGGTTAGTCTGTTAAGATTTTAAGATGAAGTTAACTAAAATATGTGGTTACTCAGCTGTATTGTGGTGCTGATGTTAGGAAGGAGGAGAAAGTCTTTGGCTTGAAATGCTAGGGAAGGCCTTGTGAATGTCCTCACTGGCCCCTGTAGACTTCTTTGTGGACACGAAAGGAACTTTAGGTATCACTCTCTCAGCTGCCCAGGAATGACTTTTAATCTTTAGCTTTTATTTTAAATTACATCAGGAATACACAAATGTATGTGTTTTTTTTAAAACAAATTATAGAGATGAAATTCTCTTTGACACTTTCACTCCCCACCCAGATCTACACAAGTGCAAACCCTCTGTAATCATTTAGGTTATAAGAGATTAATTATTTTAATGTTTTAGAGCAATTCTTGCATGCAGTGTAATTATTAATTGTATTAGTAGTAATTGGAATAGTATGTGCATTATATAGATAATTTTTTTTTAGATTTTTATTTTTAAGTAAATTCCATACCCCAACATGGGGTTGAACTCATAACCCCCTTGATCAAGAGGCACATACTCTACTGACTAAGCCAGCCAGGTGCTCTAGAAATGCATATTTATTAAAGGGTGCTTGAGGTCATTTTTTTTTCTTTTCAAAATAATTTCTAGAGTAAAATTTTTATATTGAAGGAATTGGTCATAACATTTTTTCAGGGATATACATTTTGGCATCATTCCTGCTAGAAGATTAATAGATTTAGTTCCATCTTTCCGTTTTAGAGATGTTGTTAGTCTTTGTCTCCAAGCTGTACCAAAAGTTGCCCTTTTAGAGTTTCTTAGACTTTGATCCCAGAGCTTCCACTTTCTGCGTTAGTTTTTCTAGAATTTTTGCTGCTTCTGATAGGTTAAGTTTGTGAGTAAACCCACTTATGACTTATTCACATAAATGAGTAAACCTATGTTTTATTTCTAATTTGGGCACCACTCAGCTATGTGACCTTGGGAAACCCCTACAGCTATCCCGTTCCTCATAAGAACAATAGAGATGATGATGTTTAACTTAACTCTTGGTATTACAAGGATTAGATGCAATTTTTCAACTGTACTAATCAGGTTTACATGTGTGTCCCTGGACCTGGTGGATAGGTGCTATGTTTAAGTCTCTTGTTTATTTTTAATCCTACATCTTTAATTGTATTTGTCCATAGAGGAGGCACTCATGTTAATGTGTGCTAGAGGTTTGAGTAAAACAAACAGGTAAAAAAAAAAAAAAAGGTATTTTCCCTGGGAAAATATTTGGTACTACTAAAGTTGAATATACCTTATTTCACTCGTGGATATATACCAACAGAAATGCAAGCATATATTCCCCAAACTTCTTATGTTCATAGCAGCACAGTTCATAATAGCAAAAAACTAGAAACAACCTAAATGAGCAGAGGAAGAGTGGTCTGCCCATACAGTGAGGTCCTGTACAGCAGTGCAAAAGAATCTTCTGTATGTAGTTATTGGCATAAAAAAATTGAAAAATGGCAAAACTAGTTTTTAGAGATAGTGGGAAATAGTGCTTACCTTGGGAAGGGTTGACTTGGGGGACATGAAGACTTTTGAGGGCTCCTGGTATTTTCTTTTTTAAAATCTTAGTGATGTGGGGGTGTCTGGGTGGCTCAGTTGGTTAAGGGTCCGACTTCAGGTCAGGTCATGATCTCGCAGTTCGTGAGTTTGAGCCTCGCATTGGGCTATCTACTCTCAGCACAGAGCCAGCTTCAGGCTCTCTGTCTCTGTCTCTGTCTCTCTCTCTGCCCCTCTTCTGCGTGCTCAAGCTCGCTCTCAAAAATGAAAAAATAAATGAAAAAATATCTCATGGATATATTTGCTTTATGGAAACTATTGAATTGTACATTGGTGATTTATATACTTTTTGGCAAGAATGTTATACTTCATAATAAGTGTTCACAGAGAGGGTGGAGGAGAGGAATGAAGTACACTCAAAAGTTACTGAATTTGTTTCACCTTTCTCTTGTGAAAATGACAACTCCCAAAGACAGAACTCCACCAACCTTGCGCTTGCATGTGGGGTATGTGGCATGCCGGAATTGTATTATTCTGGCTTTCCTTGGTTCACAGGAGAAGTTGTCTGTCACTTTATCTATTGTAGTTACTAATTATGTGATATTTGATGTCAGAAAGTTTGTTGCAGCTTTAGGAATTAATTTTGTGGAAACAAGCACTCATTAACAAAATTTGAACCCCGTTGTCACAGAATTTTTCACCTAGAGTGGGCGGCCTTACCTCAGTACACACTCACACCCTCTCTCTATCAAACTGGGAGTTGGACTTTCCTTCCCTCCCCTCCCCTCCCCTCCCCTCCTTCGTGTCTAGGTATATAGATCAGAATTGGAGCCAAAATTTAAAATCAGGTGTAGGGACTACAAGATCTTTATTTTTTGTTCAGGACTGTGTTCTTCTTTAACTTCAGAATATCTGTCTCAAATCCTCTTTTGGAACAAGGAGTGGCATAGGCATTGAGGCTTTATGAAGTTGAAAATTACAAGATAATTTTTAGTAAGTAGAAAAGCCAGATTTTTTCCTTCCTGTATTTTCCCTATTTTTGCCCCCTCCATTTTTTAAAAGATTGGGGTGCCTGGGTGGCTTAGTCGGTTAAGCGTCTGACTTTCAGTCTGGTCATGATCACATAGTTAATGGGTTCGAGCCCCATGTTGGGCTCTGTGCTGACAGCTGTCTCAGAGCCTGGAGCCTCCTTCAAATTCTGTATCTCCCTCTCTCTCTGCCCCTCCCCTGCTTCCTCTCTCTCTCTCTGTCTCTCAGGAAAAAAAAAAAAACATAAAAAAAGATTTTATCTTATTTAAAAGATTTTGTTATTATTTCTTTTACTTGAGAGAGAGAGAGAGCGAGCGAGCGAGAGTGAATGCGCGTGCGCGAGAGCAGGGAAGGGGCAGAGGAATAGAAAATCCCAAGCAGGCTTTGGGCTCAGTGAGGAGCCTGACACGGGGCTCGATCCAACTATCTGGGATCATCACAAGCCAAAATCAGAAGTCACATGCTCAACTGACTGAACCACCTAGGCATCTCTTAACATTTTATTTTTGAGTAATCCCTACACCCAACGGGGGCTCATCTTACAACCCCGAGATCAACAGTCACACACTCTACCAACTAAGCTTGAAAAACATCCCTTTCTGTCCTGTTTTTTTTTTTTTTTTTTCCTTCTTATTCTTAGGTACTAATATGAAAAGTATATGTAGGACTTGACAGTTACAAAGGTAAAGAAGCTGTTAATGTAAAATAAAAATGCAAATAATTAATAAAGGACGTAAGGTTTAAACAACATGAAAAAATCTTTGATATGAAAAATTCATCTTTGAGCCACATTAGTATACTATTTATATAACTAACTATTAAAGTAGTAAAGGTTTTAAAAGGATAGCAGCACTTTAGTGTTCATAATATAAAATAGTGTGGTGAGTTGACCCCTTTTTTGAGGGGGGATAAAGTCGTATCAGTGGATGAAGTCTGTCATTTACTAGTAATTTCACTCTGTGAAGTTTCTTTTTTTTCAGAAGACCTAGTTCAGAAAAGCAGATATTTCTTACTTTATCTATCGTTCACGAAAAAAATGGTGATAAAGTAAATGTCCAGTGGGGAATAATGTAGTAGATTATGCTGTAGCAGCAAGTTATACCTCATATATATATAACTATTTGTATTATTAGGAAGATGTATAATCACAGAGAAATATTTGTTATAGAAGAAAAGTAGATTACAAAATAGTGGGTATACTGATCACAACTATATAAAAATAGAAAGTTATGTAAAAGCTAACTACAGATAGAATTCCGTTTCTCAGAATGAGGGATTACTAGTATTTTTATTTTTAATTTTAATATTTTTGCAGTTTATTATCTGTTAGAATTAGTGACCAGTTTTTGATGAGTTAAGCATTTTGCCATTCATGCTCTTTGCTTACTTTGGTATGTTGATTACTTTTTCAAAGGCTTAGTTTAAAAGTAGGTGAAAGAAAGTGAGTGTGTTTAGCTCATCCATCATGTGATTACTACTGTATTCCCAAATCAGTTGCATGGTACCTGGCACATATTGCTTGTAACTGACTGATTACATGGTTTAAAAGCCATTTCCCATCATTTATCTATATAGGTCTGTACCTCTTTTTATGTGTTAGGGATTTCTGTAGGTTTCTTTTTTGTGAGCATAACTTCATTTTTCATCAGGTCATATCACTAGATGTGGTACTGTGTAAAATGGATTGCTCCTCTTCTGAGCAAGAGAACCTGGAAGGCCTTCTAACCCAACGGCAAACATGGAATATATCGGTGCTTGAATTCATACAACTTGGCACTTAATGTGCAAGACATATTTGTTGAATGTGTCAGATCAACATTTGAGTCCTGTCTATGCTATTCAAATAGTGGTGTGTGATTTTGGACAGTTCACTTACGTTATCTTTTTGAGCCTCAATATTCTCAGCAAATACTGAGGATTGTTATGAAGAATAAGTCTTACAAATGAGTGTTTTTATTATCTATGGCTGTGTAACAAAATTACCTCAAAACTTAGTGACAGCAAACATTTATTATCTTAGTTTCTGTGGGTCAGGAAGGAGCATCATAGCTGGATGGCTCTGATCTGAGTCTTTCCTGAGGCTGTAAGGCTGCCATCAAGGTGTTAGCCAGGCCTGCAGTCATCTGAAGGCTTGACTGGGGTTGGATCCATTTTTGAGCGCACTCTTGTGGCTGTTGGCAAGCCTCAGTTCTTTGCCCTGTAAGGATGGCAGCTGGATTGCCTTGGAGGAGAGCATCCCAGGGGGAATTCACAGTCGTATGTAACTCTGTATTGGCAGTGACATCTTATTTCTCCTGTATTCTCTTTGTTGGGAGCCAGTCAATAAATGCAGCGCACACTTCAGGTGAGGGGATTACACAAAAGCTAGAAGGCAGGGCTTGTTGGGGGCTGTTTTTGGAGCTGTCTGCTATAATAAGAAAGCAGGTAATATTTTGCCCAGCAAATACTTGCAGACACCACCCACCCCTCCCCGCAATTGTCAGGTGTTTTATCCTTCAGTAGAATAATAACTTGGTAACAACCTACTGTTTTGGGCAGACAGGATATTGAATCTTACTACATGTGAAATGGTATATATGAGAATGACAAAACATTAGAATTCCCTCATTTTCAGATGGAACTATGACATTCTTCACTTTCACTGTGGTTTAGTGGAAAGAATTGAGGCTGTCATGAAGTATATGTAACTTTTTAATTGTTATAAATGGAAGATATCAGTGTATGTTCTGGATTTTCAGCTAATTTAACGTGAGATTTTATATGATCTGTTTTTATGAATTGTGTTAGAACATGTGGGGTGGTGACTAAAGAATTTGTACAGTTTGGATTTGTCTGGTCCTTTGAAAATACCAGTTTCGTTTACTTGGTATACCAGGCTCTCTTTCACCATTAAAGGACTCTTAATATACATTAGGTTACACACAGCTTAGCTTTAAATTCTGTTCTGAAGCAATTTGTTGTATGTCTATAATGTAATAGCTGTTAGAGTAAATGAAAAATTATAGTTCATACTCTCTACATTTGAGTTTACAGTGTGTTTTAGGATAAAAGACAAGTTGAATTTTACAGATATCCTTTTGGGGAAGAATCACCAATAGAAGTTAATTAAATTAAGATATAATTGAAAATATATGATTTTTAAAAAAGTAGCATGTACTGGTTGAGGAAGGTTGATTCAGTTTTCATTGCATACCCTTTTTTAAAAAAATCTGTTTTTAATGTTTTATTTATTTCTGAGAGAGAGAGAGAGAAAGCATGAGCAGGGGAGGGTCAGAGAGAGAGAGAGAGACATACAGAATCCAGAGACAGGCTCCAGGCTCTGAGCTAGCTGTCAGCACAGAGCCCGACGTGGGGCTTGAACCCACAAACTGTGAGATCATGATCTGAGCCGAAGTTAGACGCTTGACCGACCGAGCCACCCAGGCGCCCCTACCCTTTTTTTTTTTTTTTTAAATGTATGTATTATTTAAAAAATAATTGTCCAGTCTGTGTACATTAAACTTTAAGAAATGTGTCTAATAATATATGCATATATCTGCAATTATTTTATTTACACTGCCTTAATGTTGAAATCGACACATTTGCACAAAAGCTTGATTTGAGCAGTCCAGTCTGTTTTCAGAATCCTCAGTGGCCAAGGCACATGTTTACTTATTTTCATTACAGGGAGACCAAATTTTGAGGAAGGTGGACCAACATCGGTGGGAAGAAAGCATGAATTTATACGATCAGAAAGTGAAAATTGGCGTATTTTTAGAGAGGAACAAAATGGAGAAGATGAAGATGGAGGTTGGCGACTAGCTGGATCAAGAAGGGATGGAGAGAGGTGGCGGCCTCACAGTCCTGGTAAGAATTCTGTTGAGTGAGTGCACAGAGACCAAAATAAGTGAGTATTTAGTAAGGAAATTTTTATGGATTAAGTAGAAGAGGTAAGCTGGTTTAAAAAAAAAAAAAAGGCGTCAATTACTTTATGTCCTCATACTCTGTCTTACTACTACAAAAAAATTTCAACATGAAAATTCCTCACATCTGTTCATTTGATGAAAATCATCTTTATTTTTCTGCAGCAAATAGTGTTCATGGGAAACACCTACCCTTAGCTGCAGAAATGTAAATGGGTTTCATTTGGTTTTGTGTAATGCTTAATCTGTCTTTTTCAGCATGCTTTAAAACTTATACATGTATAATTATATGCTCACTAAGGAATATGTGCTCCCACTAAAATGGATATTTTTCCTGCATAATAAAGGATTTATTCTTTCAAATTGTTTTTTGTCCTGAAAATGTGATTTATGCTTATTTGAAGAATAAACTTTAAACCCAGGTCAAAAACGTAATCACAAGTTCATTCTTTTGTCCTTCTAACTTTAGAAAAAGGAGAGAGAATAGTAGTGATTAGTGGTTTTGTAAGTTCTTCTGTTTGACTCTTAAGAATGCTTCAAACTGTTCTTCCCTGACATTAGATATGCTGGTAATTGAAGACACTGGTGCTTTGTGTCAAAGTTCATCCCCTACCAAAGTGCTGATTCCATGCCTCATGATAATCAGATGCCACTGTAGTTTGATCGTGGGGTCATGCCGAACTGAAGCAGAGAGAGTTTATATTTGCCTTGTGAATTTCATGTGCATAACATTATTTTAGCTATCAACCATATCCCAAAGAAGCTTATTTTTCATAGAAGAAGTCATAAGCTGTTTGCATTTACATCTTAAATCAAGTTATTAGCACTAGTCTCAGTCTGAGTAAACATAGCAGGCATTCAGAGTGCTTTGTGTAGATAAGTAGAAACATAGTGAAGTTCATCTTTGGATAGGGTTTTGATGCTTTTATCCCAACTCCTCATGGCTGCCTTATAGGTGAGTTTTCTGTCATTAGTAGGCATTGTTTACATCACAGTTATCTAGGCAGTTCTTATCAGTCTGAGTGCTGGGCAACCAAATGTTACAGTTCTCTTCAAGACATCACGGCATTTTGTGCTGAGCTTGCCTGTGAGCAAAAGGGTTTGTAGACTATGTTCCCAACAAGCATTCAGTGAAAGAATGGACAGGATCTGGACTGAGCAAGAAGAAAAATTCCAGCTGATCAAAAACAAACAAGGTGAATGTTTTGGAAGATCAACAGTGTTTGTGAGCCCAAACATCTGATGTTGATTCTTAATAGAATCTCTTTAATAAGGGAGTTAAAGTAATATTTTAGCATATACTTCTACCACTGACCCTCTTAACCCCAACAACTTTGATTTTGGATACATGTTGTCTTTTTCTTAAATCTTTCTCCTTGATATATGATTTCCATGTCCGATTTATTTGTCATTAACTTAACAATTTCTCCAAATTTTATATTGATATATTTTTAAAAGACAGTTTGGGGTATGTAACAATATATGGGGGTGAAAAATCAGTGGAAATAAGCATTTTTTAAAAAGAACACTATCTGCTTTTTCAACAGCATATTAAAAGTGAAGTCTGATTATGTCAGTTGTTATAAATTACTGTTAACATTTCTTAGATTATACTTATTCTTTTATGACTTGATTAAAAGTTTAAATATAATGACTTTTGACTGGTTTTTATATTATAAAAATTGTAGCAGACTTTTATTCTGATGTTGTAAGGCCTTAAAAAGCAGTGGTTGGTCTTAAAAAGCTATAGATGTGCCTTATCTGCTGTATTTAGTTTAAGTAGGTCTCAAAACTGGATGGAGATGCAGCTATTAAGGTTAAGGACAGCTAAGCATCCACTCTGGAAGCTCAACTTAAGAAACTCAGTAAGAAGAAAACATGAGCCAGATGCCTAGAAGGATAGATCCCTATCATGGTGCATACTTAACAGACGGTTTAGAAATGATAGTAGTAGAGTTCTCAGGAATTCAACATTGGATCATGAATACTTCTTTTGAGTAATGATTCTAGGTTTGCATATAAGCAAACTGGATATAAAGTTCCTTAGTTTTCATAGGAGGTAATTGTTGTTAAGGGAGTGTGGGAATAATGTTTTCTTACCTTTTTTGTGAGTGACTTACAAGTAGCTACCTCTTTTGGGGCTGTTAATGTTTGCCTTCTCATTTTCAGTTTGATTTTTAGATTGCTAGTTTTAGCAAATTGAGCCTCCGTAGTAAGAACATTTAACTTTGGCTCATTTCTTTTCTGTATCTCCCACAGAGAAAGCATTCAAAGAAGGGAAATTTTAATAGGTTAAAACTTGCCTCTCTTTTTAAGATTCTCTTAGATTCAGGTTTGTCAGATATTAACAAGATCTCCCCGCCACCCCCCCCCTTTTTTTAAATACCTTAACTGATGTCTTTTATTCTTATGCAGTCTTTCTTTTGGAAAGTAGATGTAATAAACTGTATGCTAGGGTGGATTTAGGAATGTCCCTGGGGGTATTTTACAGAAATAAAAACTCCCTGGGGAGAGTTAAGAAGTGAGAGTTATGGGAAAGGAAAGTGAGCCTGCTGTTGTGGAAAAAGCAGTAGTGGATGCAGAATTCAGTTCTAGTTCTGCTTTGCCATTATGCACGTTATTTCTATCAGAATTTTTGTTTCTTAAACTGTAAAATTAGGATAGTGGACTATATAAGATCTTTGACGTTTGTCAGTGCTCTAATTCCATGACTTTTTGTTGGGAATCAGAATTACAACTGGGATCTTGGCAGTAGCAAGTTAGCGTGAGTTTGATATTAGGAATTGACATAGAGGATTGGTTTTATCCATAAAGGATGATATTTTTATGAGAAGAAGGAAAATGTGTAACACCTGCTAATGGGAAGCATGGACTTGAGTATGGAAAAGTACCCAGCGTTAGAAATCTGGGCTAGGAGTGTACCATGTGAATGGCTAACTGGAGTTTCGGTCAGATCCCCAAAGCTTATCCAAAGTGTGTACTTTGAGTCAGGTGTCCTTTAAAAGTAATTTTGTTTTAAATTTATCTTTCAAGGCTGTAGAGTATATTGTGTGGCTCAGTACTTAAATGAAGATAACCACTATTGTCACTTAGTGACATCATTCCTATGATAAGCTCTGAACTTCATTTAATTTGCCCAGTTTTCTCTTTAGTAGATTGATCCATTTGATTTCACAGTTAGTCATAGTTTTCTTCTTTATTTCCTGTTCATGATTTTCTTTTTCAAATGCTGTCATGAAAGTTTTCTAAGGTTTGTACCCTCCTCATCCCAGATGGCCCTCGCTCTGCAGGCTGGCGGGAACACGTGGAACGACGGCGAAGGTTTGAGTTTGATTTTCGAGATCGGGACGATGAGCGGGGCTACCGAAGGGTGCGCTCTGGCAGTGGAAGCATGGATGACGACCGGGACAGCTTGCCCGAGTGGTGCCTGGACGATGCCGAAGAAGAGATGGGCACGTTTGACTCCTCTGGAGCATTCCTCTCTCTGAAGGTGGGAAATCTCTCTTAAGTGTCATGATAGACACTGACCTTCCACCAAAGCCAAATGTATTTTTGACCTTTGGCTTTGTTTTCTTGATACAGAAAGTACAGAAAGAGCCGATTCCAGAAGAGCAGGAGATGGACTTCCGGCCTGTAGAGGAAGGCGGGGAGTGCTCGGATTCTGAGAGCAGCCATAATGAAGAAGCCAAAGAACCTGATAAGACAAACAGGAAAGAGGGAGAAAAGACAGATAGAGTAGGAATTGGTGAGGCTCTTTTTTTGTCTTTTACCTTCTTTTCATCAAATCAAAAGCTTCCTAAGTTGTTAATTTAAGATGACTTCATGTTACAGAAGCTAGTGAGGAAACATCCCAGTCGTCATCCTCATCTGCGAGACCAGGTACTCCTCCAGACCATCAGCCTCAGGAAGCACCACAGTTTGAAAGGAAAGAGGAACCCCAAACTGAGCAGACAGAAAAAGCTGAGGAAGAGAGTCAGACGGAAAATAGCCTGCCAACCAAAGTGCCCAACAGAGGGGATGGTATGTATTTGTGAGAGTAGATAAGCTAAAACAGGATTCTGCTCAGGCCAGTGATCACTGAGAAGATAGGTTTCTGTTTATGCCTCCTAGAGCTGCTTCTAGTAGTGAATTATTGGAATAGATTATTTTACTGGGAAACTTAGTCTTTTCCCACATATGTGTCCTTCCCAAAACTCACCGAAACAGACGGGAAGCAAAGGTGGAGCTCGGAAGTTTCCCTTTCTAGAATGTTATGACATAGCCACCTCGGTATCAGTCGTGCAGACAGAGTTTAGGATCCTCCGCAGTAATTTGATTCTCTCATCAGACAGGGACCTTCGTTTCGTGTGGTGGCCACAGGATGTATGTCCAGAGGCCACACTAAATGCTGTTGTTCCAAAAGAGGCCAAAGAGGACATGGATGTATCTATGGAAGTCCTACCAGCTTTGCTAGTGAATAAGCTTACAACAGACCTCCTCCTTTAGTATTGCTGTGTTGGTTTTACTTTGCTCATATATTTTAGTAGGTAGTATTAAAGTTTACTTCCATGTTTCTTCTTGTACATACTTAAAATTGATATGGTAATTCCTGATGTTGAAGGGTTAATGGGTTGAGTCTCCATAAGAAGTCACACTATTAACACGGCCTGTGAGACCTTGCATTTGCCGGCCTCCGTACAGTTTCAGTGCCACTTCTGTCTCCTTCCTCTGTTCCCCAGCCTGTTTGGTCCTTAAGTGTGCCCCAGCATGTGCTGTTCTCTCCCCCATCCCACATTCCCAAGCCACACGAGGGATCCTCTGTAGTGTCCTAAACAACTGGCACTATTTCTCACCTAGCAATACAGTGTTAAACAGATGTGTTTATTATCCTTTTTGCTCAATAGACTAATATTTTGGGGGCTTAAACTAAGGATTTCTCTTCATAGTTTTATGTCTAGAAGAAAGCTTAAAGAGTGAATTCAGCAAGTATTTGAATCTCTGTTAGGCACTGTGCGACTTGTCCATTTTTAGACCTGCTTACTATGCAGTAGTCATTTTTCAGTTACGATGTGGCCCCAAGTTACTTGTGGTTCTTTCTCTTCAATGTACATCTCTAGGAGATTCTAGGATGCAGTCCAGACGTGTGTATTTTGAGAAAGCTTCATAGATGTGCATTAAAGATGAAAACTCCAGATTGATAGTCTGTATGGGAGATAAAACTTATGTATATCAGGCATCTAGGGCAAAATTCCTATTTTTAGAGGGTAGGTAAAGAGTAGCTAGAGAAGAATCTTCAGAGGCAAGAGTGGACTAGAGTGAGGGAAAGTAAGGAAAGGAGAAGGTTTTAGTTTAGGATTGGGTAGATAATGTCTAAGGCTACTGAGGTCGGATGATGAAGACTAGGTAGGAGAAGCCATTGGGTTTGGGGCTTTGAGTCACTGCTTCTCTTTGGGACAGAAGCTGTATTGGATGGGTGGAAGTGGAAGTCACAGCGTAGCAGGTGTGGGTGGCGGTGCATAGACTGTTCTTTTAAGAAGTTTGGCAAAGGGAGCGAGTGAGAGGAATGGGAATGTGGAGAAGCTATCTGTAATTGAACAAACAAGGTTTCAAAGGGGAAGCTGCAGTTGTATCTAATTACTTCCATCCCCTTTTCTTTCTTAAGAGCCTGCATCCTGAGAGGTTAGAAACAGGACCCAAAACAGAACTTGTTTTGCAGTCTGTTATATTCTTATTGAGAAGAGCTTCTTACACTGTACACGTAGACTCTTCAAGTGCTCTCCATTATCCTAAAAACTAATGTATTAAATTATATTTATTATCACTTGAAATAGGTACTTATTCCAAAGAAACGCAGATATGTTTAATCAAAGTTTTGATGATGAGATATGACAGTTTTGAGAAAATTTGCAGTGCTTTGTTAATGGTCTGCTGTTGGGAGACATGTTACAAAGATAGCCTGGGACTGATTCTGTTTCTTTTCAAGAGGTAGACATGTCACTGTTGGGCAGATGTTCTGGTGACACAGGCAGGCACTGCAGGAGGACCCTTGAATCCTTACATTTTGTCATTGTGTAGAGTTACTCCAGAAGAAGTAGCTGCAGTGAGGGCCGCCTGGGTGGTCAGTCCGTTAAACGTCCCCCAGCTCTGGATTCTGGCTCACGTCATGACCTCAGGGCTCCTGGCTTGTGTCGGGCTCTGTGGGGACAGTGCAGAGCCTGCTTGGGATTCTCTCTCTCTCTCTTTGTGCCCCTTACCCACTTGTGTGCGTGTGCACATATACACCCATACTTTCCCTCTCTTTTTTTCTCAAAATAAACTTAAAAAAAAAAAAAAAGTAGCTGCAGTGTTTGACATGTTCACATTTCTGTTGAGCCCATTTAGTGAATGGCCCAACTTGACAGAGATATAGTTATTCTTCATGAGAACCTCTGTACTTTAAAGGTTTTTCATTTTTCTGTGTTTGTTTCCTCTAGAACTGGTTTCTGATGTCCAGCAGCCCCTGCCACAGATCCCTTCAGACGCAGCCTCTCCCCTTCTCATCCTTCCCCCTCCTGCCCCCAGTCCTCGGCCTGCCCTGCGGCCGGTTGAAACTCCGGTCGTAGGTGCTCCTGGCATGGGCAGCGCTTCCACGGAGCCAGATGATGAAGAGGGCCTCAAACATTTGGAGCAGGTAAAAATCATGTAATTCTTTTTTTCTCCTCTCAAACCACCATAAAAATTGGAAAGCGTTATACGAATATTCGGAAATGGAACTTTTGTGCATTAGATTTTATGTACTGGAAAAGTTGTTTGTAAATCGAGTATTTATTTGTATGAGTAATTGTCTTTCAAATCATTTCATGCTTATAAGTTTCTGCTATGTAGTAGTCATTATGTCAGGTTATTTTTTCTCTTCTGAGGTTGCCCTTAGCTGTTTGCTTTTCTTTTTTCTTTTTGGAAATTAATGGAATGCCAAAAATGGCAAATACAAGCAGCTGTGGATGGGCATAGTGTCTTCTGTATTTTTTTGCCTAGAGTGTAACTGGGAATAGTTAAACTCTCAGGATATTAACATCTTATTCACGTCTCTAGATTTCCCTCAGTTTAAGTATCTCTGTTGAATGTAAATGGTGGCTGCTTTCTACAGAAGAATCTATTTTTCCTTTGCTGTGAGGTGGTTCTTGGTGGCAGGAAATGCTTGAAGAAAGAAAGAAAGAAAGAAAGCGGGCAGTGTCTTAGTAAAACTTGTAGAAGATTTTGTAATTGTATTAATTGAGCCTTTGTTGTATTAACACCCATGTTTTTACAGGTTTAGTTTATACGCTTCAGAATTGACCAATGGCTTATTAGTTTAAAAAGTAATCTTATTAATGTGTTGATTAGAAGAAGCCTGGGCTTTGATCCTTACAAGTTTGTGTTTTAACTTCAGTTTGCTCTGGTTAAAAGTTTTGAGACTTTGGGCAAGATTTGACCTCTCTGAGCCTTAGTTTCCCGCTCTATAAAATGGGGATAGTACGTATTTTCATGACATTGTTGAAAGAATTAAATGGTTGCCTGCTGTGTTTCTTGCACAGTAATACCTTTCACAGATCTAGTTGTTCAAAAAAGGTAGGCATTTTTATTATGTGTACTGGTATTAATTTGGGATCATTTGTTTCCTCATTCCATGTTTTTGTTTTTCTGTTAGCAAGCTGAGAAGATGGTGGCTTATCTCCAAGATAGTGCACTAGATGATGAGAGACTGGCATCAAAACTGCAAGAGCACAGAGCGAAGGGAGTCTCAATTCCATTGATGCACGAAGCAATGCAAAAGTGGTATTACAAAGATCCTCAGGGAGAAATTCAAGGTAGCTTGTTCCATTCTACTTAAAACTATTACCTTCAGATTTTATAAGATGCACATTATTTAATGTTAATTTGCATAATAATGGGAAAAGTCAATTTTTACAGCTTTATATATATTTTTTATATATAATATAAAATATTTATATATTTTATAAAAATATATATATATAAATATTTTTTTTAAATAGGCTCCTCCCATAGTACTTTACAATTTCGATTTCGGTGGTGGCGGGGAGGGAGGTCCAGTGAAAATCATTCGAATACAAGGAGGAATGTGATAGGAAATAAATATACTAGGGATGTAAACAAAAATGCTTAGGATGTTGTCAGTTCTCTCTTCCTAGCTGGTTAACTAGGCAGGTAAGAGTTACCTACTCTGCGCTTCAGTTTACCTCCCATTAAAAGGTGATGACAATCTTAGAAGATCTTACTTGAATGTTTTGCTCAAGTGGATTGATATCATAAATGGTAAAGAACTATCTGAGAAAGCACAGTACCTGCCATATTATAAGCTAATCCCTTAAAAGATTTGTAGGGTGCCGAACTTAGAATGGGGAGAGAATGCTGTAAAAACTTGTTAATTCATTTCCACTTCTGAAATCTTTGTTTATAACGTGAAATTGGTTGACTGTATTAGTGTTGGTCTCATGATAGTGTTTTACCAAGTACACCCTGTGATCTCTTTGTGACATGCTAACCCCCCTTCCCTCCTAGTCCCCTACCTTCTGTTCTGCTGCATAGCATCTGTTACTGCTTGGCTCTGATTTGTTCATGTTCTGTTCACACCCCTGTAGAATGGAAGTTGCATGGGAGCAGGACTGTGTGTGTGTATGTTTTGTTTTTGTTTTCGCTTTGTAAACCAATCAAAAGTGTTCAGTTGATGTTTTAAGGATTACAAATGGAAAGACAAAGTGTGCTTCCAAATTGAGGGCTGTGTGTTATAATTAAAGCATACACGGAGGGGTGCCTGGATGGCTCAGTCAGTGGAGCGTCGGACTTGATTTTGGCTCAGGTCACGATCCCAGAGTCGTGTGATTGAGCCCCACATCAGAGTTTGTGCTGAGCGTGGAGTCTGCTTAAGAGTCCCGCGCCCCGCCCCCCTGCCCGTCTGTCTGTCTGTCTCTCTCCTTCCCTCTCCCCCCTCCCTCTTTCTCCTTCTCTCTCTCTGCTCCTCTCCCCAATTTGTGCATGCGCTCTCTCTAATTTAAAAAAAAAAAAAAAAATATATATATATATATATGGATGTGTGCTCTAATTAAATGTATTTTGAGATAATTGTAGCCTTACATGCATTTGTAACAAATAATACAGAGCTCTTACGTACTCTTTACCCAATTTCCCTCAGTGGTAGTCTCATGCAAAACTGTAGTATCATATCCAGCCAAATTATTTTTGAGAGCGAATGAGCACGTGCAAGTAGGAGAGGGGTGGGAGGTGGGGGACACAAGAGGGCTCTGCTGACAGCAGACAGCTCAGTGTGGAGCTCAAACCTGTGCACCTCTAGATCACAACCCTGAGCCAAAGTTGGATGCCTAACCTAGTGAGCCACCCAAGTACCCCAAGATTCAGAACATTGTCATCTCGTATTGCCCTTGTATGGACATGTACTTCCTTCCCACCTATTTCTGCTTCTTAACACTTGGCAGCCACTAATCTGTTCCCCATTTCTGTATTTTGTCATTTCAAGAATCTTGCAGAAATGGAATCCATTTCCATCAAGTGGAAAAATGTGTTTGGTTTTTTTTTTTTTTTTTTCATTCAGCACAATTCTCTGGAGATTCATACAGGTTGTTGCATGTATCAGTAGATTGCTTCTTTTTATTTACTGAGTAGTACATCCATGATATATGTGTATCGTTTAACTATTTATCCACGAAGGGCATCTGGGTTGTTGCAGTTTCTGGCTATTTTAATGCAGCTGTTGAACATTTACGGATAGGCTTTTGTGGTAACACAGCTCTTCATTCCTCTGAGACATAAACTTCCGGGAGTGCAATTGCTAAATTGTATGGTGATGACATTTTTAGTTTTTTTAAGAAACCGCCAAACTGTTTTGTGGAGGCGCTGTACCATTTCTGTATTTCTGCCAGCAGTCTATGAGTGATTCAGTTTCTCCACATCCTTGACAATATTTGATGTTGTTGCTATTTTTTATCTTAGCCATTTGGACATGTTATATAGTGATGTCTCATTGTAGTTTTTGGTTTGCATTTCCTTAACAGCTGTAGATGTTGGATATCTTTTAATGTGTTTATTGGCTGTTTATCCTCTTCAGTAAACTATCTCTATGTTTTTACCTGTTTTCTCATTAGATTGCTTTTTTTACCTTTGAGTTTTGAGACTTCTTTATATAGTCTTAGAATAGTCCTTTGTTAGGTATGTGGTTTGCAGATATTTTCTCCCAGTCTGAGTCTTTTTATACTCTTAACAGAGTCTTTCACAGATCAGACGTTTTAAATTTTGATGAAGTCCAGTTGATTAGTTTTTCCTTTTATGGATTGTGGTTTTGGTGTTAAGTCAGAGATAGAAAAACTCTCTGCCTTGCTTCAGATCCCAAAATTTCCTTTACAAAATAATGTAGTTTTTTTTGTTTGTTTTTCATTTAAGTCTGTGATCTATTTTGAGTTAATTTTTGTATAATGTATGGGAATTAGGTCAAAGTTTATTTTTTTGCTGATAGAAGTCCAGTTGCTCTGGAACCTTTCGTTGAAAAGCCATCTTTCCTCTTTTGAATTGCTTTTGTACCTTTGTCAAAATTCAGTGGGGCATATTTATGTTGGTCTGTCTCTGTGTTCTTCTCTTCCCTGGAGCCATGTGTCTGCCTCCCCACTAACACCACGGTTGTGAGGACTGTAGCTCTATAATACTCCTTGAAATTGAATAGACCGATTTCTTGCAGTTTTTTCCCTCCTGGTTTATTTTTAGCAAAATGGTTTTTAGCTTTTCTAGTTACCATATAAATTTCAGAATAGTCTTGTCTATATTTACCATATAAATGTATTCAGAAATCTAGATTTAAATATCTTGCTGAGACTTTAATAGGAACAGTGTTAAGTCAGAGATAGAAAAACTCTGCCTTGCTTCAGATCCCAAAATTTCCTTTACAAAATAATGTAGTTATCATTTTGAAGATTTGACATCTTTCTCATGTTGTCTCTTCCAGTCTATGAACTTGTGTCATTTTCAGCATAGATTCCGTACATGTGTTATTAGATTTGTACCTACTTGATTTTTTTTGAGTAATTGTAAGTTTTATTATACTTCAGTGTCTTTGTGTTCATTTCTACTATATAGAATTGGATTTGGATTTTTGTCATTAGTCTTTGACCTTGCCGAGCTTATTTATTACTTTTAGGAGTTTTTGTTGTTGTTTGGTTAGATTCCAATAGGATTTGCTTTGCAGACATTGTTATTGGCAAACAGGGACAGTTTTAATTTTTCATTTCCAATCTATGCCTTTTATTTCCTTTTTTTAAATGTAATTTCATTTATTTCTGAGAGAGAGAGAGAGAGACAGCGAGAGAGAGACAGACAGCATGAGCAGGGGAGGGTCAGAGAGAGAGGGAGACACAGAATCCGAAACAGGCTTGGAGCTAGTTGTCAGCATAGAGCCCGACGCGGGGCTCAAACCCACAAACTGTGACATGGTGACCTGAGCTGAAGTCGGATGCTTAACCGACTGAGCCACCCAGGCGCCCCCTTAGGCCTTTTATTTCCTTTTGTTGTCTCATTGTATATTTCAATACTGTGTTGAATATGATGAGTGAGAGCAGACATACTTGCCTTGTTTTTTCTAAGTTCCTATCTTGGGAACACAGTTTTAATAATTAGATGTAATGTTAGCTGCTTGGTTTTTAAAGATGCTTTTTAATTTTTTAAAAAATGTTTATTTAATTTTGAGAGAGACAGAGTATGAGCGGTGGGGGGCTGGGGGGGGTGGAGGGCAGAGAGAGAGAGAGAGAGGGAGACACAGAATCTGAAGCAGGCTCTAGGCTCTGAGCTGTCAGCACAGAGCCTGATGTGGGGCTGAAACCCACAAGCTGTGAGATCATGACCTGGGCTGAAGTTGGATGCTTAACCGACTGAGCCACCCAGGCGCCCCGAGACCTCCACTTAAAAAAAAAAAAAAAAGTTTAAGTAATCTCTACATCCCCAAGATCAAGAGTTGCATGCTCCTCCAGTTGAGCCAGCCAGGTACCCTAAGAGGCCCCCACTTTTACTCTTGGATTATTTGGAAGTGTGTTGTGTGGTTTCCAAGGGTTTGGAGATTTCCCTGTTAACTATCTGTTAGTGATTTCTGGCTTGATTTTATTGTGGTTAAAAACACATCATATATAATTTAAGTTTTTAAAAATTTATTGAGATTTATTTTATGGCCCAGAATATAGTTTGTTTTGCTAGATGTTCTGTGGGTACTTGAAAGAATGTATATTTTGTTGTCTTGGAGTGTTCTATAAATACCATTTGGACCTTTTTGGTGGGTGGAGTTGTTGAGTTCTATAATTTTCTTGGTTTTCTGTCTGGTTCTGTCAGTTGTTGAGAAAATGGTGTTGAAATCTTCAGCTGTAACTGGGGATTTCTCTATCTTTTCAGTTTTATTAGATTTTGTCTCACATATTTTGCAGGTTTGTTTAGTGCATATACCATTGCTGGGTCTTCTTGGTGAATTGACCCTTTATTAACATATAATATCCCCTGTCTCTGGTAATTTTCTTTGATCTGAAGTCTATATTATCAAATGCTAATATAGCCACTCAGGCTTTTTTTTAAAATTTGATTAATGCTTGCATGATACACCTTTTTCTATCCTTTAATTTCAGCCTGGCTATATGGTTGTATTTCAAATGACTTTCTTGTAGATAGCATATAATTGGGTTATGTTTTCAGTTGTATATATTGGGTCATGTTTTTTGTTACTCAGTTCTTTGCTCCGAATCTGGAATATATGAAGCAAAATGAAAAGTCAGGGAATTCACCACCGTGTGGTTCCTCAGGCCATTCTGCTTTCTCTCTGAATACTCTTCAGAGTCTGTTTTTCTTTCTTTTGTATATATAATGTTAGAGTTTTTAGTTATTTAGCAGGAGGAGCAGGGAAAAGTAGGTCTACTCCATCTTACCAGAAGTGGACATTCAAGCTTTTGTTTTATTTACTGTTGTATTTTCATTGCCTAGATCCATATAATTGGTGTTCAGTAAATATTTGCTGAATGAATTAGTTTTTATTGATCAGAGTGAATTTGTTAATTTTATGTATATTTGATTTTTTAATTGTAAAACATGTAGAGAATATTAATCTCCCTCCAACCTAAGCCGATTTAGTCATGCTTACACAAATAATTTATCTTAAGTTTTAAGAATGTTTGTTTATTTTTGGGGGGGGGAGGGGCAGAGAAAGAGAGAGAAAGAAACATAATCCAAAGCAGCCTCCAAACTCTGAGCTGTCTGCACAGAGCCTGATGTAGGGCTCAAACTCATGAACTGCGAGATCATGACCCAAGCTGAAGTCAGACACTTAACTGACTAAGCCACCTGGGTGCCCCATAATTTGTTTTAATTTGATTATTTATACTTTGCCTAACCTTTAATAATCTGGCAGAAAGTGAAATTTAGAAAAGAGCATATATAATAAGCCTTTGTGTTTATATTCTTTACATAAGTTATGCAAAGTCTAACAATACTTTTTCAGTTTTATTACACTTTTCTGACAAATGAATTTGTAGAGATTGAGTTAGATGGAGACAATTATGCTCCTTAAAGCAATTAAAGCCCCACAGAGAATTTGGGATGTATAGACATAAGTCTTATTTCAGAATAATTTCTGTTGTATTTTATTAGGTAGAAGCCTGTTTACTGCTTTTGGAGATGAATTTAATAAAAAATATCATAAAAATATCATATAAATTATTGGACAGGTGTTACCTTAAATAAGTTGTACCTCTGGATAATGATCAAACTTAGGAAAAATTATTTTCCTCTTTAGTCTGAAAGGATTTTTATTGCCCTTTTGTTTCATTGGTGCTATTCTAGGTCCCTTCAATAATCAGGAGATGGCGGAATGGTTTCAGGCGGGCTATTTTACCATGTCTTTATTGGTGAAGAGAGCATGTGATGAAAGCTTCCAACCTCTTGGTGACATCATGAAAATGTGGGGAAGGGTTCCCTTCTCTCCCGGTCCAGCTCCCCCTCCTCATATGGTAAGTACCTTCTAGCTCACTCAGAACACATATGAGATGCACAAACACTTGCTTCTCTTTGTATGCACAAGCTAGGTGCTGTATCTAATGAGAAAGAATCTGTAGTTCTTTTGAAGTAATTGAGATGGCAGTGGGCAGTCTGATTGGAGACTACATAACTATCTATAATGATCTTTTCAAAATTTTTTTAATGTTTTATTTATTTCTGTGAGAGAGAGAGAGTGCATGAGCAGGAGAGGGTCAGAGAGAGAGGGAGATACAGAATCTGAAACAGGCTTTAGGCTCTGAGCTAGCTGTCAGCACAGAGCCCGATGTGGGGCTCAAACCCATGAACCATGAGATCATGACCTGAGCTCAAGTCGCACACTTAACCGACTGAGCCACCCAGGTGCCCCTATAATGATCTTTTCAAAACTCAAATACCTGTGTGGTCCTCCCCCCCCCCCCCAACTCCTGTCTCCATATTCTAAAGAAACAGAACCCTTCAGTAGCTTTCCAGCAGGTATAGAATAAAAAAACAACATCTTGACTTGCCTACCAAGTACTACATGTTCTGGCTCCTTTTCTAAGCACACTTCAGAGGTTTTTTTTACCTTTTTTTTTTCTTCTTCTTTAAGTTAATTTGAGAGAGAGAGTTGTACATCTATGTCCGCAAATTGGGGAGGGGCAGAGAAAGAGGGAAGGAGAGAGAGAGAATCCCAAGCAGGCTCTGTGCTGGCAGTGCAGAGATCATGACCTGAGCTGAAACCCAGAGTTGGACACTTAACCGGCTGAGCCCGTTAGATCTTTTACTTTTATCCTAGGTGCTTGAGTTTACTTGACTTTTTGGAGTTGCTCTAGTTAGAATGTACATTCTTCTCTCTCTCTTCCACTTTCCTTCCCTCCCCTCTGTTTGCCTCTTGTTTTCTGAATCATAAATTTCCTAAGTTTTAGGTTTACCTTGAAGCAAATTAATGTTGCTAATAAACAAGTCCAGTGCTTTGGAATATTTTGAAGACTTTTAAAAATATTAGTTACCGGTATGTTAACTAAAAACTGGATCATAATGTAACCTCCCTTGTATACTGGCACTGGAATACCTTTCAAGCAGGGGAAATCTTAGACTTCTGCAGCTGCCTCTGGGTCTCTCCCTATAGAGTTCATTTTGGAGGGCTTTGGATCTGCCTTACATTTCCTTCTCCAGGTTGGAATGTCGGGGGGCTGGCATAGTTAGAAGTGGCCATGGTTAAAAGCCTTTAGTGTGAACATTGGATTTCTGCAGTAATGTCACCATTGATTTGTCCATCGACTGCATATTGAGGGTCTATGCTAGGCCTTGTGGTAGGTTCTTAGGAGATGAAGGTAAACAGGGCACAGCTCCTATGGTCAGAGGAGTTTATAGGTGAGTACAGCGGCTATCAAACTTGTTTGGCCACAGCTCATAGTAAAAAGAGAGAAACAGTGCGTGTGGGGGAGGGGCAGAGAGAGAGGAGAGAGAATCCCAAGCAGTCTCTACTGTTAGCACAGAGCTCTGTGTGGGGCTCAAACTCAGGAAACCGTGAGATCAAGAGTTGGACGCTTAACCGAATGAGCCACCCAGGCGCCCCCATTAAACTATTTTGTGCCATGCACATCTTTTCTCCTCACCCCTTCTCTCCCCTCCCGCTCTCTTTTCCTTCTTTCTTTCACATGTAAATGTTCATCTTGACCCAGTAATTGATGTCACAGTCCACTGATGGGTTGAGACCTCCTATAATTTGGAGAAAAGTGAAGATTCCTAGGTGAAGGGAATTATTTCTGACATTTCTGCTGTAAATAGAAAGAAAAATTATATATTATTGTATAAACATTTAACTTATATACAAAGTTGGAACTTTATTTCCATTCTCTGAAATTGGGACGGGTTATTGTGCATGTCTCAGAGCTGGAAGTTCATTCCTTGGAGCTTGGCATGCTTGCTCTAGCCCATCGCCTGACTTCCCAGTTATAGGGGCTGAGCCTCCATTAGACCTGCCTAAAGGGAAGTACCATGGCAAGCTGTGTCTCTGTCAGCTATTATTCCTATTCCCTGAATATCACTGATAAGAGAGTTCACTTTGATGATGAATATACCTTGGTTTATATTCGTCTGGTGCCCCTTACTAAAAGTATACCCAATGCGGGGCTTGAACTCTTGACCCCAAGATCAAGAGTTACATGATCTACAGATTGAGCCAGCCAGGTGCCCCCTTATGTAGAAATTTGACATTAACCTAGTGTAGCTTCCAATCTCCAGTGTATAGTGGAAAAGAAAATTGTCCCTGAATTTCAGATGATCTCTACTCCCAAGAAACTGTGTATCCAATGTTTCATTCCAGACCATGATCTCTGTACAATAAAGATATAAACTGTTCACTGATGATTTGCCTTAGTCTGTGTTACCCTGATGCTTTTATTACTTGTTTTACTTTATACTTCACATTTTATTTTTCTGAGTTTTAACTTTTCAAGATTTAAATTCCATCCATGTTATTTGAGATATAAACTAAAAAACAGCTTATTTTTTCTATCTCATGATGTATTGATAGCAATAGAACACCTCATTTTGGATGGAGAATTAACTTTCAAATTTTCAAAGAATTTATTTTTCGGATTTTGTTTAAATTAAAAATTTCTCCGTATCTTTAGGAAGACTTACTTGTATATAGATCTCTCCATTCGTTATGAGTCATTGTAAAATTCTATTATAACATTTCCTTCTAACTTTAGATAATTTTACTCCTTTCTGTTTTGTCCCATTTCTCTGATTGCCATAGGATTTCCAAGTTTACAAATCACTTTTAACATTGGGAAATTATACTTTTTTGAGTTACAGTAATGATTCTAGGGTACAGTACAACGTTAGGTTCAAGCGTAGGAGGGGAGGACAGCTTCTGACATAAGGACCCTTTCCCACCATAGAGGATCTCTTAATATGGAGATACCACCTCATTCCACTAGGTGGCACTGTTTAGCACTTAAAGACGCTGAAGTTTTGTAATAGTTAAGCGTTTGGGGCAGAAAGGTGCAGTGTAATAAGATCTGAGATTCAGTTTGCTTTCAGATATATGTAGTAAATGGCTTTCAGTTTCTTTGCAGTTTATTCAGTGGTATTTCTTCTCCCACCCCTTTACTCCCAGGGAGAGTTGGACCAGGAACGACTGACCAGGCAGCAGGAGCTCACGGCCTTGTACCAGATGCAGCACCTTCAGTACCAGCAATTCTTAATCCAGTAAGAGCAGTAATGCTGTAGAGTGCAGTGCGGGATTCAGAGTGTCTTTAGATATCATTTCCTGAGTTTCATCTTTTACAGCAGAGAAATAAACGTTTACAGGATACTCCACTTACCCAGCTAGTGACATGTTACCACTATATATTTGGAGTTTGGTCTTACCTTCTTATATACCAGAAATTTGCAGAAAATGACATATAACTATAATTTTGCAAGTTCCTTGGCTTCTAAAGCAAGAAACAACAAGCATTTTAAGACTTAAATGCCTCCTAAATGGCTCAACTTTGAATGTCATGGAGAAAAATCATAGATGAGAGGGCAGGAGAGAAGTGAAGATTTCTACTGTTAGTAGTGGTGTGGAATGATGGCAGAATCACTTAGATTGTGTGTCCCTTTGGTAGAAGTAAGATTTGCTGTCATCTAGTGCAAAGATTGGCAAACCAGCCGGGTACCTGTTTTTATAAGTGGAATTTTATTGGACACAGCCACACCCATTTGTTTGCATATTGTCTGTGGCTGCTTTGCACTACAGTGGCAGAGTTGAATAGTTGCATATGGCCTGCAAAGCTGAAAATATTTACTGTCTGGCTCTACAGAAAAATGTCCACCTCTGATCTAGTGAAAAAAATCCAGGTTTTCTAAGCTCAAACATAAATTTTGAGGATTTTTATACAAGTGATTTTAGTTTTTTAAAGGGTGCTTCATTTAGAAATAGCTATTAGTTTGAATCTGTTTTATAAAAAAATTTTTTTTAACGTTTAATCATTTTTGAGAGAAAGAGACAGAACATGAGTTGGGGAGGGGCAGAGAGAGAGGCAGGCACAGAATCCGAAGTAGGCTCCAGGCTCTTGAGCTGTCAGCATAGAGCCCAACATGGGCTCAAACCCACAAACCACAAGATCATGACTTGAGCTGAAGTCTGACTCTTAAACCGACTGAGCCACCCAGAGGCCCCTGAGACGGTTTATTTTTTGCTTGGTTTCTGATGAAAGGCTATTATTTTCAGGGAGTTTGCCAGTTTTTGACATTGTGTGTGTTTGTGTGTGTGTGTGTGTGTGTGTGTGTGTGTGTTGGGGTTTTTTTTGCTGTTCTCTTACAGACAACACACTGAGGATGTACATGTTGTCTATAAGTTCAGCTCTTTCTAGAATGAAGTAGACGATTTTCTGTGTAACTGTCGTTATCATGAAGCATTGTTAAAATCTATTTGATGGCTATTTCCCATGGTATTTTTGGGTGGTGGTGGACTGACCTTTGTCTTTCAGCATCTCAGTAAAGTGCACTAAATGTGGATAGACAGGTTATGCTTTATTTTACTTTTTGAAGACAACAATATGCGCAGGTTTTGGCCCAACAACAGAAAGCAGCCCTGTCTTCGCAGCAGCAGCAACAGCTGGCACTTCTTCTCCAGCAATTTCAGGCTCTGAAGATGAGGTTGGTGGTCACCCCGCGATGTGTCCCATTGTGTGTGTGTGTTAAAGAGAAGGAAATTTTGGTATCATGTGTGAACTCTGGTATCAAAGTACCCACATGCAACACAGTTTTGTGTATTGTGTGTAAAAACAGGATATAGTTTTTAAAAACAATCTGGCAATAAAACATTTTCAGTCTCTTTACTCATAGAGGATAAATTTGGAATAGTAACCAAGGAATAATGAAAACATTTGAGAAATAGTGTATTCTTATAGAACAGCAATAAAAAAAATTCTAGTCCAGAAGTTTAATCTCATCTTCACCTATGGTATGTCGAGAAAGATATTAACACTGCCACACAGAGTTAAAATTTTCCAGAACCCAGAAGCCATTAAGATAAGTCTGAGGAAAAGGAAGTTATGCTCCAAGTCATAGCTTTCTATTATAGATTTCAGATTATCATTCAGGGTAGTACGTGCATTTTCTTCAAGTGTATCAGTGACTGTCTTAAAAACTTTACTGTTCAGTTTACCCAAAACCTTTCCCATTGCTCTTCTGAGTCATAACCCACCTTGTGGGGAAGGCAGGTTAGGTGGTAAGGTACCAGCTTAGACCCCAAGAGGGTAAAGAACTTGTTTAACATAATACACAGAAAATTTCAGAGACGGAACTAAAACAAAGCCTTTTGACTTATGGTCTGTGGGGTTTTCATGATAACATGCTATCTCTGTGCCTCTACTGGCGTAATCTGTGTTTCTTTTTAAAGACAGTAGGTATATTCATCATTTAGAAATCAGTATTTGTTAATACCGTGACTCCAGAAGTGTGATGAATGTGCCTCTATCTTCCTCTCCTAAATGTTTTTTTTGGTAGTGTTATATTTTAGTTAAAGCAGTGAAAGGGTTTTCTGGCCATATTTCCTGGAAAACCTACAAATC
This sequence comes from Hyaena hyaena, assembly GCF_003009895.1. Lineage (NCBI taxonomy): Eukaryota > Metazoa > Chordata > Mammalia > Carnivora > Hyaenidae > Hyaena > Hyaena hyaena. Next base: position 1,082,302 of record NW_024080721.1, on the reverse strand, counting down.
ATGTAGAAATTTCTCTTTATTATTATTATTATTATTTTTTTTGCAAATGACAAGAACACGTGAATTTTTTTATTTCCCTTTTGCAGAATATCTGATCAGAACATCATTCCTTCAGTAACTAGGTCTGTGTCAGTGCCAGATACTGGTTCTATTTGGGAGCTTCAGCCAACAGCCTCACAGCCTACAGGTAACCATTGAGATTCACCTTTAGTATAGCTCCAAGGATGGAGACTCTTATTTTGTAATTCAGTTTTTAAATAAATGCGCCAGTTTTTGAACTACTTTTTTTTTTTTTCTTTTGGAACCATTTTATATTTAACGTTAACAAAAAGTCTCATTAGACCCCAGAAAAGGATTGAAAATACTATTGAATATATAGTGTTAAGGATTTGCTAGAAGTATTTAGTAGATAAATTGCATGAATTTGAGCTAGCCTCTCTTTTTTGTGTTGCTCTAACCAGTGTGGAAAAGTGGCTTAAATTTTTGATTGATTTATTCTGCCAGCGTGGGGGGTTGGGGAGAGGAAAGCTTAAGTAAAAACATGTCTTCTTTTGAGTGAAGGGTTAATATATAGCTTAACACTGCAGTGCCCAGAAGTTTGGGGATGAAAAAAGCCTGCTTTATTTTATTTAACTTTATTTTAATTTTTTTTTAATGTTTTTTTATTTTTGAGAGAGACAGATACAGAGCACAAGTGAGAGTGGGGCAGAGAGAGAGGGAGACACAGAATCTGAAGCAGGCTCCAGGCTCTGAGCTGTCAGCACAGAGCCTGATGTGGGACTCAACTCATGATCCATGAGATCATGAACCGAGCCAAAGTTGGACACTCAGCTAACTGAACCACCCAGGCGCCCCAGGAAAGCTTGCTTTAAAGTGATCACTCTGCTGATCTTTTTACATCAAATTAGGAAATTTGGGGCTGAGACTTTTTTTTTTAAGTCTTGATATTGCTGGAACATATCTGGGTTTTAAGATCTGATACCTGCAGAAGTAGGTATTTGAAAGAACCATAGACAAATGCTTACGAGAGGTTATAGTTGGTGTTGACAGTTTTCAGGGACCATGGGCATTGGTGGATTTCTCTCTCTTTTTTTTTTTTTTAATTTTTTAATGTTTTATTTATTTCTGAGAGAGAGGCCGTGTGAGCAGGGATGGGTCAGAGAGAGAGTGGGAGACACAGAATCCTAAACAGGTTCCAGGCTGTAAGCTAGCTGTCCCCACAGAGTCCAACGCGGGGCTCGAACCCACGAACCGTGAGATGATGACCTGAGCCAAAGCTGGTTGCTTAACCAACTGAGCCACCCAGGTGCCCCTGGTGGATTTTTTCTTAGAGCCATTGAACTATTCAGGCTATAGTTGTCTTATTAACATTGATCCTGAGGATTGTAGCAGGAGAAGGAGTGATTAGCATCAACTTACCCCACTCTGTACCTTAGTTTTTTCTTGGTGGCCATTTATAGTTGTGATGTTAAAATATTCTCCAGTGTTGGGAGAACTATTTTTCAGTATCTTAATTAAACAGTTTCTTTCTTTGGGTATGATACAGTCAGGGCCCTTCAAAATTGTGCATTGGTTTTTCACAAACAGTACTTTATAGTATAGAAATAGAAGTGCAGGGAATAGAGAATGCTCAAAAGTGGTGTCCTCAGACCTTTTCCTGGCAATAGGAAAGCAGACTCAGAAGACTATCTGTTTACTTCTACATCTGACCCTGTGCTGCCTCTCAGGTCAGCAGGACCTATTGTGATTTGTGAGACCTGCCTAGCCTTTCCAGAGGCCTCCCCAGCTCCTGCTGCACCTCTTTCTCTTTGACATGAAATTCACATAACATAAAATTAACCATATAAGAAAATTAAAAAACCTTTTTTTTTTTTTAATGTTTATTTTTGAGGGGGAGAGAGAGCATGAGAGCGAGCATGAGCGGGGAGGGGCAGAAGGAGAGAGGGAGACACAGAATCTGAAGCAGGCTTCAGGCTCTGAGCTGTTAGCACAGAACCCAATGCAGGGCTCAAACCCATGAACTGAGTGATCATGACCTGAGCCAAAGTCGGATGCTTAACTGATTGAGCCACTCAGGCGCCCCAAGAAAAAATTTTTTAATGCTTATTTTTGTGAGAGAGAGAAAGAGAGAACACGAGTAGGGGAGGAGCAGAGAGAAAGGGAGACACAGAATCTGAAGCAGGTTTCAGGTTCTGAGCTGTGAGAGCCTGACGTGGGGCTCAAACTCATGAGCCACAAGATCATGACCTAAGCCCCAGTTGGACACCCAGACTGAGCCACCTAGATGCTCCCAAATTAACCATTTTTAGATGAACAATTCAGTGGCATAGAATTATTAACAATATCATGCAACTGCTCCGTTCTTTCCAGTTTCACAGTACATTCCTCTCTTGACCCCACTCCACTTGGTGTGTGGTAAGAGGTTGTATGGCTACTGGAAATACTGTGGGCTTTGGGGTCTAATACACTGGGATTTAAATCATGGCATGGCTACGTGCATGGTATGTGTCCTTGGGAATGTTATAAAACTACCCCAACCCTTAGCATATTCATCAGTCAAAATGGGGTGTGTGAACAGAAGTAGGGTTTTTGAGGATGAAATTAGTTTCCTAGTACATGCCTGGTAATTTCTTCTAGATGTGTTGAAGATTATTGATTTAAATCAGAGCTCATTTGCAGTTCAGTCAACTAAAAGCACAGATACGTATGATGGAGCTCATTCAGGGACAGGGAAACAGGTTTTTTCATTATGCTTGTGACCATGTATGTATGTGACCATGTATGTAAGGTCTGATACTCCATATTTTCTCCTTGGTTGTCTTACAGTTTGGGAAGGTGGGAGTGTATGGGATCTTCCCCTTGACACCACGACTCCAGGACCTGCCCTTGAACAACTTCAGCAGATGGAGAAGGCCAAAGCTGCAAAGGTCTGAACCCCATTCTCCTGTCGTAGCACATGCTTTCTAGCTATAGGACGCGGGGGTTTGTTCACTGACCTCTCTGTCTCTCTGGCCAGTTAGACTTTGTCCTGCTAGTTTACTGTACTTACCTGGTGCGAGCATTTTCATATTCTATCCTTCCTGTTCCTCTTTTTCCAAGAAAGACCTCAAACAATTAAAATCAGTAAGTTCAAATGAAATCAGTAAAAATTGGTTGGGTTGATACATTAATGATTAGGATTATGTGGATACTTTAATTACATTTTTCATGGTGTAAACCCGTTATAGATACTAAAACCTAAGAAAATACACACTGCATTGCTTATTAGATCCTTGATTTATGGCTTGAGTTCCCATCTTGAATCTTTATAGTGGTGTTAGTTTATATTTCTTACTGTGTCCAGACACATGGCTGAAAAATTCAACATTAACATTAGATCCTGTGTTCCATTCATATCTTCTGGAGGAGCAAGAAGTCTTGCCACCTGAGTATGTCACATCAACGCTTTGTGTCATTGTAATGACTTCTGGGTTCTCATTCCTTAGGGAAAATCTTGTTCCTATTTTGTACTTAATGTGTTCTTATCCTCTGCGGTAGTGACAGTCTCCTTAGAGTGCCCAGAATGTAGAAAGGGTTCATGGTCAGAGTCTGGCTCTATAAACAAATGAGAGACCGTAATTCAAATAATTCCTGAGAGTTTTCTAGCACTATAGTGCTTTGTGCTGGGAACACATAGGATAAAGGATAGGAATTTGTAGTCTTTCGTGTCTGGGGTATGTGTGTTGAGGGAGGTGTGTGTGCGCACAAGGACAATCAGGCAGGTAACACAGGGTGGTTGAGAAAGCACATGGGCCACTTGCTTTCACCCACTTAGTGAGGTGGGCCTCAGGAATTGGGTGACACCATTGAAGGACAGAAATACCTGCACTGATTTTCAGTTGAGCAATAGTAGGATTTAACCCAGTTGAAAAAGACCATTCCTATAAAGGCTCAGAAATGCCTGTGAACATACTGGTTTAGGAAGCACCTAAATAATTTGGTCTGGCTTGGAGCCATGGTGTGTCTGAGGGAGAAGTGATGAGAGAAGAGGCTAAGATGAGGCAAGCCAGTCATGAGGCCCTTATACGTGTCATGTTAGAGAGTTAGGATTTATTTTCAAGGTGAAGGATGATGTTAAATGTAAGCCCGGGAGTGATTTTTGTTGTTGTTGTAGCTTAAGATGTGCTGGGGAATGTGGGCAAAACTGTATGCTGGGAAGCCAAGTAAGGGACTCTTAGAAATGTGGATGCCAGAGTGAAGGCTCAGGGGCACCTGAGTGGCTCAGTCAGTTGAGCATCTGACTCTAGGTTTCAGCTCACGTAATGAGATCAAGCCCCGCATTGGGCTCTGCTGACAGTGAGGATCCTGCTTGAGATTCTTTCTCTCTCCCTCCCTCCCTTCCTCTCCTTTCTCCGCCCCTCCTCCTTCTCTCTCCCTTCCTCCCTCTGCACCTCTCCCCTGCTTGTGCATGTGCTCGCTTGCTCTCTCTAAAAAAAAAAAAGAGGGCCTGAACTGTATGTGTGGCTGTGGCTGGGCTTGGAAACTAGGGGCTGGGTTGAACTGTAAATGCTAGCATTTGTTAAGTTGGTTGCTCTTCAGATTTTAAAGAACTCCATGATTCATGCTAGCGGCTTTACAACATTGTTGTTGAAACCTTGTAGACGCACTGTTAGATCTTCAGTCAGGAAATCCTTTGTTAGGGATGAGCAAAGAAGTGCTGCCCCAAAAGAATTCTGACATGACTGTTGTATTGGCCACTTTCTCCCACCTCTAGAAGATCAACGGTGGTAGTGTGGGGCAAGGAGGCAGGGGAAGGTCAGGGTGTGTGCATTCAGTTTAGAAGAGCATAACACTTCTACTTATTGTGGCGTATCAGATTAGTTCTCTTTTTTCTTTTTTAAAGTTCATTTTTGAGAGAGTGAGCGTGAGTGGGGGAGGGGCAGGAGGGGGGAGAGAGAGGGAAGGAGAATATGAATGAGAATACCCTAAGCAGGCTCCGTGCTGTCAGCACAGCCCAATGTGGGTCTTGAACTCACGAAACCATGAGATCATGACCTGAGCCAAGATCAAGAGTCAGACGTTAATTGAGTTGTCTACCTGGGTGCCCCCAGAACTTAGTCTTTACAGAGCTGCTTTCGTCACTCAGCTGCAGTACAGGCAACCGGAAGTGGTGTGGTGTCTGCATCCTCCAGCGTCTCTTACTGGTACTGGTCAGTCATGTTGGAGTGGAGTGTTTGTCCTTGGTTTCAAGTTTATAAGAGTATTTTCTTGTAATCACAGCTAGAACAGGAGAGAAGAGAAGCAGAAATGAGGGCAAAACGGGAAGAGGAGGAGCGAAAGAGGCAAGAAGAACTCCGGAGACAACAGGAAGAAATCCTTCGAAGGCAGCAGGAGGAAGAAAGGAAGAGGCGGGAAGAGGAAGAGCTCGCCCGGAGGAAACAGGTACACCTGGGAGAGCACTGACCCCGGCCTTAGCTCTAAACTGCATTTGTGGTTCTCAGAGATGGTCTCTTGAAGTCGAGAAGGAGTTAACAGCAGGATTGGGATTAGAACTTTAGGAGAGTCACTTCCTTTAGGATAAATATCTGTTACCCACTAGCAGCCCCTGGGAAGTAGTTTTAATGTGGGTAGATCTGGAGTTGATTTTTTCCCCCCATTAGATTTCAGAAGTAACGAAGTCTTTGCTTAATTATTTGTTTGTTTATTTTTAGTTTTATTTACTTATTAGAGTGAGTGAGCCGGGGAGAGGGTCAGAGAGAGGAAGGCTCAACTTTACTTAAGTATTTTATTTATGACCAATGACGAATGGTTTTCATGTATTTTAACCACTTATGTATCTCTTTTGGGAATTCTTTTTTCATGTGCTTGACTGGTTTTTCTGTTGGCATTTTTTACTTATTCCAGTTGAAAAAAATCCATTCTGAAATAGCTCTTAAGTGTAGCTTTATCTCACATTTCATCCCATTGTTGGCCACAAGAAGTATTCTGTGAAAAACAAAAGAGTCCATGCTGAAATTAGATTTGAACTACTAATACTTCTTAAAGTACACTAGCATGTAAGGGCTCTACAAGTATTGCAGTAAAGAAATCAGTTGAATTCTGTGTTGCTCAGTATGTCCTAAATTATTTTGGCAATGAGACCCTTTCTGTGTACTTGCGACTTTATTCTTTAGATACCTTCTAGAATACATGGCTTTACTCAGTACTTCTGACTAGAGAACCTATTCCCACCACACCATGCATTTTGGGTTGCTATGTTGATTTGATCTATATTCTAGGTTCTCAGTTGATTGATTAGATAGATAGATAGATAGATAGATAGATAGATAGATAAGGACTAATGGTACCAGTGGAGAAACCAAAGCTTGAGGGCTCATGTGGCCCTTTCTGGGGTTAATCAGTAAATGAAGTAGCTAATGTAGAATCTAGGGTAGACTCTCATTGTAGTGCTATTTACTTATACTTCAAATACAAATTATTTTAATGATTGATATGTCTACCTCCCAACTCACTTACTTTTACTTTTTACTCTAGATCCTGCTTATATCCTTTCTATACTTACTGTTAAAGAGCCTTAGCAGCATATAGTCTGTTTCTTTTCAAGTTATAATGGAATATCTTAATTGAGATCCAAAGTTTTTCTCCGTCTCTCCCTCTCTCTTTCTTTCTCCTCCCCCCCCTCCTTTCTCCTCCCTCTCCACACATAAGCGCACATGCACAGACACACTTTTTAAATTTAATTTAGGAAGAAGCTCTGCGACGTCAGAGGGAGCAAGAAATTGCGTTAAGGCGACAGCGAGAAGAGGAAGAAAGACAACAGCAAGAAGAAGCTCTTAGGAGACTGGAGGAGAGGAGGAGAGAAGAGGAGGAAAGGCGGAAGCAGGAGGAGCTGTTACGCAAGCAGGTGACACCTGGCTTGCTCTTCTCATTGCTTCTTTGAAGCTAGGGGTTTGTGATTAGCAAGTGTTTGGATATGAGGATGGCCTGTTCACTGAAAATTACCGTGAGACCTGACTGACTCTTACTACTTGTATAATGATTGTTTTACATGTAATTATAAAAGCTGAACAAAATATCAGCAAGCCGACCCCCCCCTTTTTCCCCCCAGAATACCAGACAGAAATCTAAAGGCTTTTAAAAAACCAGATGTGAGATCCGCAAGTTCACCACTTCTGCTTGAGGGTGCTCTGCAGTTTTTTAAAGTGCACTGTTCAGTGCTGCATGGTACTTTTACAGGCTGTGAGCAGTCGCCGCTCTCTAGTCCCAGGCCCCTCTGGCCGTTCTGCCTCTGCAGGCAGCTGGAGCCCCCGAAGCGTTTCCTTTTAATGTTTGATCACTTAGGGTTGTTGTTTTTTTTTTTAGTAGTAGACTTTATTTTTAGAACAGTATTAGATTTTCAGAAACGTCTGGTTAATAATATAGTTTCCTCTAGTATTATCTTACATTAATACAGTGTGACAAAACCAATATTGATCCATTATTTTTAACTAAAGTTCATAGTTTTTTTTTACATTTCCTCAGTTTTTCTCTAAGGTTCTTTTTCTGTTCCCAGATCCCAAATCCAAAATACTGCATTTAGTTGTGTCCTCAGCTGCTGCTTCACTGTGACAGTTTTTTAGGCTTTCCTTGTTTTTGATGACTTTGACAGTTTTAAGGAATAATTAATGGTCAGTATGTTATAAGGTTAATCCTCTATTGGAATTTATCTGACGTTTTTCTCACAATTAAACTGAAGTTATGGGTGTTTGTAAAGTAGATCACACAGAGGCAAAGTGCCGTCTTCACCATCCGGTGTCCAGGGTGCATATTATCAACATGACCTTGGTCACCTGGCTGCAGCCATGCTTGTGAGTTTTCTCAGAGTAAAGTTACTCTCTTCCCCACGTACTGTACTCTTTGGAAGGAAATCACTATGGGCAGTCCACACTTCTAGGTGTAGAGTGACACAACCTAGAGATTACCTGCTTTTGGCTAAATTCTTGATTGAAACTCTTTGAACAACCTAAATACAATTAGAGGTGGATAGCCTCAAGGGTAGATTGTATACTGATTCGTCATTTGGTTTATTCATTTAACAGTTAACATGTTTGGTTGAGGTACTGTGTGCTGCTAATTGGGTGTGTTTCTCTGGTTGAGTATGAAGCTTTTAAAGAAATTGTGTCCTCAAGAAGGTCACAGGCTATGTTGGTGATGATTATACAAGAAATAAATGCCACAGCCAGGATACATCAGCTGCAACACCAAAATATTCACCTAAAAGTAGTTTAAACAACAGATCACATTATCAAGGAGATAAGGCAGTTTAACTCAGTGATGTCATTAAGGATCCAGGTCCTTTGCAAACTTCTGCTCTGCTGTTTTTTAGGTGGGTTGACGTTTGACTTTAGATTTTTCATGTCCTGATAAGGCGTTTTGTATACCGTACCCTTGTATAGCCTGTAAGGGAATGGCCCTTCTCTTACGCTGCTTTTGTTTCAGAAGAATTCTTCTCTAGAAGCCTCCCAGCAGGCATCCCTTTGGCCTAAATCATATCACATGGTGCCCCTAGTTACATTGGAAACGTAAAAAGAGAGATCTGACATTTTAGACCTCTGAGGTGACAGAGGCTCTGTCTATAAGGAGGTTGCCTAAAAGGAATGGTTTTTGGATAGGTAGGAATAATTGTCGTCACAGGTGAGCTGGGAGCAAACAGGGAAGGACAAGGTATAATAGGAGATCATGAAAAGGTGGGGCAGTGGGACGGTGTCTGGGTGGTTCAGTCAGTTAAGTGTCTAAGTGTTGATCTTAGGTCTTGATCTCAGAGTTGTGAGTTCAAGTCTTGCACTGGGCTCCGCACTGGGCATGAAGCCAGTTTAAAAAAGAGTAAAGAAAAGACAGAGGGAAAGTCTACCCTCCTAAGGGCTAAGGAAGTTATCATTCACAGATTGGTTGACATCTGCTCTTAATTCTGGAGAATGAAGGGGAATGTGCTATCTGGATAAAACACAGCATTGTAGGTACGGTAAGCAAACTCCGTGAGGGAAAGTGAGGAGAGTTCAGAGGGCACATTGGATTGGCTTTGAAAAAGGGAGACATAGAAGAGAGACAGAGGGAAAATGAGCCAAGGTATGGGACAGAGTAGTGGAGGGACGATAGCTCTAGGAGACATGTTCCAGAGGACCCGGGGACACCAGAGGTGTGAATCAGGGATGGACTTCACATGATCTTGTAAGGTTGCTCTGGTTCCAAAACTGGTTGAGGCTTTCCTGGTAACCTGTCCTTGTTGGGTCCTGGTAGCTTTACAAACTCAGCATCCTGAAAAGCCAACTCTGCCTTAATGTAGGAACAGTTTCCAGAAGCTTTGCTACAGTTGGTGGGTGATCTCTTAGATCAGTACTTTGCACAAATGGCCAAAGTGACATTTCTTTTATGAAGAAGTTAGCAAATAAATTAAAATTTTATTCTGTAAGCATTCTAGGCGTTTGTGGCCATTGTAAATTGATTTTAAAAGAAAACTTTTGTCTTATGTTATCATAAACAAAGTTTATGATTTTTCTGGTGATCTGTAGCTTTTTGACAGAAACCTTCAAAAACGACTCAGATTTTTTTAACACAATTAAATTTTATTCTCTTTTATTTTTCTTTCTGGGAAGGAGGAGGAGGCTGCAAAATGGGCCCGGGAAGAAGAAGAAGCCCAGCGCCGATTAGAGGAGAACCGACTGAGAATGGAAGAGGAGGCGGCCCGACTCCGGCATGAAGAGGAGGAGCGGAAGAGGAAGGAGCTGGAGCTCCAGCGGCAGAAGGAGTTAATGCGCCAGAGGCAGCAGCAGCAAGAGGCCCTGCGGAGGCTGCAGCAGCAACAGCAGCAGCAGCAGCTGGCGCAGATGAAGGTGAAGCCCAGGCGCCAGCCGTACGAGCTACTTGCTAATGTTTGTAGGTAGATGCTGGCAGTAGCAGTAGCAGTGTACTTTCTTTAGTACTGAATACTACCACTGTGGCTTTTTCTTCCCCTAAGGAAGCTTCATGCCCAGTGTGGGGCCTGAACTCACCACCCTGAGATCAAGAGTTGTATGCTCCAGGGACGCCTTGGTGGCTCAGTTGGTTGAGCATCCAACTCTTGATTTTGGCTCAGGTCATGATTTCAGGGTCGTGTGGATCGAGCCCTGTGTCGGGTTCAGTGGTGAGCATGAAGGCTGCTTAGGGTCCCCCCACCCACCCCCCCAACCCCCGTCCCTTTCCCTCATTCTCTTTACAAAAAAGGGAGTTGCATGCTCTACCGACTGAGCCAGCCAGGCACCCCTACTATAGTTTTTTGATCAGTGAAAGATAATGATATAATGTAATATGAAAGGGAATAGGACATGAGCAGTGGTAAATCAAGTAAACCAAGTAAATCTACTTGGTTCCATAAATTTAATGTAGCTCAGTAAACATTGGGGATGTCTATTCTGTACCAGTTCAGCACTGTTGAGGCAAAGATAAATGAGACCAGCAAGTGCTTTGAGAGAGCTCACAGGCTTCCCAGAGGGAAAGACACACACCCTTGGATGTGTAAACAGGAGCCATCCCACAGGGCTGGAAGCATAGCTGACTCTGGAGGTTTATTGGATATTGGACTGAGGTAACGTATGCAAAGTGTAGTTTTGAGAGGATTCAAAGCATTATTTGAATTAAGTAGAAAATAAAAGAGCAGTTAAAGGAGCACAGTGGTGGTGGGGAGAATGAATAGGGAGGGCCAGAGTTAGGAAATTGGCCTAATAGCAACTAGCATGACTTTGTGACCTTCTGGAGCTGAGGGACAAAGGCAGAGCTGGGGAGGCTTGTGGAGAGGAAGCCGTCGGTGCCTGTAAAGTTGTGGCACGAGTGATGGAGTGAGAGTAATTGGGAGAGAGGGGCAGCTTTATGGCAGGGCCCACATAACTTTACATTGGGTCTGTGGTTAGCAGTGTGGTTTACTGTCTCCTATCTTCAGGGGTTAATGGGAGAAAGACATATGAACAGGAAATTCGAATACAGAGTGGTGAGTGTAGTGAGAGTTGGCACCAGGCAGTGGTTTTCAGAGTGCAAGCACCTGGGAATTTGTTAGGAATGCAGATTCTCAGGACCCACTCCAGAACCTCTTGGGGGTAGGATCCGGCAATCTGTGTTTAAACAAAGCCTTCCAGGGGTTCTGATCCTTGCTAAAATGTGAGAGCCTCGGTCCACATGGGAAGTTTAGAAAGATTTGCTAGAAAATGGTAACTTGTAAACTGAATCATTAGGGGCGGAAAATTAAAAGAAAAAGCCAAACAGGCAGTTTGGAGAATGGAGAAGGGTTTTGAGAGAGGAGACCTGGGGTGAGCAGAGGAATTAAGTTCAGACACACTGTGGTACTTGGGGAGGAATTTAAAAAGTGTTTACTGTTGCTGGAGAGTGAGGTATGAGAGAAGTGTTGGCAGGGTCCACGTTACTGTGGCTTGTGTATATACTCTGTTAGAGATCAGGACTTAAAGGTGTGTACAACAGAGTGGGCCACTCAGGTGTTTTCAGCTAGGAAACAGCACTGGCAGATTTGCAGGAGCGAATATCAGTACATTGAGAGCTAAATGGAAGATGAATTTGGAAGGAATAGAACTGGAGTTCAGCAGAGTGATTGCAAGGGGCTGATGGAGCAGTCTAGGAGGAGGAGAAGGTGGCGATAATGGCATTGGAAAGGAGTTGAAGAAAGCACTAATTATTGAGTACTTGCTTTGTGTCAAGCACTGGATGACAGCTTTCTACAGGTTACATCATTTCATCTTTACAGCTACACTTAAAAGCTGGGTACCTGTGTTCTACCAAAGAGGAAGAATGTTCAGGAGCTAATTTGCTTGCCCTGTGTCTAGCTGAGAGTTGAGAGCAGGGCCATGGTTTAGGACCCATATGTCTGTCTCTAGGGCCTGAAAAAACTTGTCAGAAGACTTAAGAGGCCACATCATGGAATATGGGGCTGAGGGAAGAAAAGGCATGGGTCACCTCCAGATCTCTAACTTGTCTGACTGTATCTTTTGTGTGTCTGGCTTTGGCTTGTTATCTTCCAATAAAGATTGTAGAGATATTTTATAGGTCAACATTCTGCATGAAGATAAAGAACTTGAGATTCAGTTATGAGGAATGGCTAAAGGCTCTACTGAAAAAAAGTTATTTAAAGATGGCTTCATTGAGATACCACTTATATACTATATAATTAAACCAGTTACAGTGAACAATTCAGTAGCTTTAGTATATTCACAGATAAGTGCATCCAACCCCACAGTGGATTTTAACATTTTCAGTCCCACCTTAGCCTCCTCCTCCAACAGTCCTCTGCTGTTACACCCTACTCCCTGTTCTCCCAGCCCAAAGTTACCCCTATCCTACTTTCTCTCTTTATAGGTTGGCCTGTTCTAGGCATTTGAAATAAATAGAATTGTGTAAGTTGTGTTCTTGTGTGACTGACTTCATTCAGTTAGCATAATGGTTTCAAGGTTCACTCATACTGTAGTATGGATCAATACGTCATTCCTTTCTATGGCCGAATAATATTCCGTGGTACGGATGTGCCAGAGTTTGCATATCCATTCATCAGTTGACGGACATTTGAGATATTTCTAATGGCTATTGTGAGTACTGCTGCTGTAAATAAATATTCATGTATAAGCTTTTATGTAGTTGCATGTACCTAGGAGTGGAATTGCTGGGTCATAGGAGACCCATATATTTAATGGTCTGTAGAACTACCAGACTATTTTCCAAGGTGGCCGCACCATTTTATGTTACCACCAGCAGTATATGGGGATTCAGATATCTCCACATCCTCATTAATCCTTAGTATCTGACTTTTTGATGATAGGCATCCTTGCAGGTGTGACATGATATCTCATTGTGGTTTTGGTTCGCATTTCCCTGATGACTAATGAGGTTGAGCAATACTGGCCCTGAAAACTCAGTTGAGAAATGTTTCCTCTTCTGTATTCTGGAAGAGTTTGTGAATAAGTGGTATTAATTACTTCTTTAAATGTTCAGTAGAATTCAGCAGTTAATCAAACCATTTGGCCCAGGCTTTTCTTTGTTAATAGTTGTTTGATTACTAATTCAGTGTATTTGCTTCTTAATTTTTTTTTTTAACTTTATTTTTGAGGGAGCATGAATGGGGGAGGAGCAGAGAGAGAGGGAGACACAGAATCTGAAGCAGGCTCCAGGCTCCGAACTGTCAGCACAGAACCTGACGCAGGGCTCGAACCCACAGATTGTGAGATCATGACCTGAGCCAAAGTCGGACGTTTAGCCGACTGAGCCACCCAGGCGCCCCAGTGTATTTGCTTCTTATAGGTCTGCTTAGCTTGTCTATTTCTTTTTGAGTAAGTTTTTGGTAGTTTGTATTTCTGTAAGTTTTTATTTAAGTTTATTCAGAGAGAGAGAGAGAGACAGCGAGAGACAGCACAAGGAGGGGAGAGGAGACAGAGAGAGGGAAAGAGAGAATCCCAAGCAGGCTTTGCGCTGTCAGTGCACAGTTCGATGTGGCACTTGAACTCACAAACTTTGAGATCATGACCTGAGCTGAAATCAGTTTGGATGCTTAACCACCTGGGTGCTCCCATAGTTTGTATTTTTATAGGAATCTGTCTTCTTCATCTAGGTTCTCTGATTGGCAGATGGCTGGTCATGGTATTCCTTTATGTTCTTTTTGTTTCTTTAAGATTAGCAGTGATGTCCTTTTTTTCTTTCCTGATTGTAATAATTGGAGTTCTCTCTTTTTTTTTCTTGGACAGTTGAGCTAAGTCAATTTTGTTGATCTTTTTCAAAGGATCAGCTTTTGATTTTACTGATCTTTTCCTATTTTATCTGTTTAATATCTTTATTTTTTTTTCTGTTTTTAAGTGTAATTTCCAGTCTCTAGTATTTTAAGGTGTAGAAGGTTATTTTAATTTATTTTTATTCTATTCCATTCTATTCTATTCCATTCCATTCCATTCCATTCCATTCCATTCCATTCCATTCCATTCCATTCCATTCCATTTTATGTTTTTAAATAACATGTGTGAGTGGGGAGGGTGAGAGAGAATCTCTAGCAGGCTCCACACGCGCTTGTGGGTAGGGGGGACAACATGGGGCTCGATTCCGTGACCATGAGATCATGACTTGAGCCGAAATCAAGATGTTCAACTGACTGAGCCCTCCAGGCACCCTAAGATTTTCTCCTCCTTGGCTTTCAGCATTTTTACCATGATGATGTCTATTTATGGATCTCTGTGTTTATCTTGTTATAGTTAAGCTTCCTAGATGTGTAAATTAATGTTTTGAAATAAATTTTGACCATGGTGTCTTCGGAGACTTTTTCTGCTCCTGTATCTCCTCTCCTGCTACCTGTATTGTGCACATGCTGGTGCGCTCAGTGGCACTCCCCGTTTCTCTTGAGGCTCTCTTCCTTTCTCTCCAGTCTTTCTGTTTTTTGGATTGTGTAATCTCTGTTGAACTGTAAGTTTCGTTTATTTCTTTCTTTGATCAGTTCAGATATACTTTTAGCTCCTCTGGTGATTTCTCATTTTAGTTACCTGGCTTTCTAACTCCAGGATTTCTTTCTGGTCTAGAGATAATCTTGATCTTTCTGTAGATTTTCTTTGATTTGACATTGTCATCGTGCCTTCCTTTACTACTTCATTCAAGGTTTTATTATAGTTCTCTGAACATATTTATAAAACTTTGATGTTTTTCTTAAATCTGACATCTGGTCACTTCGTAGGTGGTTTACAGCATCCTTTCTTATGACTTTACATGTCTCCTGTTAATTTTGTTGGAAACTGGACTTTTTTTCCGATAATATGTTGTAGGAACTCTGGTAACTGGTCCCGCAGGCCCCGTCTTTGTTTTGTGCCCGACTGAGTTAATTCAGTGACATCCCGGGCTCTCCCTGCCTCCCCAACTGGTGGAAGTCTGCTCCTCTGAGCGTGTCCACAGTCACTCTGGGATCCCCGCTTTTGGCAGAACTCCCTTTGATTATCTTTTTCTAGCTTTGTAGCTTTGTGTAGCTGTTAACCTCCACTGATTGCTGCCTGGATTGCTCTCCCCGCTCTCAGAAGTGCCCTGGGGTGTAGATTGCTTCACAGACTGATCTAGTGAAATTAGGCTTCTTTGAAGAGATACTTCCTGAGGTCTATTGTTGAGATTGGTTCTGACCCCAGGAGAACTTCTTTCACCTCTTTGGTTCTCTGAGACAAAGTAGGGGCCTGCAGTTTAACCCGTATCCCCAGTAAATCTACCAGTCTCCTCCCAGCTGCCGTTCACCCAGCCTCCACTGTTTTTAAAAGTGCCCTTTGGCTTAGACTCCTCATTCTCCACAGTCTGTTACAAATAAGGTCAGTTCCTTTAGGAAAAGGTCTGGAACTCTGCATATTCCAGTCTGTTCCCGTCACCTCCACCCCAAGGCAAAATTAGGAGTCACAGCGAGCTCTGGCGCTGGTGACTGTTGTGTGCTTTTCTAAGTGGCACTCTGCTTAGGAATCGAGGCCTCGGGGGATGGACAGCGGCCTCGGTTTTTCATGGCTTGCCTCTCCCTGTGGCATGGTAGCCTTTTGAGTCAGGGCAGTGGCACTCCGGACCCTAGTCGTCCCAGGAGCACTGTACTCAAGGAAGTTTCCACGCTAGAAGTTGGGGGCTGGGCATAAGAATGGGGCCCCCACCTCTCAGCTGCCCTTGCCTGTACCTTAGCCTCTGCAACAGGTAGCTGTAGCCAGGAGGGGAGGTGCTGGTGTTGTGCTCTTTATAAGAAGCCGGCCCACTGACTGGCAGCCGACAGGGACAGGGAGGCCTGTGTTCTGGGCTCTGCTCATCTGGAGTGGCGTTTCTGGCTGGCCGAGCCAGGAGTTGGGAGAGAGTGGATCTTGGTGGAAGTACCATGGACTCTCATTTCTTACCGAGTTTTACCAGGTTTTCCTGAAGAAATGTTTCTTCATTTGCTATATTCCTATATGTTCACTTCCAGAGGCTTTAAGTAATTTTTTGAAAAACAATTTTCCCCCATTTTGCTGGGGAGAGGGGCCTACAGAGCACCTTGTACTGTCATACCAGAGATTAACGGTCGTTTTTCAAAGTAAAACACAGTGCTAGAAAAAACAGTAAATGTTCTTAAATCAGTGAAACATACGAGGCATTCAGGGGATGCACAGTGGACCAGACTCCCTGTTAGCTGTTTGTGATCTGGGAGTGAGTTCTGGAAGTAGGATGAAGTGTAGTCCTCCGAGCAGCCAGTGCAGGACATTGGTTGAATTCGAAACTGTCCTGGGGCTGTGTTGACGGAGTGATGGGTTATTATTTTCTCTGTACAAATAAGACTTAAAAGAAAACGACAGCTGTCTGCAGACACTTGTCCGTCATGTGAAGAAGACAGCTTTGTTCTGCATTTCTCCGCACAGCAGCCCTGTGAGTCAGGAGCATGGAGGGCAGTGAAGTATGTTTTGGTGCAGCCGTGGGAAGGCTCTCAGAGGTGCCGGAAGGGGGAGCAGGCATTTTGTGGGGGGAGAGTGCATCTCTTCCGGGTGCTGACTGACGGTCTGAAGAGGACTGGGGATTGGTTCCTAGGGTACACTGGGGTGCCACCTCTGCTGGGATTTTGAACAGCTTTGGGGGTTTCTGGCTGAATGTCTGCATCAGAATTAAAAATATATAAATTCCCTGGCCTCACCTTGGGATCTTCTGATTCATCGAATGTGGGGCCAGGGCATCTGGGCATCTGCATTTTTATAGGCCTTCCCAGATGCTGCTGCTGTGTTCGAGGTCTGCTGCCTTACTTCATCTTGACAGTGCCTTCCAGTATGTCATTGCCTGTGGATAATAGGAGTTCATTTATGCTTAATTTTGCCTACCTAGTCCCCAGTCTTTCTCTCTTAGCCTCCCTCCTCACCTCGCCCCCGTTACAGCAGGGGTGCATTTTGGGAGAAATGCCCGTGCTACCTAGTGAATTAGCCCCAAAATGGTAGGCCGAATGGTGTTCGGTCATGCTGAAGGTACTCGTTCTGAGGGCTGTTTGGGAATGCCAGCGGCAGTTTAAACTGTTTGTGTCCTTATTCCACCAGTTCCAGGTTAAAGAGATTTCTGCTATAGACCCATTCTTCTTTTAGGGTTTTTGGGTATTTTGTTTGTATTATTTTTAGTAAACCTATTGCAAGTCTGGTTAGATTTGGTTTTTGTTTTTTTTTGTTTGTTTGTTAAGAGCCACAAGCTGTCTCAAAACTAAAGTATGTGTTTTTCTGGCCCAGAAGACCAAGAGATTCCCTTAGAATAATCAAGCATTTGAAAACATTAAAGTATTCCGGATGCAAATATTTACACTCTATTTTAGTCAATAATTTTAAAGGATAGGAAAAATAGAATTATTGATTAAAAACAGCCTAGTGCTCATGACTAGAAGCCACAGCCTGGTTAACAGTGATTCTCTTTCATAAAAGACTTATTAAGAGCTATGCCTGGCATCTTTCGTGAGCTCCCCACCTCAGCTTTTTCTTCAGAAATCTTGCCTTTCTGCCTTTCACTAAAAGTAGCATGTCATGTCCTTTATTGCCTCCTTGGATTAAAAATGTGATTCTTTTGTTTACTGTACATCTGTGTATTGTTGTATATGTTAATGCCAGATGTAACAAATTCGCAGTCCCCAAAGGGTAGATCAAATAAAAGTGTATTGTGTATATTTTAAGTTCTAAAATAGTCTTGGGTTTGGAGTGGTGACAAAAATTTCAAAAGCAAACTGGGAGAATTCTAATATACAAAAGGATCGCAGGAGGAATTTTGAGTTAAATGTTTAAATGGAGTTGAAGGGAACGTGAATGTTCTACCTTTGCATAATGCTGTATTGCCTCTTCGTTCCTGTCCACCTTTCCTCACGAACTCTTCTGCCTTTCTTTTTTGTTAGCTTCCCTCTTCTTCCACGTGGGGCCAACAGTCCAATACAACAGCATGTCAGTCTCAGGCAACGCTGTCATTGGCTGAAATCCAAAAACTAGAAGAGGAACGAGAACGGCAGCTTCGAGAAGAGGTACATTTTAAAAGTAAAAGTGGTGTGGTCAAACAGTGTTCCAGAATAGCTCGTGTGCGTTATGGGTGAGTGGTTCGTAAAGATCATGAGTATTGTCATGTGTGTCTGAATTGAATGTTCATCATTATGCTCTTTAGCTAGCCTAGAATTTGGGGACTCCAGCAACTATGAGGTTGCTGATAGGAATAACATTAAGATTAGTTAACATGAGGGGGGTGCCTGGGTGGTTCAGTCAGTTAAGCGTCCAACTCTTGATTTTGGCTCAAGTCATGAGCTCACAGTTCATGGGATCGGGCTCTGCTCTGACAGCGTGGAGCCTGCTTGCAATTCTCTCTCTACTCCCCTTCCCTGCTCATGCTTGCTCACTCTTTCAAAATAAATGAACTTAAAAAAAAAAAAAAAAAAAAAAAGATGAGGTAACATGAATGTTCTTGAGGAAGTAGCTCATAAGTAAAAGTACATGGAGTTTTCATATGGGTGAGTTTTATGTAGATATGCTTTTTATAAATTTGATTTTTAGAATGCAGAATATATTTCTTTTCTCTGAGGATAGTAGGTTTTCTGTGTAGCCTAGAAAAATTTAAGTATGGCAGAAATTAAGTTTTTCCACTTGTAAGTCTATATCCTGTAGTTCATTATTAGGATAAGAAGGATACAAAAGAGTGAAGGGGGAAAGGGAAGAATATAGTTCTTGACAGAAGAGAAAATGAGTAAGTAGAATGGTTTGGTTCTGCATGCCATTAGGTACCGTATTCATTCATCCATTCATCTGTCCACCCAGCACATATTTGCTGACACCTTCTCAGTTGCAGTTGAGTTTAGCCGGGTCTAAAACAGACAAAATTCTCTGATTTTATAAAGCTTGCCCTCTGGTTGAGGGGAGATGGATAAGAATTGGTGGTGGTAGTGATTGAGTGTCTAGTTTTAGGTGGTGTGATCTAGGGAGGCCTCTGAAAAGGTGGCACGAGGTAGCAGTCTTGAAGAAAGTGCTTTACGTGGATATGACTTGAGGCAAAGCAGTAAAGTTGTCATTTTTGGATCTGGGTGGTGTGGTTCACTGAGGGCCATGGGACGCAAAGAGTTGTCTATACATACATACCATGTAGTGTGCTTGACCTTTTATCCACTAGGTGATACTGTTTTTTCACCTTATTTCCCATCCTCTTAAAAAAAAACAAAAACAAACAAAAAAAACTGCTTCCTGTGAAATAATTTCTTTTCTAAAAAGTTATCAACAAATATATGTAGAGCAGAATATATCTACTCTCTTCAAGACCAGAAACAATTCCAGTATCTTTGGTCTCCGCTGACTTAAAAAATAATCGTGGTCAGCAGAATTGGAATCTGGGGTCTTTTCTTATTCATGTTTGTCTGTCAGGAGTTAATGATTGCCTCATTTGTGTTTTCATTTGATGAATTCTCTTTTAACTGTTATTTTTTCACACTCTCTGGGAGGTATAAAATACTGCTCAGTAGCCATTTCCCACATGGATAAATCTAGGATAACTGTATTTCCTTCTTTTCCTGGAGGAACCCTTTGCACATGACCCCCTAACCTGTTGTTAAAATCTGGACACTCTTGGTTTGCTGCATGGCTTCTTCTGTTTTCTTTCTCAAATTCTTGCCATTTGTATGTTGCCCTCCTGGACTGGCTTTTATTTTCTCATATTTTCTCTCTTATTTTTAATCTGTCTATCTGTTTTGATGGGAGCATTTCCTTAAACTTCTGTTTCAGGGCTTCTATTGAGCTGGAATGTATGTGATCTTAATTCAAATTTACCGGAGTCTTTATTTTGTTCTCTTAGTGCGTTTTATAGCCACATTTTTAAAAATCGAATTCACATTTTCCTTCCTAAAATTACTTACTGATGCCTTTTTAAAAAACTAGCTTGTTCCCATTTTCTCTTGTTTCTGTTTCCACTGAATTTTGTTTTTTTACTGTTTTTTTTTTTTTTTTTTTTTTTTTAATTTGATCATTGGCTTTCATCTTAGAAGCTTATGTCAAATGTTTTTGATCTTCGGCTGTTTGTTTATATTTAGGATTAGGGGCTCTGGTATACACAACACCTTGGTGGGCTTTGCTGCAGTGCTGTGTGGCCCATCTGTTCTGTTGGGGGGCCCTCCCATCTGTATCTGTTGATGTATTCTTTGGTGCCAGGTCAGCTTCCCCACAGAACAATCCACCCGTCTGGTTCAGCTGCTAAAGAGGAGTGTTTCAGTTTTCTGATCACCGCCCACCTGCATCGCATTGCAGAGCCGTCTTTCCTCTGTTACCCAGAGTTCCCTCTGTTCTAATTCCTGAGCTTTCTAGATGAATTAGCCTGTTTCTGAGCTTCCTTTACTTAGGTTTCAACTTACTGAGTCTGTTACTGCTACATTGGGTATCATTATTAATATGCTTTTTTCCCCCCCTTTCTTGTTTTTTTAAAGACCTGCACGTTGTTAATTAAAGTTTATTTATTTTGAGAGAGAGTGCATGCACATGTGAGTTGGGGAGGGGCAGAGAGAGGGTTGGGGAGAGAGAATCTGAAGCAGGCTCTGCACTGTCAGCTCAAAGACCGATGCCAGGCTTGAACCCACAAACTGCAGGGTCATGACCTGAGCTCAGCCAGCTGAGCCATCCAGGCACCTCTGCTTTTCAGCTTGTAAAATCTGTTCTTTTTGTCCTTATGGGTTTACACTTTTTAAAAGCAATATAGGGGTGCCTGGGTGGCTTAGTCGGTTAAGCGTCCGACTTTCACTTAGGTCATGATCTCGCGGTTCATGGGTTCGAGCCCCGCATCGGGCTCTTGTGCTGACTGCCAGCTCAGAGCCTGGAGCCTGTTTCAGAGTCTGTCACTCCCTCTCTCTCTCTCTGACCCTCCCCTGCTCACGCTGTCTCTCTCTCTCTCCTAGAAATAAATAAAACATTAAAAAAAAATTAAAAAAAAAAAAAAAAGGCAATATATATGGGGGCACCTGGGTGGCTTAGTCGGTTAAGCGTCCGACTTTCGCTTAGTTTCATGATCTCGTGGTTCGTGGGTTTGAGCCCCGTGTCGGGCTCTGTGCTGATTGCCAGCTCAGAGCCTGGAGCCTGTTTCGGAGTCTGTGACTCCCTCTCTCTCTGACCCACCCCTGCTCAGGCTGTGTCTCTTTCTCTCTCTCTCTCCCCTAGAAATAAATAAAACATTAAAAAAAAAATTTTTTTTTTTAAATAAAAGCAATATATATGTATGTATGTATTTTATTTTTTTCCTGTCATTTTGGTAGGGCTTTAGGAAGTTCATATGTATTTCATCTCTATACTTAACCAAAAGTCCTACTTAATTTTTAATAAGGGATTCTGCATTTGATCTTTGTATTCTCTTAATACCTCTGGTAGTTTACATCTGTGTTTGAAGCAAAGTGGTTAACCCTGTCAGTATATTTGCATTCCATTTATCACACTGGATATTTGTAGCTAGCGTTTTAAGATCCAGAATCTTAAACTGTCTCCTGTTTTTGTGCAACAGCAAAGGCGGCAGCAGAGGGAATTGATGAAAGCTCTCCAGCAGCAGCAGCAGCAGCAACAGCAAAAACTCTCAGGTTGGGGGAATGTCAGTAAGCCTGCAGGTGCTGCAAAGTCTCTTCTAGAGATACAGCAGGAAGAAGCCAGGCAGATGCAGCAACAGCAGCAGCAGCAGCACCAGCAACCAAGCAGAGCCCGGAATACTACGGTTGGTTCACCTTCCTAAGCACGCATTGTGTGGAGTGGTGTTAGAAGTTACCTGTTCTGACCTCTGTGGACACTCTTTTTATTTTTGTAGTATTGGTAACCACATCATTTGTCTCTTCTTCTTTAACAGCATTCCAACCTGCACACCAGCATTGGGAATTCTGTTTGGGGCTCTATAAATACTGGTCCCCCTAATCAGTGGGCGTCTGACCTAGTCAGTAGTATCTGGAGTAATGCAGACACTAAAAACTCCAACATGGGATTCTGGGATGATGCAGTGAAAGAGGTGGGACCTAGGAATTCTACAAATAAAAATAAAAACAACGCCAGTCTCAGGTAGGGCTCAAAATGATCAAACCTATGCTCCTTGGAGGGTTGGGGGGTGTCGGGGGTGGGGCACGCTTGTGGAGTGGGATATTGGGTGGGCATGCTTATTTTCATCCATGTCCAAGCATGGAAGGTTGTAGTTTGGTGATTGCTTTCTTCCCCATGGAAACACATCTGTATTATGTCTAGGGGCTCTTTGTATTGCTGGGCACCTAGTCCATTGCCTGTCACTTGGTAACCACGTAATAAATATTAGGAGTAGTATATGTATAAAGTTTATTTATTTTGAGAGAGAGAGAAAGTGTGAGTTGAGACGGGGCAGAGAGGGGGAGAGAGAATCCGATGTGGGCTTTGGATGCAGGGCTTGATCTCACAAAACGTGAGATCATGACCTGAGCCAAAGTCGGACACTCGACTGACTGAGCCACCCAGACATCTGGAGGAATAGTATATTTTTGTTGTTGTTGAACATATCTCCAAGATACTCTCTTTATCTTATAGCATTTTTTCCCTAAATTTATATTTTTAAGTTAGTTAGACTGTAGGGAGTATTATAAACACCTCTGTAAAAACCTATATATTTATATGGTAAATGAATTACATTTTACCTTTGTCTTTCTTTCCTCAGTATACAGTGTTCTTGGATGAGCATGGGTTTTAGTAATAAATACATGAACTTAAATCCCAGCACTACCACTTATTAGCTGTGTGACCTTGGGCAAGAGGGAACCTCTTTGAGCCTCAGTTCCCTCATCTGTAAAATGAAGATGATAATAATGACTTCATGGGCGTGGTTGTACAGATTAAATGAATGCACACGAAGTAGTTAGTGAAGTGCCTGGCACATAGTGACTACTTAATAAATGGTAGTGTTGTCAGATTGTCTTTTCTCATTTGAGGGTCTCATATATTAAGAGTAGGATTCTAAACATCTGTTGGTTTATTGAGCATCTTTGCCAGGCACTGTGCGCTAGGCCTTGACATACAATATCTTTATTCCTTATAATCCAAAGAAGTATTAGTACCATTTTACAGATGAGTAAACTGAGGCTTAGCAAAATTTAAAAACTTACCAAAGGACACATAGGAAGAATTTAATCATTTTTATGGCAAGAAACCCTGTTTTCACAAATTAGAATGCATTAGCTGAGGCTAGGTTGTAAGTGGGTATTGAGTCCCGCAGCCCCTAATCCAAATATTTGAAGTATGTTTTTTTTTTTTCCCCTCCCCTTCTTTTTTGGAGCCAAGCGTTGGATTACTGGACAGCCATCCAGTGTTGCCAAGACATTATTTATGGTGTTGTAGTATATTCATATAGTAACAGTTTCTGGGAATATAATATCGCCCTATTGTTTTGCTTTAGTAAATCTGTAGGTGTGTCTAACCGGCAGAATAAGAAAGTAGAAGAAGAAGAAAAGTTGCTGAAGCTCTTTCAGGGAGTAAATAAAGCCCAAGATGGATTTACCCAGTGGTGTGAACAGATGCTTCATGCCCTTAATACGGCAAATAACTTGGATGGTAAGAATTGGGGAGGGAAACCCAGCATGTGGATTGGCAGAGTAGGACCCACAAAGAGGTTGGCAAGTTGGAGTAATGAACCAAAACTCAGGAGGTGAAAGGTAATGGAGGTCAAATCCTGTACCTACCGTAAGAACTTGACTCTTTCATAGTATTATAAGTAGTACTAATGAGAAAAGTCCTGTAACACTGTGCTCAAATAGGTTATCAGTGGTTGCCAAAAATTAGATACTATTTCAGGCTGCCTTATGATGTACAGGACAGAGAAGGTCATGGTTCCATATGGGTCATTTTGTTGGGGACATTGCCAGCCAGCCCAAGTCCAAAGGAAGGTAACTCATGGTGGAGACCAAGGTCATCCTGGGCGAGAGAAGCCTGAGGTGATGTGAGAACTTTCCCTTCCTGCCTTTGGGGCCAGGGGTGGAAATTCTCCTTTGTGCTTGATGAAACTAGGACCAGTGAGTGGAAGTGAAAAGGTTTCAGCGCACTTTGAAGAAACTTGCTAATTGTTAGTCGATCACAAAGAGTATCTATCATCTGCCTTAGATGGAAGTGAGTTCCTGTCCCTATTCTCAAGTGTTTAAACCAGAGACCAGCTTGTGTGGAAGGGATTCCTGTAACCAATAGGCTACGTTGAGCTAGTCTTATTTCCAATATCTTAATTACTAAAACCAGGGATGTTTTAAAAACAGAACAGTAAAGGAATGGAAGGGTTCCTTTGCATCATTGTAACAATATCTAATCGTCTGAAAGAGCCAGGGAAAACAATAGTGAATAATAGTAATGGCTACCATTCATTAAGCACCTGTCATGTGCTAGGCACTTTCTAGCAGTTAACATATGTTATTCCAGTTATTTAATTTTACAATAATTAAATAAGATACTATTACAATGTAGGTGATATTATCCCCATTTTATAAATTAGGAAACGGAGGCTCAGAATGGTTAAGTAATTCATCAAGGTCACACAGCGAGCAAATTTCAGAGTCAGGTTTTCAACCCATGTCTGTCTGATTCTGATACTTGTGCTTTTTCTCCTGCACCACACTGCTTGCATGCTCCATTTGATTCCTCTCTAAACAGATGACATCTCCATGAAGTGAAAGTTCTTGAGGGGTGTGGTTGTATTTTTAGTTATCTGTCATGGTGCCTGACACACATCATAGCACTTAATAAATATTGATTGAATTTAAGGAAAGAAAAAAATGAATTTCCAGATGACTTCAGTCTTAGGCAAGCAGTTGTTTCAATCAATATAACATTTAGTTTTTACCAAAGTAACATTTAGTGAAACTAAGCATGCATGATGTGTCTTTGTTTGACTGTGCTACTTGAGATAATTTAGGTCATTGCAGTGATAGTGGGCATTTTTTTCTCATTAGATGAAAGAAAATTTAACACAGTAGCTGCATACCTTTCAAGTGTACATGATTGAGTGGGTCGTAGGTGCGACAGTATATTAAAATCTGAAACTGATTTTTTGCCTGTGATATTTCATTGTTACTTTGTATGTCTTCTCCCCTCTTATGTTGCAGTTCCCACATTTGTTTCTTTCCTGAAAGAAGTAGAATCACCTTATGAGGTCCATGATTACATTAGAGCCTATTTAGGAGATACCTCTGAGGCCAAGGAGTTTGCCAAGCAGTTCCTCGAGCGCCGTGCCAAACAGAAAGCCAGCCAGCGGCAGCAGCAGCAGCAGCAGCAGCAGCAGCAGCAGCAGCAGCAGGTATGAGGCAGTAGTTTGTATGGTGCTCCTGAGAGTGAGTTTTAATACCTTGAAATGTTGAGCAGCCAGAGAAATCAAAATTAAAACAAAGGATACCATTAAAAAAAATTAATGTTTATTTTTGAAAGAGAGGGAGACCGAGCATGAGTGGGGGAGGGGCAGAGAGAGAGAGGGAGACACAGAATTTGAAGCAGCTCCAGGTTCCGAGCTGTCAACATGGAGTCTGATGTGGGGCTTGAACCCACAGACTATGAGATCATGAGCTGAGTCAAAGTCAGACACTTAACTGACTGAGCTACTTGGGTGCCCCAAAAGATACCATTTTTGTGCATCAGATGACTGTGGCTTTTTAAAATGTGGTGGACTTGGGGCACCTGGGTCAATCGTCTTAACTCTTGATTTAATCTCAGATCATGATCTCGTGGTTCTTGAGATGAAGCGCCGCATTGGGCTCCTCTCTGGCAGTGCAAAGCCTACTTGGGATTCTTTCTCTCTCTGCCCCTCCCCTGCTTGTTCCCAACCCCGCCCCCCCCTTCCTCTTTCTCTCAAAATTAAATAAACTTAAAAAGAAATGTGGCAGTCTTGATAATTTCAAATTATATACCCAGAGGCTTTTTGCAAATTTCCCAAATAGCACATATAATCATTCTCTATTAGTTCCGTTTTCCTTGGTTCATACTTGTTCCTCAAATTGCAAATTCCTACTTGTCATAGACTCATAAATTTTTTGAATAGTTAAAACCTACAAATGTTGACTCTCCAGTGCTCAGTATCAGCTGTGCCCAATGTTGACGATACTGTAGCATGCCAGACGTTGTTGATGGGGATGTAAAAGTACAGTCAATTCTCGTTACTCATGGTAGTTCTGCTTTGTACAGTCACCACTCGCAATGAATTAGCGAATCTGGAACCTGTTGCTCCAGGGGAAACACCCAGTTAGGATTCTGTGAACCTCTGGTCACGACATTTTTGTCAGCTGATCAATATGTAACCTTGTTTTGTGCATGTTTCTGTTTAAAGATGCCTTATTTAATGTAACATTGATTCCCTAAGATTGACCTCCTGGCCAGCAGCACAGGAGCTCATGCCTGAGTGACGCTTCTCTAACACATGGATTTTCTCCATAAGGCGTGGCACAGCCTTCTTGCACTGAGGAACACAAACAGCACTTTAAACTCGGGGCCATTTTAAACTGTGACAGCATAAAAGTGTGAAAATCATGACACTAAATAGACTGAGAAAGATGCTTGTGTACAGTATGAAGCTGAGACAAGAAGTCAGCTTCCCACCCTGTCCCACCTCAGCTGGGAGTGCGTTCCTCAGGCAGGCAGAGTTTTCACTGCTCTGTACATTTGCGTATTCAGAATAACCATAAAAACATTGCAGTTTTTGACTTTGGGGTTACAAATAAACTATAGTCAGTGAGTGAATTTGCAAATACGCAGCCTGTGAGTAATGAGGATCCGTTATACAAGTTTTATGAAAGATGAGCTGGCAAGGCTCATGGAGAGCTTAAGAATACTCATATTCTTTAATCCTGTGATTGTGTTAGAGATTATGTTATCGGTCATTTCTGGAGGATATAAAGGATACAGTGAAGTACAAGGCATTTAAAATCCATTTGGGTAAATGGGCTAATGATCAGGTGAAGGAAAGTGAGAGGTGTAAACATGAACAGCACAAGGAGAGATGAGGAATCAGAAGGGAAGGTGTTGTAGAGTAGTACAGACGGCTCTTTGCAATTGTGAGACAGCGCCCTGCGTGCTGAAGGTGGAGGCCCCCTGCGCGCACATGTGCACAGAGCCAGGCTTGTCCTTCCACGGTGCTTTCTCCACTCTTCCTCCCCCGCAGCCACTACCTGTGCCTTCAACCAGCTCATTGAATCTGATCCTGCCTTAAAATGAATCACTCTAGTAAGAGCAACAGGCAGGTGTGAGTGGCTGATTGATAGACTGTCTCCTAGTGTAACTAGTCGGTAGAAAGTGTATGGATAACATTTGGGGACCAGATCTCTTGTAGGAACGCCTGTGCGTATAAATACGTGGTACTCGTTTTATTGGGTAGCATGCCGCCGGCTCGTCTGCAGCCTGCCCTCACTGTCCTGGGGCTAGAGACACAGGGGCCCTGTGCTTTGGGGAGCTGATGGGTGTAAATTGCTGGCGTCCAGAAGCCTGTTCCATTATTTGCTGTGTATTTAATTTCCTGGTGGACGGTACAGACTCCTTGTACACCAGAGAGGTCTTAACAGATGTGGGGTCACAATGGGGCGGACACCTGCAGTTACCAGGATAGGCCTTTGGAGGTACAGAGCTTAAATGGGATGCCTGAATCCAAATGAAAGGAGAGTGGCTCGTGGCTTCCTCTTTGTTTCCATGATAGGCTTTCTGTTTTTAACCTCATACTTGATAAAATGAGGGCAAATCAACCACTTTCTTAAAGGGGACCACACTTGCATCCCCTGTGTAACCTCAGCTGTGACATCTTGTTTCACAGGACTCTGTGTGGGGAATGAACCACAGTGCACTCCATTCAGTATTTCAGACCAATCAAAGCAACAACCAACAATCCAGTTTTGAGGCCGTACAAAGTGGCAAGAAGAAGAAAAAGCAGAAGATGGTCCGAGCAGATCCTAGTTTATTAGGTGAGCAAAGGCCTGAAGTCTCAGCTGGGTGTTGGGGGTGTGCAGCTTATAGCAGCATCATTGAGTCCCATGGTGGAATGTTTTTCATAAAGGGAAATAATTTTTATATAAAAAAATTTTAAGCCACCTTGAAATAAGTAATATTTACTAGCCATATCAGTGTAATAAGAACTATGCCTTGTGTGCTCTAGGGAATAAGAAAAGTAATCGCTTATATTGTCTGGTGCTGCTGTAAACTTTGAGGCCTTAAATTTCATGTTTAATATGAATTTCTTTAGAAGACCTTTCAATTAGTTGGAAAATAATGCTAATAGAGAAAAGTAAAAGTGTAAAAATTTAAATGCTGATTTGTATAGAAGCTGACCATAATCCAATGAGGTATTTAAACAACTAGGATGTGTTGATATCTGGTATGTATGTATGTATATCTGGTTTTCAGACTCATTCTATATTCTGAGGTCGTGTTCCAGTTTACCAGTGAGTAAACCAGGGCCCAGAGGGTTTAGGACATTTTCCAAAGTCACACAGCTATTCAGCATTGGGGCTGGGATTTCACAAGAGGCCTGTTTTCTTCCCACTCTTCTGTTAGCCACAACCATTCTTGTCCAGCATTGAGAACCAGAAGCTTCATGCAAGGCAGATTCATGGAAACGGTGACACCAGAACTGGGGCTTTGAAAGACTGGCAGGAAGGACAGGTGGTAGTGTTTCCGGAATAATAAACAGTCTAGACAAAGTTGATACAGGCCACTTGTGTTTCTTAAACATGGCCTCACAGACCATGATGAAATTAAGATGATTCTCTTTCTCTCTTTTTTAATGAATGTAAAATAGGCTGTTAAAAACCATGCTTTCTGGGATAGAATGATTATATTGGCAAAGATAGCAGGTTAGGATGTTGGCCCAGGCAGGAGACAGACTAATTTGGCTGCACTATAGACCAGATGAAAGGTACTTGTGGCCTGGAATAGGGTTTTGGCTGTAGATAGAGAGGAGTTAGATGGATTTCAGAAACTCAGGGGACAGACTGGCTGGACAAGGGGAATGGGAAGATTTGGGCAGCAGATGGGTGGTATTGCCATTTGCGGAAAGGATGAGCCCTGGAAATGGAGCAGGCCTATGGATTAAGGATACGATACGGTCGTCGAGGTGTGTTGGGCGGGTCCAGGGTGAAGTGCCTAGAAGGCGTCAGGTGGAGGTGCCCACAGGAAAGAGGTGATTACCATCCTCCTCTTCCCTCGGCAGTTTCCTGCCCTGGAGAAAAACAAAATGTCAGTAACAAAAACCTAACTTTGAGGGTTACCCTGTGAAACTGAGGCCTAAAAGCTGGCTTGGGAACAGAGAGGTCTGGTGAAATGCTGTTTTCTTCTGCCATCTCAGAAATTTGTGTTAAGAATGGATGGAACAGGCTCACATTTTATGCAGTTTTGACAGAAGCGGGTGAATGTATATTTAAAAGTGTTCCTGAAATTCTGGATGTGGGGTCTACCTAAGAAGCCTTTGTTACTCTTTAGCTGTGGCTCTTGAAGGGTAAGCTGTTAGGGAAAAGGTTCTTCTGAAAAGGAGGTAAAGCTCTTTGAATTAAATATTCAGTTTGACGCCATCCTTATTACAGACCTGAGAAAGAAAGGGACTTAAAACTCCCTTCAGGAGAATGAAGGGAGTTTTAGGAATTCGTCTATTTTAGGAATAAAGTTTAAGGAATTGATTTATATTGCAGGGGAAGAAAAAATACATATAAGGGAAGTAAAGTGTTCAACAAAGTATTGAGAAAACTCACTTGTGTGGGCTTGGACCTTTTTATGAAAATTTCTGCTCATTAAATCTCTGAAAATGCTTCTGATAATTCCTAATTTCTGTCCCTTATCTACGCATTTCCATTTATTACTATTTTTAATTAATACATGTCTTAGTGATTTACAGATTGAGAAAAATTAGTATGTGTCCATCAGTCACAGTTCCCCATGCACAGACTGAGGCAGGTTCTGATTTGGTCCAAAAGTATCCATTGAAAAAGTAGTCACTGATCAAAAGAGAACTTTGCTTCTAAAATAGACCATCCGAGAGGCTGAGAGTCTCATTTTAATGACCTATCAGCTCCATTGTACTCTGTGTCTTTTTGTAGTTTTTAGAGCTACCACGTGCCCTTGTGAACCGGCATCCATTATTTGGGTGTAAGTATACATACACAATGGCATTTTCCTCCAGTCATACTTCCCTGAATAGACAGTCTCTCAGCGGCACCCGGGTGGCTCAGTGGGTTAAGCATCCAACTTCGGCTCAGGTCATGATCTCAGCATTTGTGAGTTCGAGCCCCACATCGAGCTCGCTGCTATCAGTGTAGAGCCTGCTTCGGATCCTCTGGCTCTGTCCCTTTCCTGCTCGCGCTCGCTCTCTCTCTCTCTCTCTCTCTCTCTCTCTCTCTCTCTCTCTCAAAAATAAACATCAAAACAAAACACAGTCTCCCAGATCTTAAAGAAGTCATGTGAGTGAGAGGTAGTCATTTGTTCTGATACTAACAGAGTGTAGTCTTTAGAACCAGAACAGTGGGCTTAAATTCTCCTTTGTATTGCCCACTGTACCGGGTTTTATGACCAGTATATGAGACCATGTCTGCCGAAAGCTTAGCCTAGGAATTGACATACTGTCGATTAATAAGCACTAACATGAGTAAGTAACCTTTTTTTTTTGGCTCTAGGCTGCCGCTCTTTTCTGTCTTCACATGATTAAAATTAATTTAGCTTGTGTTTTTATTGCATTTCCACTTTTATCACATGTAGCTCATTGTTTTCATCACAGTTCATCTGTTCTTGAGATACATGTGAAGACAAAAACCTGCTTCAGAATAGAGTCATGGCTTATTTCATAAGCTGTTTGGTCTTTAAGTTTTTATA
Organism: Hyaena hyaena; assembly: GCF_003009895.1. Classification (NCBI taxonomy): domain Eukaryota; kingdom Metazoa; phylum Chordata; class Mammalia; order Carnivora; family Hyaenidae; genus Hyaena; species Hyaena hyaena. The sequence continues at coordinate 1,051,520 of NW_024080721.1, read as the reverse complement.
CTTACCTAATTAAACTGTTACTTTCAAATAGGGACACTAAGCCTTTTGTTATTTTCCAGGGAAAAGTCTTGTGGGTTGAGAGAACACAGTTGATGGGTAGAACTAAGGGTGGAGTTTGGAGCCCTAACCCCTCGTAGTCTTAGGCCTTGTAAGCAGCTTGTACCACAGTGTCCTTGGTTAATAGTCATGTTTATGTTTTCAAATCATGATATTTTGAGTCAAGAATGTAGTATAATTAAGCTATTTTTATTATGTGAGGCTTTTTTATTATTGGTACTTTTTTTTAAAAAGTCCTTTATTTTGAGAAAAAGCAAGAGTGGGGGAAGGGCAGAGAGAGAGAGAGAGAGAGTGAGAGTATCCCAAGCAGGCTCTACACTGTCAGCACAGAACCCAATGTGGGGCTTGGACCCACAAGCCATGAGATCATGACCTGATCCAAAGTCAGATGCTTAACTGACTGAGCCACCCCAGCACCCCTGTTATCCGTACATTTAAAATGTGTCTTCATTTGGGGCACTTGGGTGGTGCAGTTGGTTAAGCATCCAACTTCGGCTCAGGTCATGATCTTAAGGTTTGTGGTCTCGAGCCCCACGTCGGGCTCTGTGCTGACAGCTCAGAGCCTGGATCCTGCTTCGGATTCTGTGTGTGTGTCTCTCTCTCTCCCTCCCCCACTCGGGCTGGGTCTTTCTCTGTCTCTCTCAAAAATAAATAAACATTAAAAAAATAATAATGAAATAAAATGTGTCTTTGAAAACTTGAACATTAAAGAACAAAAGGTGGCAGAATACTTAGGTAATATTAACAACTAACTGCCTTTACATAGTAGAGAGTTGCCTGTTTACTTTTTGATACTCAAATAGCAGCTGAAACCGATTGAGATTTCATTTAGGGTAGATGAACTGAAAGCTTTTTGGGAGTCCCTTGTTCCAAAGAAGCCCTGTAAATAATACTTCATCTATCTCTGGTTATGAAGTTTATAGAAAAATTACATGTGCGTGGCTGAAAGGATTAGGTTTTCAAATGTTGGTAGTGTTTATAAGTACTGATCATTGCCTTTGATGGTGGTGCTAATACTGCTTTCTCTAAACCAGATTGCGTTTTGGTTGATCCATATGGCTAACTCTCTTCCTTTGCAAGTCTACTTATAATAGATTGAATTGTGAATAAAGTACTTTAATCTTTTTGTGCTCTCTAGCCTGTGATAGAACATCTGAGGGCTCACAGGGTCTTGTAGTAGATCTTCCCTGAAGCCTTGTGTCCTCGAATAGCAAAAGCTCTTGGCTAGAACTTTGAAAAAGTTTTTGACCCAATGGGGGTTGCCGGGGGGGGAGAAGTATTCCCAGTAGCTAGTGGGACTGAAGTAATATTGCTCCCACTTAGAATTCACAGTCATACAGTCAGGTAGTTAGAAAGTATTTGGTATCTGTTATTCTCTCCCTCCCTTCTGCCCCCTTCTCTATTACAGTGCCCATCCTGAATGGCCCTTCCCCGCTAGCCAGCCTGACTTGGCCTTAACACATGCTCACAGCCAGATTCTTCTCAGGAATCACTAAAGCACTAGTTTGCAAGTCATTTTTTTCCCTCCCTAATTAAATTAATACCAGAGGGGCGCCTGGGTGGCTCAGTCGGTTAAGCGTCAGAGTTCGGCTCAGGTCATGATCTTACGGTTTTTATGTTTGAGACCCGCGTCGGGCTCTGTGCTGACAGCTCAGAACCTGGAGCCTCCTTCCGATTCTGTGTCTCCCTCTCTCTCTGCCCCTCCCGTGATCACAGTCTGTTTCTCTCTCTCTCTCAAAAATAAATAAAACATTAAAAAAAATTAAAGTTAACACCCGAAACCTGAAGAATAAGTAAAAATAAAGAATCTCTCCTTGGAAGGGCAGAATACCACCCTCTGACCTTTGTCCTTCTTTCTTCTTCCTTTCTTTAGTACCCATATGGCATGTTAAATTCCCCTGGCGGGAATTCAAGCCCCATGGTTGTCCAGGTGTGGTCACTCATTGCCAATTTTTTCCGGCAGGATTTTCAGTCAATGCTTCATCAGAGCGACTCAATATGGGTGAAATCGAGACTTTGGATGACTACTGAGCACCTGCCAGTGGACTGGCCTGCCTTCTCCTCTCTGCTGACCATGGATTCTCCACCTTTGGACACAACACTTACTCACCATTTACTCTTTATCACTCTGCAACAAATCACAGAACCGATCATCTCAGGCTTTTTCTTCTAGCCCTTTGTGTCCAAGATTCTTTAAACTGTTTTTGTTGGTGAGCATCTCAGACTGTAGATAAGTGGACCGGACCCTGTGTCTTGGGGGTGGCAGTGGGGATTACTCCCCACCAAGGCTGTTTACTGTGCCGTGATTTCATCTGCTGTGTCCCAGAAAGTGTGTTGGGATCTGCCAATAGCTATTTACTTTCTTATGTCACTTTTTCCCTTTCTGTTTTCTTTTTTCTTCTTTTTAACCCCGCATAAGGGCAAGTGGTTTAACTGGTGCAATCATGAAGAGAGTTAATGGTAACAGACATTGGCCAGCAGCACAATGCCATGGACTGTGACTTGAGTGTCCATCAGGACAGGCAGACGCCCCCAGTCTCAAGGCTGCATTGCCACTGCTAACTTTGGGATTGCATCAAAGAGGCCCTGAGTGGGGTGGAGTTTAGATTGGATTGGTTTGATGTTGCACCCCCCTCGCCTGTTCTTTCTGAGCATCCTTTCGGAGAAAGGACTCATGTTTTTCTTCATTAGATAGTGACTTCCAAGCAAGCTGACTTCTCCCCTGGCATACTCCAACCTGATTGGACAAAGGAAACCCTCTGGCCTGGGAGAAGAACTTATTCTTAATTTTTCCTTTCTTACAAAAACTGATTTTTCCCATAAATATTTTTACTTCAGAGGACTAGGACCAGTTCGTTTTGGGCCTTTCTGCTGAAAATTTGTCTCGTTTAAGAGGCAGCTAGGATCTTTACCATATGTATGAATTTGTATAATTTCATTTTGGATAGGGATAAACTTTTGCTTCTGATAAAAGCCCGGAATTTCATCTGTTTCCTCAGAGCATTGTGTGTGTGTCTTGCTGTGGCCCCGTAAGGTTTTGTTTAAAGATTCTGGAATGGCAAGTTGCTTGCCTTTTCTGAAAAGAAAATATACTACAAAACCTGACCATTTTTAAGACCTTCATCCATGGAAACCACTACACAGGAGAATGCAGTGGGGTGGAGGGGACAGGGGAGATGGGGGAGAGGAGCCTGGCTCTGGCTTCTCGTCATGGCCTCCTAGCACCCCTTCACCTCAGCTATAAACGTATTCAAGCCCTATTTATAAACAAGTACTCTTCCTGCCTCCCCCAGCCCCCCACAGAACATCACCTGGAATTGCCAATCACACTTTGGTCTGGAGCCATCGGACCGTCCGTCCCTGTGTGAGAAGTGCTGTGGTTCGGGTGGCTCCTGGTAGAGCACCTTTTCTTTCTGTCGTCATTGCCTGAAGAAGGCTGGAGTTGCTCTGAGAGCAGTTGGTTTTGGCTGATTATATTTGGTTTCTGTTTTTATTCTTTTGGATCATCATTCTCCCTATCCCTTCTTGCCTTCCTCCCTCCCTCCCAAACATGTACAATAACTATACAGAGACTGCTACAAACTTGTATATAGTTTTTGGATCAAATAGCATGAGGAGATGGGGAACCATTAAAAGTTGGGACTCCTGCTCTCCTTGGCTTTGTAAATTCAAAAGTGGGGGGTGGGGAAGAGGGATAGTTAAAATGTTTACAAAACTTTAAGCTCCCTCGGAACTTTTGCCAGTGTGGAGGAAAATAAAAACATAAATAAAACCTGGTGGTATTCTGTCTGAGCGCACCTCTTGTACTCACCTTCATCAAGGCTAAGCTTTGCACTAAACCGCTCTCCTGGCACCGGGGAGAAGCTGCAGACACGTGAGCAGCCGAGACCTGGAGGCAGCCAGGGCTTTTCCTGCAGGTCATGGAGCGCTGGCTGGGTCTGTGCTCGGGACCGTAGAGGTCAACATGAACACGGGTAAGTTTGACCAGTGTTTTTACTCCTTTCCCTGCCCCTTTCTGCTGACTTGTGGATTGTTTCCTGCCCTCACGCCACAGACACCCCCCCCAAACACGCCTCCAGAGCCTGCCCACATCTGCCCCCATGCCACAGACCCCCCCACCCTCCCCCAACGTGCCTTCCAGAGCCTGCCCACACCTTCCAACTAGACTCCACTGTGTGCTCGTTCAGGGAAAATAGAAATAAATAGAACACAAACATTTAGGGTGGGGCAAGCACATTTTGGGGAGCAAAGTCATTTTTCTCACAGAACATTTCCATTTACTTAACCAAGAACCTTGCTTCTCCTTGAGGAATTTCCCACTTAGTGGAAAGAAGCCACTCTTGCCCTGGAACGTTCTTCTGTTTTAGTCCTGTTCCTTTTCACATTCTCATTTGTTCAGTCCGTTCCAACTACCACGTCACATCCCTTCCTGTAAACTTATTTGCAAAGTATCTTAACTCTTTCTGAGTTTTAAAGCATTTATTTTGTACATGGTTTGCTTTTACTTCAGTTACCCAAAGACAGTTTTATTATGGAGACTTTCCCGCCAGATAGTTGGAGTTCTCGTTACTGTTGCTGCATAACAAGTCACCCCAAACTTATTTACAACAACCCCTTCCTTTTGTTGGCAAGTCTGTGAGTCACAGTTTTGGGGAAGGGGTCAGCCGGACAGTTCTCCCGTGGGGTCTCCTCTGCGGTCAGGTGTCAGCTGGGACAATCTTCAGGACGTTCAGTTAGGTTGACGGGCCACGATGGATCATCCATGTGGCTGGCAGTTGATTCTGGTTGTTGGCTGGTTGCTCAGCAAGGTCCACGGCTGGAGGAGCACATATTCCTCTTGAGCACCGTGTCTTCAGGGTAGGGAGGCTTAGGTGGCACTTGGCTCCCACCCTCCCCAAGGAGAACCAATGGAGGCTGCATCACCTTTTCTGACTTAAACTCGGAAGTTACGTAGTGTCACTCCTGTGATACTTTATTCTGTCAAAGTCCGCACACCCCCAGTCGGACCCGGGGGCTGGGAACATGGCACTCTCCCCTCCTTGATGGAAGATGTGGTAAGGTCTCATCGTAGGAGAGTGTGTGGGGTGGGAGATGTCCTGTGTAAGATGAGTTACACATATACATCAAAAGTTTTTAACTCTTCACTGGCTCTAAGTTGAGGGATTATTTTTTAATTTTAGGATAGGTAATAGCACTTCTGGCTTTATCTTAATTATTTTTCTATTAGGCAACCCTTGTATAAATATGTAATATAGTGGTGTGTGTGCCCTTTTATACACACTATTTTTTAAATTGATCAGATTAAGAAATTGAAATTTATACAAAATGCCCTGTGTTCTTAATAAAAATAAAAAGTCTGTGTATGACAGAAATGCTTCTGTGAAACGAACCTGTTTGTTTCTTGTGCTTCCAGTGTGGGAAGTAGAATCTCCTCACAAGAGCATCAGGCATGCACATTCCAAATAGGTCGTAACTTACAACCAAGAGCACGTTCCAGATGGAAGTTGGCTTCCTAGTTGATGGGCTTCTTGGGAGCAAAAGGTAGTAGCCCAGCTCTGGAGATGGCTTGGCCCTGCTTGAGTGCAGGCGGGCTGGCGAGGAAGCTACAGTGCTTGCTGGGACCGTCGGGAACCTGGGACCTTGGAGCAGCCAGATGTGTGGTGTTTATTTTAGGGATGTCGTTGGATGTTCTGGGAATGATGAACCTGTACAGTTTGAGGTAGGCCTGGTTCTAGACTGGGAACCTTGGAGAGGAGAGTTTCTCCCAGGGATTCATCGGCGGGAAGGTTTTGCAACTAAAGCAGCACGGCCGTGGTTCACTGTATGGGAGGAGCAGCACATAGATGCTGGGAGCAAGGGAGAAGTGGACTCCTTCCAGTGCTCCTTTGTGGCCTAAAATCCCTGCCTCCCCTGTCGTTGCTGGCAAAGTGATGGCCTCATGAGAACAGAACTCAAAGTAGCGTCAACACTCCATTCAGCCCCGCTGGTCTTAGGCAGAGCCGTCACTTCTCAAAGATTGCTTACTTGAGTGGAGAATGGCATCCCTTAACTGAAAATTACTTTTTCTGTTGAATTCCTCTGAGAAATGGTCCTGAAAATTGTCAGTGGGTCAGTGTGAGGTTTGGTTGCATGTAAGAGAAGATAAAAAGCAAAGTGAAGTCAGATGGTTTCTCAGGTGAAATCTGGAGGTCATCAGCCCAAGGCCGGCATGTTCCTCAGGGCCCTGGCTTCTTTTGTTTCACCATCCTGATTGCGGCTTCCATACTCAGTCACCCATGGCCCAGGGTGACTGCCAGAGCACCAGTCCTCAAGCCCAAATCCCAGGCAGGAGGAAGGAGTGGGGTGCAGCAGAAGGAGCACACCTCCCTGCTGCTTCTAGCTCCCCATAAGGAGCTTTTTTAAAATCTTCCTGGTCAGAATGTAAATACATAACTGAAGTTAGTGGCAAGAAAGGCTGGAAATTTGGGGTTTTTAGTTGAGTGTGCTGCCACCCCAAAATGCTACCAGGGTTTGTTTCTAAGCCCCGGGGAGAATGGATATTGCATTGGTGGTTAGCAGTCTCTAACAGTAACTTTCTCTAGTGTTCTGTTTTGAAGTCGCACAAGTTTGGGATAGTTTGTGCACTTGGACCACGGGAAAGGAATCGTAGCAACTACCCCAGTTTGGCCTGTGGACCGAGGACGTCGTCTTTTCCAACGAGGGGTCTCAGAACAGCCCCTGGTTTCCATTCTTGTGCAGAGCTGGGAACCCAGAGCAATTTCCAAAGGCCCAGCCTTGTTGTGTCCAGAATCTCCCAGTTCTACCCAGAGACTGGGTTTTGGGGTTTTTTTTTTTTTAAAGGTAGGGAAGGAACTCCATTGGCTTCGGGAATGGACGTCTTAGAGTCAAGCTGTCAGGTTTGAATGTTGGTCTACTGCCTACTTTGGGCAAGTATTTGTTTCCCTGTCACTGAAATGGAAACTATCAAGCAGTTGTGACCAATAAGTTACAATGCAAGCGCGTATTACGGTGCCCAGTGCATAAATGCTGGACGACTACTATTTGTGGGACATTCTGCAAGGGAGAACGGAGTTTGTGGGCTCATGTAGGTTCAGTAAAGCATATCAAGTAGGGGTAAACCTTTTCTTCTTCTTCTTCTTCTTTTTTTTTTTTTAATGTTATATTTATTTCTAGGAGAGAGAGAGAGACAGTGTGAGCAGGGGAGGGTCAGAGAGAGAGGGAGTGACAGACTCTGAAACAGGCTCCAGGCTCTGAGCTGGCAGTCAGCACAGAGCCCGACGTAGGGCTCGAACCCACGAACCGCGAGATCATGACCTAAGCGAAAGTCGGACGCTTAACCGACTAAGCCACCCAGGCGCCCTTTCTTTTTCTTTTTTTTTTTTTAAAGATTCTTTAATGTTTATTTTTGAGAGAGACACAAACACCCACACCCACAGTGTGAGCGAGGTAGGGACAGAGAGAGAAAGACACAGAATCTAAAGCAGGCTCCAGGCTCTGAGCTGTCAGCACAGAGCCCAGTGCGGGGCTCAAACGCACCAGCTGCGAGACCACAACCTGAGCTGAAGTCGGACGCTCAACCGACTGAGCCACCCAGGCACCCCAGGGGTAAACCTTTTCTTGGACATCTTAAAATTATGCAAAGTAGCGGTCAGGGAGGCAATGTGGCATGGGTTCTAAGAGGTTGTATATGAGCTGGCACCAGATCGTCTGTGGAACTTGAAGCAAAAATCAGTCCTTGAGTTCTGTGACCCAGAGTTTCTAGTTTGGAGTGGGACCCAGCATTGGAAATTATTTTTAAGTTCTTTTTCTTTTATTTTCTTTTTCTTTTCCTTTCCTATTTATTTTCAAGAGAGAGACTGAGTGTGAGAAAGGGAGGGGAAGAGCGAGAAAAACACACAGAATGTGAAGCAGGCTCCAGGCTCTGAGCTGCCAGCACACAGCCTGACGTGGGGCTCAAACCCACAAACTGCAAGATCATGACCTGAGCTGAAGTTGGATGCCTAACTGACTGAGCCACCCAGGCGCCGCCCCTATTTTTAAGTTCTGAGTGGGAAGTCTGAGTGGGGAACCATTGCTTAGTGGGTTTCACTCTGCTCTGATCTCCAGAGTATGTGCGTGTGGTCTGTGTGTGCATCTGTACATGCCTGCCTTGCAGCCTACTGCTGACCCAGGGCGTTTTCAGAGTTTGCACTTAGGTTTCAGCGTGGGTCCTGGATAATGCATGATAAGCACCCTTAGCAGTTTTACTGAAGCAGACCCAAGTTGAAATACAAGTGTGGTAAGCCTCATATAGGGAACAGTCATGTGCCTGATTTTCTGTCTTTGGTAATGTGAAATTAAGCCTTAAGCAGGTTAGGGTCCCATCATGAAATAGAAACCACCCTGTAACTATTCAATCAAAAGAAATGAGAGAGGGGAAAAAAAAACAAAACTGGACTTGGAAAGGTTGGTAGTGAAAGTGGGAAAAAGTAAGGCCACTGAAGAATCGGTAATTTGTAGGGGAACCGTTAACACAGTATCCAGTGATCCCATCAGTCATTCTGTCCATTTCTAGGTGATACCAATACCTCTCCACCTACTTACAATGTCACCTGGATCGTGTGTGTGTGCGTGCATGCGCGCATGCTCACACACGTGTATGAATATGGAAAAAAAAAACTGGCTTATATCTATAAACCTGTATAAAAGAAGTTAGAAGAGGGCACATAACTGGCTCAGTGGGTGGAGCGTGCAACTCTTGATCTTGGGGTGTGAGTTCGAGTCCCATAGTAAGTGTAGAGATTACTTAAAAATAAAATCTTTAAAAATAAAAAAAGTAATCCATCTTGAGAAGAGGGTAATCCCACCTACAATAAGCAAGGAATAAAATATACATAGCTGCTACCGTTCTTGTTTCTGTACCAACTCACGAGGCGATGGGTGATATTTGTACAACTTCTTTCCTTCCTCTACCCATTCTGTGTTCCTTTTGCCCTCTACCGGCCCCTGTGGGGGGTGACCTGAACCTTCATTCCTGCGGGGTCTGAGTCCTTAATAGTCCTGAGGTCATTGCAACTTTTGTCTTCGATTAGCTTTTCCCCCTAGTTCAGGTTAAGATTTTTATTTTAATTCCAGTTACAGCTAACCTGCAGAGTTATGTCGGTTTCAGGTATACTATATAGTGATTTAACAGTTCTCTACATTACTCTGTGCTCCTCATGACAAGTGTACTCTTAACCCTTCACCTACTTCACTCAATCCCCCCTACCCACCTCCCTTCTTGTAACCATCAGTTCTCTAGTTAAGTATCTGTTTCTTGGTTTGTCTCTTCTCTTTTCTTTGCTCATTTGTTCTGTTTCTTTTTTGTTTTGTTTTTTAAATTATATATTTAAGTGAAATCATATGGTATTTGTCTTTCTCTGACTTCACTTAGCATTACACACTCTAGCTCCATCCATTTCATTGCAGATGGCAAGATTTCATTCTTCTGTATAAAGTAAGTGTGTGTGTGCGCGCACGCGCGCACACGCACGTGTCCTTTATCCATTCGTTTGTCAATGAACACTTGGGATGCTTTTATAATTTGTCTATTTTAGATAATAAAGCTGTAAATATAGGGGTTCGTGCATCTCTTTGAATTAATGCTTTTGTATTCTTTGGGTAAATACCTGGCAGTGCAATTCCTGGATCAGGATGGTTCTATGTTTTAAGTTTTTGAGGAAACTCTGTACTGTTTTCCATAGTGGCTGTACCAGTTTGCAGTTCCACCAACAGTGCATGAGTGTTTTCTCTACATCCTCACCAACACCTGCTGTTTCTTGTGGTAGTGATGTTAGCCATTCTGATAGGTGTGAAGTGATTCTCATTGTGGTTTTGATTTGCATTTCTCTGATGATGAGTGATGTTGAGCATCTTTTCATGTGTCTGTTGGCCATCTGGATGTCATCTTTGGAAAATGTGTTTATGTCTTCTGCATATCAGTTCTTTTTTATTTTTTAATTAAAAAATGTTTTATTCTTGAGAGAGAGACAGAACACGAGTGGGGGAGGGGCAGAGTGAGAGAGGGACACAGAATCAGAAGCAGGCTCCAGGCTCTGAGCTGTCAGCACAGACCCTGATGTGGGGCTCGAACTCAAGCCTTGAGATCATGACCTGAGCTGAAGTCAGATGCTTCACTGACTGAGCCACCCGTGCGCCCCTGTGTATCAGTTCGTTTTTGATACTAACCCTTTATCAGGCCCTACCCTCATGACCTGCTCTAACCCTAATCATCTTCCAAAAGCCCCATTTCTGAGCACCATTACTAGAGGGTTAGGGCTTCAACATAATGAATCTTAGGGGACACAGTTATAGCAACTACTGTAACTGCTACCCAACATAACCCAGCTTCAACAGTAGATATTTTACTAATTTTGTTTTAGTTATTTCACTTTTCCCCCCTTAGACTATTTTAAGACAAATTCTAGATATATCACTCAAATATTTTAATGTGTACGGTAACAGATAAGGATGCCTTTTTTTTTTTCCCCCAAAATGTTTTATTTATTTCTAAGAGAGAGAGAGAGAGAGAGAGAGAGACAGCGTGAACAGGGGAGGGTCAGAGAGAGAGGGAGTCACAGACTGAAACAGTCTCCAGGCTCTGAGCTGGCAGTCAGCACAGAGCCTGATGCGGAGCTCGAACCCACGAACCGCGAGATCATGACCTAAGTGAAAGTCAGACGCTTAACCGACTAAGCCACCCAGGTGCCCCCAGATAAGGATGCCTTTTAAAAAAAGACTACATGCAACTATCTTATTAGCAATGTTGATAATTAATATCCAAACCCAGTCCATATAGGATTTTCTCAGATTGTCTTAAAGATGTGTTTTTTATAAAAGTTTGACTGAAAATCAAGATGACGTTCATGGATTTGCATTTGGTTGCGATCCAGTTCCTCCTCAAACAAGAAGTTGGAAAAACTGGATCATTTATCCATGGGACATCTAATATTTTGGTTCAGCAAGGAGCATCTTCATAGTGTCCATCTGTTCATCTCTCATACTTTCTGTAAATTAGGAGTCCAATCTAGAGGCTTGACTACATTCAGATCCTCCCCTCCCCCTCCAAGAATACTGAATCGTTGGCATGGTGTACATACATCCTGTTGCATCCTACCAGTCACGTAGGCTGGTTTTCCCATTTCTCTTCTTATGTTGAAATTCATCAATCAGTTCCACGGCTGTCGAGTTGACTCACCCATTATCCTCACCATTCATGTAGCAGTTTTACCATTCCTCAGTGGTCATTGTCTAGGTCCCATTATTGCATTTGTCTTTGAAAAATAGTGACTTTTAGGGGCAAGAGGGACTTTATTTTGAATAATTTCAGGCTTAAAACTTGCAAGAACAGTAGAAAGAACTCCAACATGACTTTCACTCTCAACTGCTAACATCACATCTCCTTTACCAGTTTTTCTTGATAACTACACTCAATAATGACTCTCAGTAACTATTTTTTAATGAATCTTTTGGAAGTAAAACTGTAGGTGTTATATCCCCTTACCCATTTCAGGGTGTGCTTCCTTGAAATAGAGGACTTTTTTTTCTTTTTCTTTTTTAAGTTTACTTATTTATTTTGAGAGAGCGCATGCCTGTGAGCAGAGGGGCAGAGAGAGAGGGAGAGAGAGAATCCCAAGCAGGCCCTGCACTGTCAGTGTAGAGCCTGATGTGAGGCTTGATCTTGTGAACCATGAGATCACGACCTGAGCCAAAATCAAGGGTCGAGCACTTAACAAACTGAGCCACCCAGGCACCCCAGGACATTTTCTTATGTAATCACGGTATAATTAAAATTAGGAAATAAATGATATACTATGAATTAATATCCAATTTTCATTTGTATTTCACCAATTGTTCTGCTAGTATCTTTCATAAAGAAAAAATAAAAAGATGCAGGTTGCCATCCAGGACCACTTTTGTATTTCGCAGTCAGGTTCTTGAGTGACGGTTCCTCTGTATGTCTTTCATATCTTGGCACATCTTAAAGGTGCAGGACAATTGTTTTGTAGAATGTTCTCGATTTGTGTTTGTTGTTTTCCGAGGATTTGATTGAGATTATGCAATTAGGCAGGAATAATACAGAAGTGGTGTTAGGTCCTTGATGTATCTTATCATGATTACCATGTTGTTGGTTTCATTCATTTCTGGTGATTTAATTTTTTTTTTTTTCATTCTCATCTTTGAGTTTTATTATATTCCAATCACACTCATTCCTATCTTGCCACGTATATCTTTTTCACTTTATTTATTTACAGTAATCTGTGATGGCAAATGTAGTTCAATCTGGTGATTTAATTTTAATCAGTTGATTAAGGTGGTGTCTGTGAGGCCTCTCCCATATTTTTTTTTTAAACGAGAGATACTTTGAAACTTTGTAAATACTCCATTCCTCTCAAACTTTTATCCACTAGTTTAGTAGCCATTGATTCTTATTTGAACAATTAATACTTACTAAGCTTTCCTACACACACACCCCCCGCATGCTTGTGCACTATAGATTACAATCTGATACTATCTTTTCATGCAGATTATCCATTTGGTGCCCTTCCAAGTTGGCTTTTGGGTCCCTTTGCAATATCCTCATCATTTCTTGAGTACTTCTTTCTTTGGCACAAAGTAGTCTAGGTTCATCATCTACATTTCCTTTTCCAGATCTGGAATTAGCCATTTTCTCTAAGGAGTCTGCAGCTTCTGCAAGGGAGGCCTGAGGATTTGTGAGTGGAAGAGCCTCAGATTTGTTTGAGTCTACCCAGATATCCCCATTTCAAATCTCAAGGTCTCCCTCCTTTCCAAACAGGGCGTAGGTTTCACCTGAGAGAACTGGCATGGCTGTGAATTCTAGATTGTAGTTCTGCAACTCATGCAAATTTGGGGCCTGATATCTACAAGAAATAAGATATTTTTTTAAGACTGCCAGAGAAGTGCTCTAGTTATCTGATCATGACTTGGCTTTCAGATTTAAGGCTTGAACTTGTTTTCTGTGAGCACCCAATGCAATAAAAAAAATAGCCAATTCATTTCACTATCCTGTTGATCATCATCACCACTATAAACATCAAGTACAGCATCTAAACTTGGTCTTGTCTTCAATAGGCACTTCCTGCAAAACAACTAAGTCTTTTTTTTTTCTTTTAATGTTTGCTTATTTTTGAGAGAGAGACCATGAAGGGGGTAGGGGCAGAGAGAGGTGGGCAGAAGATCTGAAGCGGGCTCCATGCTGACAGCAGTGAGCCCAGTGTGGGGATTGGGCTCAACTGTGAGATCATGACCTGAGCTGAAGTCAGACGCTCAACTGGCTGAGCCACCCAGGTACCCTAAAACTACAAATCTTAACATATGGCATGCTCTATGTTACCAGATCTGATTTTCTGATTTTCTACTGGCAGTGAGGTCTTCCCTGAATTCAATTTCAAACATGGTGGTGAACCAAACACAGAAACACATCTTTGAGGGCCTGTTTCTCAGGACCAGTCCAGGTGCAAAGCTTTGTATTGGTCAGTGTCTGACTTGGAAACAGTTCACCCTAGGTATTTCATACAGAAGAGATTTAATGCAAGGATATGTTATAAGGATATCTGAAGGATTGAAGGAGCAAAAGAGAGAAGGGAAGGTTACTCATAAGGAGATAACTGCAACTAGGCAACTGACCTTAGCCAGGGCTGGAGAGAGACTACTTAGAGGCCACAGCACTGTTGACTAATGTTGCTGGAGTTGGATTTCAGCTACCCGGCAAGGACCCAGAGCCTGTACTTTGAACTTCGTGTGGCTGCCCCTGAGGCCACCACCACCTGACACTTAGTCCCTGATGTTCTTCCAGCCAATGCTGCTGTAGCCAGGGTCGCCTTCAGAAATCTGAACAGGGGTGTCTGGGTGGCTGTCGGTGTAGTGTCCCTGATGCTTCATTTTGGCTCAGGTCATGATCCCAGGGTGGTGGGATCAAGGTCTGCGCTGTCCACGCAGAGCCTACTTAGGATTCTCTCTCTCTCTTTGCCCTGACTAACCCCCCTCCCCTCCCACTGAATAAATAATAAACATTGAAAAAAAAAAGTCTGAGCAGAAAGAATCCCTTTTCCTCTCCCACCTTCCATCTCACCATAGTGCCTCCCATTGGTACATGCTAAATGGAAATCCACCCATAAAGAAGTCTGCATGTAATTTGGAGGTCTGAATACGTTATGTTGTTGTGTTACATTGCAGGGCACAGAAAGTTGAGGATAGGGGACTGGGAACAAAACAGCAACACAAACAAATTAATACGCAAAGTAGAAGATGTTCCAAGTTAACTCTATCCCATAAATCCCAACCAGTTGAATCCAAATACTGAGTTCCTGTTGCATGCTGGCCATGGTGGCACAAGGTTTTGGAAATGCACTGGTGAATAAAACAGCCCCTGCTGCCCTGGGATTTACAGTCACAGGGTAAGTATAGACAGCCACTGAGCACTTCATCTAAAGGCACCATTACCTATATCCGACAAAGGATTTTTATCTTGATGCACAACACACAAAACGAAAATGAATGTAGAAAGATAGACCACCCTAGTAAATGTGCAAAGAAAATTGAGCCAGACCATTCACAAAAGAGGATATTCCTTTGGTCAGTAAATATGAAAAGGGGCTCAACTGTGTTAGTCATGGAAATGGAGCCACAGTGAGACATCACTACATAACTATAGTTTGGCTAGAAATTAAAAAAAAAAAAAAAAAAAAAAAGGCGGCATTGCAGCCAGGTGTGGCAAGGTGCAGAGCAACTAGAACGAACACTTTGGAATAGTGTCGGCAGCATCTACAGAAGCTAATCATTATACCTACCGTCTGACCTAATAATTCTGTCATTAGATTTATAACCAAGAGAAGTTAAAAGTACATGTTCACTAAAAGACATGTACAAGAATATTCATAGGAGCTGTATTCCTAAGAGTTCAGACCTGGAAATAACCAAAATGGACACAGGTAAATGGCCAAATGGATAAAAGAAAGGTTAAAAGTTGTGACCTATTCATATAATTGAATACTATTCAGCAATAAAAATAAATGAGCTGCTGCTACATGCAGCAATGTATGGATGAATCTCACCGAATGCTGAACAATGACAAAAAAAGCCACATACAAGAGTTTATATTTGAAGTTCAAGAGTAGACAAAACTCATCTTTGGTGACAGAAGTTAGAATCATGCCTCGGAGGCCCTGGTGGGGTGGAGGCAGGAAGGATCCTGCTGGTGTGCTGGAAACGTTCTATATTGATTTGGGTGGTGGTGACCCTGGCGTGTACGTGAATAAAAGCTTCACAAGCTGTAAACCTAAGACCTGTGCATTTCATGGTATGTATGTGATTCCTTAAAAAAATTAACAAACACAAACAAAAAAAGCAAAAGAAATGAGTGTCAGGTAAATGAGAGTGCGAAGAAGGAATTAAGTGATGTGATGGGTAGATGGGAAGTTGACCGACCAGAGCTGAGACCTGCCTGGATGGTGATAATGAGCTGAGGGACTTTCTGTGAGAGGGGACAGCAAGTGCAAAGGCCTTGAGGCAGGACCACGTTTGCTGTGTTGGAGGAGCCTAGTCAGGCCAATGGACCAGAACACTGTAAGCAGGGCCACAGCAAGCCTTTATCTAGGGTGGCTTTTCTAAGAGCAAGGGGAAGGCATGAAGAGTGTGGGATAAGGGGTGCTGGGTGTACTTAGGAGTAAGGGAGAGAGACCTTTGATAACTTTTAATAGTGTGGCTGGGACATCTGGAAAGCTGGAGGCTGGGGTTCCACTGACTGAGCAGGATGGGAGAGGCAGTGGAGTCAGGGTTGGTTTGGACACGTTAAACCCGATGTACTTTTTAGCTATCCCTGCAGTTGTTGGGGGGGCATTGGGTGGTGGGGCTGAAGTTCTGCACGAGACCCGGGCTGGGCACTCGTGTTCTCCAGGGCACACAGGTGTATTTCCAGTCTCAGGCACCTGGGAGAACAGAGAGCAAGGAGGAACACAGGGTGTTTCATGACATGAGGTTTTCTGGAAAGACTCATGCCACTGAGGGTTTGGATTGAGACTGCTTTAAAAGTGCTTCTTTCACAAGCTCTGTTGAGTGCTCTCCCCACCAGGCATCGAGAGCCCCAAGGTGAGCAGACTGCACAGTGCTGACTGCCTGGGCTTCAGCCTCTGGAGCCAGGGCCATAGGCACTGGAAGGCAGATCCCAGGGCCCACCCGTGACCCTCTGATAGAGTGCTGGAGGCATCTGCACTTCCGAGTTTCCTGGGTGAGTCTTTTTGCACAGTGAAGTTCGAGAATCTCTTACTTCCAGTGGCCGAGGAGTTGGGGGGCGGGGAGGATGGGGGATAGGGGGGAGAGAGGGGAGAGGGGGAGAGAGCAATTTCCTCTTTCCCTCTCTGAGGGTGGGGCTACTTTGGAGTTGAGGAAAGCGGTCTGTTCTGTAAGCTTTCCTGTGTGTGCGTGTGTGTGTGTGTGTGTGTGTGTGTGTGCACGCGCCCGCATGCTTATGTGTGGGGGGCGGGCACGGTGTCCCAGGAGGACAGAGTTTGCATTGATGAAAACCCTTCCCAGCCCTTTGATACCTCTTTCCCGCCGCTCTGAAGTTAACTAGCTCAGTCCTCCGTGCGTCCCACTCTCCAGCCGCACTCACTCACAGGCCAGGATGGCATTGTGTCCGGCCCTCCGCATGGCGCTGCTGCTCCTGTTGGGGGTCCTGGCCCCTGCAGTGCTCACAGGTAAGGGTGCTCCTTCAACTCTGCTGCCACCAGCCACCCGGGGCCTCTAAGAAGCACCTTGAGCCGGATTCTCCACTGCCCACTGGGCAGAAGCCCTTCCCTCACAGGAGATGGAGCAGCCATTTGGGGTGGTTCCATGGGGGGGGCTCCTGTGAGACAGGCTGCCAGGAGCCGTGCTGATGCCCTGGGAATTGTTAGCCATGGGGACGAAGGCCCCTGAAGCAGGAGGGCAATTTAAGCAGCAGGGCCAGGGACGTTACCCGCCTGGGGGACATGGGGATTACTCCAGCACGCTCAGACCTGAAGGCTTCCAGTCAGGAAGGGGCAGCAGGCTGAGGGACCAGCGGACCCAGGCTCCTAGACAGAAAAGCACAGAGCTCTGCTGTTTTACGTGTCAACCCTGCACGCCCTTCTCTGCTGGCTTTCTGAAATGTCCTTTCAGAGTGAAGATCCAGGTACTGTTCCCAGCCCGGGAAAAATTCCCAAAAGGGCACAGGGCCTGAGACTCCTTGGCAAAACCGTGATGAGGACACTGGACTTGGGGGCTCTGTACTTAGGTCAAAATGGCTGAGCCTGGGGTTCGGCGAGAAGGAAGGTCCCACCAGGCTCAGGGTGGCAGGCTCGCCGGACCTCAGCCCCAGTCCTGGGCATGGCTCTAGGGCTGTCCCCGGCCAGCTTCAAAGCCTGGGAGAGAAGAAGCTCAGGTAGTGCATGGATGGTCTTTCTCTGCTTGCTGTGAGGGGAGCCACACCACAGGAGAAATATTTCATGGCCCCTGTTGGGGGTGGTCCTGGGGCTGGAGGGATGAGTGGAAGGAGAGACTCCTGGAGACCTTCTCTGCAGCGTTTGGGGGAATGTCTGTGGATCTAAGGCCCTGGGGAGTGTTACTGGGGGGCGTGAGGCCTGGTGGGACAGCCACACTCAGGCACACATGCCCAGAAGAAGTGGGTGATGGCGAGCCTCCGGGCATGCAGGCCCCTCTAGATGTCCTAGGAAGAGCCCGCAGCCCGGCTCTGTCTTCCGACCGTTCTTCAGCCTCTCTACCCCTCCTAGTCTGTGTCATGGTGACAGCCGTGGTCAGTGCCCCTGTCTCCCTCGCAGGGACATAGGCCTACCAAGTTCAGATACATGAGCTTTCAGGACAGGCCAGGCATCCTGTAGCGCTCAGTAAATGTTGGGGGAGCACGTATGAATGTCCCCAGTCCCTCCATTGGGTGCAGGGTGGTCTCAGGGCAGAATCACCTCCTCACACAGGCTGGGAAGGTGCCCAGCCTCCCTTTAGATGGGAGTTGTGCCAGCTGGGCAAGATGGGGGGGCTGGTGTGGAGCCCCAGGAGTTGGGGAAGTGACCCAAGTGTAGGGTGGTGTTCTTCCATGGACTGGATCTTGGGACCGGTCCTTGCAGATCCCCCACACCCCACCCCAGCCCTGCCTGGTGGTCAAAGTGGGTAGAAGTGAAGGTGCTGGCGCCTGCCTGCCCGGGCCGTGGGACCCTCTGGGGAGCTGCTGTCCAGTTTCTTGTTCCCTGAGTAGCCAGCCCTCCTAGCCCAGGATGCTGGCCACAGGCCCAGGATCGGACTGTGCGTACACAGCCCGGGTGGGTGGGCTTTGTCCGCTGCCGCAGGAATGTTTGGGGACGTGTTTGGCATCTCTGGGACCTCACCCGGCCTCACCTCCCTCCACGTGTCCTACCAAGGAACAGGCGGGCCAGCTCCACCCTGGAGTCTTTGGGGTTTTGGCCGGCTGTCGTTCTTCCTGCCTTGGGAGGGAGGATGTTTGGGAGGCTCTCAGCTATCCCACTTTGGGCTAGAAGCTCTGAGCAGGTGTGCATAAGGCCCAGCAGGCCTCCTGCCCTTCGCTCGGCGGGCTGGGGTCCTGGGGCCGGCCGGCCAGGGAAGCGCTGGCCCCACGGCTGAGCTCCAGGCCCGGCCTCCCGGCCTCCCTGTTCGTTCCCTGTGGCTGCCGCTACGGGGGTCGGGGGAGCAGGCCAGGTTGAGCAGGCGGGAGGCCAGGCCAGGGATGAAAAGGCCCTTCATGGCTGGCACAAAGGCCGTCTGTGAGCACCGGTGCCTGGCCTCGGGGCCCGGTGGTCAGAGTGAGTGTTAAACAAACCTATTTACCGAAAGGCAGGGCGACTGGAGGCGGTGCCCTTGGCAGTGTCCGCAGGCCCCTTACTTGTCCTGGTTTCCTTGCTCAGAGTGGCAGGACCATGCTAACTCTGATCCTTGGAGCCTAGGTGTCCTCACAGGTCCCGCACGGGGCTCACAGCTCACCTTCCGTGCCCATGGGCTCCATGCCCTTGCTCATGCAGGGCCCTCTGCCTGGCTTGCTTTTCCTCGTCTTCACTGGGCGTCAGACGGGGCCTCCTGCTGGCCCTCTCCCTGACAGCTACTTCTGTTTATGGCTCCCCGAGAGAGATTTGGGGAGCAAGGTGCGTTATTGCCTTTAAGCTTTGTTTTCCCCTTTTATTACAGCAAATTGAGAAAACGGAGAGACCTGTAGATGTGCGTACGAGAGTGCTTTGCCCCTTCCTGGCGGCTGCGCTTCCTTTGCTGGAAGGCTGGTGGCTGAGTCCAGGTTGCAGTTCTGGGTTTGCAGGGGGCCCGCAGGCCTTTGGGGCGCTGGGTGTTTGGGGGCAGATGAGCCCCAGACCAGCCTCTGGGGTCTCTGGTCAGCTGCAGCAGATGGGCCGCACGCACACCTGGCTGGCCTGCGTCCCGCCAGAGGGTCCCTGGGGCTGAGGCAGCAGCTGATGACTGCAATGGCAGCACAGTAACAACCTGTGTAGGCCACGAGGGGTGTGGCCCAACCCCCATTTCACAGATTGGGAAGTGAAGTCAGCCTGCTGGGGTCCCAGGGTGACAACATGACGGATGCGGCCCTCTTGATTTGGAAGCCCATGGCTTCAGCCGCTAAAGCTTCAGGGACCGGTTGAGTGTTGGAGGAGAGGTTGGAGGGGGGCACATATAGCAGGGGTGAGGTGGGCTGAGCTAGTGTGTGTGGCAAGGAGAATTCAGGCTTCGGTGGGAGCCGCAGAGTAAGGCTGGGTTACTGGGAGCAGAAGGGGAGAAGGCCTGGGTGTGTCCCCAGCTGCCCTGCTCTGAGGGCCCAGTCTCCTCCAGAGATGGCTTCTGGGCTCTGCAAAGGGCAGAAGTAGATGCTTACTTGGACCTACTCCAGGCAGCCAAGTCCCCAAATGCTACCCACGTTGGCTGGGGGCCTGGTACCCAGTAGCCGGGTGGTGGCTTCCCTGCCGTGGGTGTATGGAGAGCAAGTGGGGGCCAGCGGTTTGTCTGTTTGCCTGGGAAGATAGGCATTCAGCGAGCCCCACACTTCAGGGCCTAAGTGGTGGGCATTCTCAGGCTTTTTCTCTGGCCTAGGCCCTGGGAGCCTGCAGCAAGCGTGTCCAGGGGCCTGGTACTTTCCATAGCAGCTATGAGGCTTGCGGACCCCTGCCCTCCTAGGCAGTGACAAAGGAGGCTTTCCCCTGCTCACAGCGTGGTCTTCGCAGTTGGTGGGCCAGGGGGGCCCCAGACATGGGCATCACAGGTCAGCCTCAGGTCCTTTGAGTGGGAAGCTTCCCCCGCACTGGGTGCCAGGGACCTTTTGCCCCCAGGACGCCTCTCTGCCAGGGGTGTTTTCCGAAACGGGATGCTGGCTGGGGTCACCCTTGGGGAATAGGACCGTGGTCCCTGCCTGCAGCTGAGCCTCAGGACGGACCCGGCCCGGGGCCTGGGAGAGGTTGCAGGGGCAGGGCCTGGGGAGTCTTGTACAGTTGGGAAAAGATTCTAACTTTACAGCAAACTTGCAAGAATAACCCAGTGAGCTTCTGTAGACTCTGCTTAGACTCACCTTTGCCATAGTTGTTCCTCTTCTGTCTCTGTCTAACCCACCTGCCTGAATGCTGACCATTTGAGAGTAAGTTATAGACCTCATGCCTTTCTGCCCTGAAATGCTTCTAAGAACAGGGATATTTTCTTACATAACCAGTCAGTTATCCAAGACAGGACACGGACATCGATTATCTGATACTGATGATCTGATTTTTGAGTATCTCAGTACTATTATTTGAGCTACATCCAGGAATACATTCTGCGTTCACACCTCCTTCGTCTCTTATTTGGAACAGTTCCTCGACCTTTGTCTTTCCTGACCTGGATGATTTTGAAAGCGCAGTTATTTTAAGGCTGACCCTGAATTTGGGTTTGGCGGCTGTCTGCTCGTGATTTGCCTGGGTGGGCACCGTTAGCAGGAAAGACCCAGAAGTACTTTTGTGTCTTCCCAGAGCAGCCCCACTCTGGACGCTGGTGAGTCTGTAAGCAGCTCGGCTCTGGCTCGCGTGTGCCAGAGGGAGTTCGCAGGGGTGACGCCTGTAGAGGAAACGGTGCCCCAGGGACCTGCGGGCAGGCAGCTGGGGCTGCAGTAACTCCACGGCTTCCCTACCCTAGCTTTACACCTGGGAATTGTATCCTATTGTCGATCATCCGGGAGGCGGGGGGAGGGGGGGGGGCTTCCCGCTCCCAGCAGCGCCCCTCACAGTGGCCCACCTAAGGCTTGGTTTTCTCAGCTCTGAAGCAGGGATGCGACAGTCCCTAGCCACGGAGCAGCTGGAGTCAATGAGACGGTGTCGTGCTGCCTGCACCACCCATTCTAAGGACTGTGGGGCTGCGCATCCCTGGATCACAGCTGAGATTAGGCACTGGCGAGTCCTGGCCCCGCTAAAGCCACCCCGGGCCTGGGGCGGGGAGACCTGCAGACTGCTAGCCATTCTAGTCTTGAACTTTAAACTGGGCGGCTGGGGCCTCCTGTCCGGGAAGGACGGGTGGGCCCAGGGTTCGGGTCGTGTGTGGGGCTCCTCAGACCAGGTTCCTTCGTAGGGAGGCGAGGGAAACTGGCCTGGGCTGGCATGGCGGAGGTGGGGCTGGCGGGGGGGGGGGGCGGGGGGGTGCTGGGGTTGTCACACAGCTCTCTCTGTCTCCACCTGCCCTGTTCCCTGGGGCCCCCAGGTCCTCCAAACCTTGCTAACTCCCAACCCATGAGCAGGGAAAGGCTCCTGCAGAAAACACTGCCCAGGGATTGATGTGCTGATTGAGCCCCAGTTCATATGGGGAGAGGGGAGCATCTACCTTTTCTTGGGGCCTCCTTTACACTGACCACAGATACCCCTGCCCAGCCCTCTGGCTCTGTTTTCTCTGGAAGCAGCAATATGCTGGCATCACAGTTTCTTAGGATCTGGAGTCCCCTTGGGGATTACGCCTTGGGGAGTGGGGTATGTGTGGGTGCTGGACCCCATGTCCCGCGGGCTGCACGGCTCTGTGCAGGTGACCAGCAAGGGAGGAGAAGCAGGTCTGACTGCCCCTGGCTGTGGAGTTTGCCTCTTCTCCCCACCTCCTGCAACAGGAGCCTTTCATGGGGCCCTTAGTAGGTGGGGATCCCTGTTGGGAAGGGAGGGTTGCCTCGCCTCCCTGGCCTGTGTCTGCCTTGCAGGGGAAGGGGACCCTCACAAGAGTCATCTCACCCAGGCCTCCAGTGCCCTGCAGTTCAGATGAGGGGCCGCAGGCTGCGCTGGGCGGGGTGAAGGGCCCCTGCTGCTGTTTTCTGAGAGAACCCGTTGGCCCCCTTACTCCCCTGCCCCCCACCCCCAGTCTGTCTGCACCGGCATCGGAAGCAGCCTGGCCGAAATAGACGCTCTGGAGCCCGGGCGCAGGGAGGGCTAGTGCAGGGCTCCCCCCCCCCCCACGACCCCCCACGCCCCAGTCCTTCACACAGCGCCACCTCCGCGGTCGCTTAACCGCGGGGGGCCACGTCCCCATCGGCCCTGCCGCCTGCGCCCCAGCGCCTGTCCTTGGCCTTGCAGCCGAGGGTCCGCAGGAGCCCGCGCCCACCCTGTGGAACGAGCCCGTCGAGTTGTCGTCGGGAGAAGGCCCCGCGGAGAGCACCAGCCCCGCCCGGGAGCCCGAGGCCACCGGGCCCCCAGCCCCGACCGCCGCGCCGAGTCCGGAGGACAGCACGGCGGGGGAGCGTCTGGACCAGGGTGGCGGTACGCCGGGCGGAGGGTGTGGGGGGGGCGCGGGCGGGGCCGGGGCCGCGGGGCTGACCAGCCCTCCGTCCTCCGCAGGCTCGCTGGGGCCCGGCGCCATCGCGGCCATCGTCATCGCCGCCCTGCTGGCCACCTGCGTGGTGCTGGCGCTCGTGGTCGTGGCGCTGAGAAAGTTTTCAGCCTCCTGAAGCGAATAAAGGGGCCGCGCCCCCACCGCGGCGCGACGCGGCTCTGCCCTCGGTGGCGCCCCGGTGTCTCGAGTGTGTCCGCGCGTCCGCGTGGGGCCAGGGGGCGGGCGGCAACTCTCAACACGTGCGCGCGGGGCCGCCAGCCGGAACCGCGAGTGAGCGCGGGGGTCCCCCGCACAGCCCCGGTCCCCACACCCCTCTCCGTCCCAGCCCGTCCCCCAAATTCCCCGAGGCCCGCCTCCTGCGCTCCAGCTCAGACTCAAGTGCGGCCGCGAGCGCGGGAGAGCGGCTGAGCCAACGGGGCTCCCAGCCCAAGGCTGGATTATTTGGGGGCCTGATCTGGTCAGCCGGGCCCGCCCCTCCAGCGCCCCCAGGGAGCCGCTAGAGCAGCCCCGGTCCCACCTCCTTCCTCCAGCAGCTGGGTCCTGGCTCTCAGGTCAGGTCCTTTGTTTTCCGTGCTTCCTGGGAATCCTAGCTTTTATGATTTAGAGAGAGATTTAAAATAGTGGCCGAGCTGCTCAGAGCACAGCAGGGAAGAAGCCGGAACTGCGTCCCGTCCCTTCGGAGTGAAAAAGAAGACTGGAAGGCCTTGGGGGGGGGGGGGGCTGTCTGCACCCCCGGGGATGGTTTGAGAGCCGGGGCCCTGGGAGGCCCCTAGAGGGTGCTGGTGGAGGGAAGCTGTTCCTCCTCCGCCCCCTCTTTCACTGTTGTTTCTCTTTTGACTTCATTGGCTCCCGGAGCTCCTGACCCCACCTGCTCCAGCTGAGGCCGGTTTCCTCCTCCTGGATACTCCCGCTGAGCACACGACGGGGTACAAGCTTCTGCTTATAAAGGACTGTTCTGAAACCCACCCGTCTTCATGCAGCTGTTTCACTTCCTTCCTTCCACATCACCCCTGGCAACCGAAGCCCTGCTTAGTGCAGGTGATCCGAATCCGCGTGCTGTTTATCAGCTTCAAAAAGATAAACTGGACAAGGGCCAGAGCCAATGGTTACTCCCCCCCCCCCACTTTGTCCCAAAGTCCCCACTCCCAAGAGCAGCATAGGGCTCTGGAATGGCCCCTCTCCCCCTTTGCCCACTCTTGGGGGACTTAGTGTGGGTGTTCGCCCTGGGGGCGTAGCACAGAGGCCCGTGAGCATCAGTCCGTCCCTGTTGAACCAGAGTGTTGCACACACGTGCATCCTCCAGAAATGTATCCAATTCTCAAAGGGTCTGCGGTCTCAAGAATGCCAAGAGCCACCTGTAGCCTGTGGGAAAAGGCTGCAAAGTCCCACTTGATCTCAATCCTGGGCTTCTAATGAACGCCAGTTCTGGCATGGAGCACAGTGCATCCCGGCACAAAGTGTGGTCCCAGGTAGGGCTGGGCTGGGTCGGATTCCAGGCCCTCCGCACTCCAGGACGGATCCAGGAGTGGGGGTGGGGTATCTGTGAGGGTTACCTGGGTGGGGGGTGAGGGAAGGAGGAGGAGCTGCAGCCTTTGGGGGAACTTGCTAGCACCAAACGTGGGAAGAAGTGCCCAAGGTATGAAGCCCCAGCCCCATGCCTAGTGTTATAGCCTGTGGGACCACCACCCACTGATACCTCCGTCCCACTATGGTCTTCCACACGAGTTTTCACTTCCACTGCAACAGAAGGGTGTCCCCACTCCCTCAAATAGCCTCTTGTCTCTGGAATCCTTCCATAGGTGGAGCCCCAAATCTCCTTCCATCCTGAGATCCTAACCATGGCTGCTTTTTCATATCCTGGAAGGCATCTCAATCCCTTTCTTAAAGACCCGCCTCCTCCATTAGCCTTGAAAGGAGTTCCTCTCCCCCTGCCCAGAACCAAACACCTCATTCCTGTGTGCAGCGAGGCAATAAAGAGTAGACCTTCACCTCCTTTATTTTATACATGATGCTTCTTTTAATGCAGCCAAAAATGATATTTGCTTTTCTTGGAACCAAAACCGATACAGGATGCAGTGACCAATTCATTCCTTACAACACCTGGGCTCCTGAAGGGGCCAGAAGACACAAGTTACATCCAGCTTGTCAGGGAGCCAGAGGTGGCGTGGGCCCTCGGCCAAGCTCTGGTAGGCCTGCTGTGAAGCAGGGCCCTGGCCGTGCAGCCAGAGGCTGGCGGAGGCTTGGGGAGGGGAGGACGGAGGCATGTGGTCTCTCGGTCCTGTGAATTGGAGACCAAGGGCTGCTCGTCAAGCTCAGGCAAGGGCGGTCCGTCTGCACGCAAGGAGGACTCAAATGGCTTCCAGGGCAGAGAAGGACGTGCAGGGGGTCCCGGCAGTCCATCCACCCCGCCCTCGGCGTCTTCCAGTGCCGGGAAAGGCCCCTGGAGCCTGCCGGTCCTCCTCCAGCCCCTCTAAGAGACCAGAGGGACAGGTGGCATAATACTGTTGAAAATACACTTTCTCGTTTACAAGTGCAGCAGAGGAAAGACGGGGCACCCCTCCTCCGGTTTGCAAGCGAGGGGGCTCAGCACGCGGCAGGGAGAGGGGTGGGGGCGGCTCCTGCACGAGGCGCTTGCCGTCCCCCCGAGCCCGCCACCATCCAGCGGGGGTGGCCTGCCCCACAGCGCCGCTCCGGCCCGCCCACGTCCTGCCCCCAGGCTGGCCACTGGGGCCGGGTGTCATTGCCGATTTCGGCTGCCCAGCTTCCTGCGGTCCTTATTCTGGCTGCGCTGAGGGTCGTCCATCTTGTGGACACGGAAACATTCTTTGAGGTTCTGGGACCGGATCTTGGGGTTCAGGATCTCCTCAGTCATGGAGCTGGGGAACCAGCCTCTCTCCTGGTCATGCAGGCGCTCGCCGAAGATCCACCCTGTGTGGGAGGGGGTGGGGCAGGTAAGCACCTCGGGTGGGGGTGAGGGCTGAGCCCCATCCCAGCCAGGGAGCCCAGCCGGCCTTCCCAGAGGGCACCTGCTCGAGACACCTGCCTGCTGGAGACACCAAGCTTGGGTTTGTCTCCCCATACGCTGCAAGGGCACTGCCCTGACCCCCTCCTAGGGAACGTGGTCCTAGGGTGCCACAGGGTGTCCCGAACGTAGTGACTTTGGAACCCATTCCCGAGCCCTCGGCAACTGTCGGCTGCCCAGAGTGAGGCCAGGAGACCCCAGGGACGGCCCCCAAAGGGACAGGGATCTAGGCTGACCACCTGGTGACCAGAATGCCACTGTCACTCTGCTGTTGGGCAGCCTGTCTCTGAGCCCTGGCTCTGCTGCTGTACACGAGGCATAGGCGCCCCCACCTTATCCCTCAGGCTGGTGCAAGGTCCCCGGGGTGGGGGTGGGGCACGAGGGGGAGATGCACCCAGACCCCCGGCCCTCACCGTCTTCAGTCTTCTCCAGGATGTTCAGGATGTCGGCCAACTCCAGGGTCAGCTCATCTGGCTGCTGGGCCACGTACGGGTGCACACACTGGACCTGGGGGCAGTCTGGGGAGGACAGGAAGGTATCACGTGCTCGCACCACGTCCCCGGCCTGCTGAGGACCCAGCAAACCCCGCACACCCCCATTGGTAGCAGGGCAGGCCTGCGCGTAACAGAGCACCCGGAAAGGGTCTGTTTGGGGTAGAGGAGAGTCTGGCTCCAGAGAAAATGGGACTAAAACAGCCAGGGGCACTGGAGAAAACAATACATGGTGAAGGCTCAACAGGTGGGCAGGGGGCCTTACTTTGGACTTGAGAAGGAACATCTTGGACCTGACGCGCTGACCGCAGTCTGGGAAGGGCCTGGATTCAGCGAGCCCATTAGGGCCAGCAGCGTCTCTGAGGCCGGTGCACCTGCACCCTTTTACGCTTAATGAGGTTTTCCGGGAGCTGGCAAGCCCAGAACACGGGCATTTGTGTGCTGGGCCCAAGTTCCTTGGTTTCCTTGGGGTACCTGTCACTTACGAGCCAGTGACTTGTTTCTTCAGTAACCACATAAATGTTTGCCAAGCTCAGCAGACTGATGTCCTCCATCAGGACACTAAGCTCACAGCTTATATCCAGGCCCTTTGGGCAGGGGAAGCCGCACTGGCCTCTGGGAGTCGTAAGCACTTATAAGCGCTGCCCCATCAGGAATGTGGAGTGCCTGCCCCCCACCCGTCCTCACCTGCCTTCACCTGTCCTCACCTGCCTTCACCTGCCCCTCACCCGGCCTCACCCGTCGTCACCTGTCCTCACCCGTCCTCACCTGTCCTCACCCGTCCTCACCTGTCCTCACCCGTCCTCACCTGTCCTCACCCGTCCTCACCTGCCCCTCACCTGTCCTCACCCGTCCTCACCTGCCCCTCACCTGTCCTCACCTGCCCCTCACCCGTCCTCACCTGTCCTCACCCGTCCTCACCCGTCCTCACCTGCCCCTCACCCGTCCTCACCCGTCCTCACCCGTCCTCACCTGCCCCTCACCCGTCCTCACCCGTCCTCACCTGCCCCTCACCTGTCCTCACCCGTCCTCACCCGTCCTCACCTGCCCCTCACCTGTCCTCACCTGTCCTCACCTGCCCCTCACCCGGCCTCACCCGGCCTCACCTGCCCCTCACCTGCCCCTCACCCGTCCTCACCTGTCCTCACCCGTCCTCACCTGCCCCTCACCTGTCCTCACCTGTCCTCACCTGCCCCTCACCCGGCTTCACCCGGCCTCACCTGCCCCTCACCTGCCCCTCACCCGTCCTCACCTGCCCCTCACCCGTCCTCACCCGTCCTCACCTGCCCCTCACCTGCCCATCACCTGGCCTCACCTGTCCTCACCTGCCTCTCACCCGTCCTCACCCGTCCTCACCCGTCCTCACCTGCCCCTCACCTGCCCCTCACCCGTCCTCACCCGTCCTCACCTGCCTCTCACCCGTCCTCACCCGTCCTCACCCGTCCTCACCTGCCCCTCACCTGCCCCTCACCCGTCCTCACCTGTCCTCACCCGTCCTCACCCGTCCTCACCTGCCCCTCACCTGCCCATCACCTGGCCTCACCTGTCCTCACCCGTCCTCACCTGCCCCTCACCTGTCCTCACCTGCCCCTCACCCGCCCCCACCTGCCCACACCTGCCCGCGCAGCCGGCGGCCTCCTCCCTGAGGGCACTCACCCAGCAACCGAGAAGTGAAGGAAACAAACTTGGTTCTCCGGTTGGGGGCCAGTGAGGTCATCCAACGCTTCATCTCGCTCCTGGGACACAGAGGACAACTGCCGGAGCCACGGCGCAACCGCCCTTGCCCCCGGGGGAGCCTGGTGCCAAGCCTCCCGCGAGCCCGCAGCAGGACAGCTGGGGGTGCCCGAGTCCGGGGAGGGGCGGCAGGGAGCCCCCAGACCCCCCCTGGCCGCCTGAGTGCTAGGTGGGAGGGAGTCGCCCCCGAAGCCGCAGGCTCTCCCCGCCGTCTGGACGGAGATGGGGGGGTGGCCTGTGAGCTCTGGCGGGGACAAGGGCTGGGGTGACGAGATGGCCCCGGGGCTGTCCCGTGGTGCGGAGCGCTGGCCGGCCTGGCCGAGGCTGCCTCGTCTCATCAGAAAAGACCCTTCCAGAGTCTGAGCCCCGGCAGAAACCCCGCCCTGGGGGGCCGGGAGGCCTGTGCACGAAGCAGGTGCTGAAGCTTGGTCCCCCGGGGAAGGAGGCTCGGGCGGGCCGTGGGGCGCAGGGGCAGGGCCCGCGGCGCTGGGCACTCACTGCGAGGACGCCTTCAGCATGTAGGTGGCCTCCCGGTCATCCGCGTTCTCCAGCAGCCGCAGGATGAACACGTTGGCCAGCGTCTGGCCCTGGTCCTCCAGCTCCTCCACGCGGAGGAGGCCTCGCGGGGCTGAGTCGAACACCTGGTACTTGTCTCTGGGGACCGAGAGGGACGGGGTTGGGGGGTGCTGGGCCCCAGGAGGCCCCGGGGTCCCAGGGAGCCACCCCCCAGTCCTGCGGGCCCTACCACTCTGGCCACTCCTCACCCGCTTCTGGAAGCCTGAACACCGGCCCCCCTCCAGGAACACCTCCTCCCCCCGCCCCGCCCGCGGCCCCCAGGCCTGTCCCATCCTCCAGTGCTCAGTGCTTGGTGCTCCGCAGCGGCCTAACTGCTCACCCCGGAATCTGCCGGCAGATCACCAGCAGGTCGTTGAAGAGGAAGAGGTAAATTTCCCGGAAGAGTTTCTTGGTCCGCAGCGTTCGGGACGTCTTAGGGCCCGACATCTGCTGCAGCTCGCCCTGCTTCAGCAGCCAGCGGGAGTGGGAGATGATGGGCACAGACTGGGGGCAGGGGCGTGGCGTCAGAAGAGGGCGCCCTCCCGGCGCTCCCCGAGGCCCCCCGCTCCCCGAGCCTCGCTGGAGTCCTAACCCAGAAGGACAGCTTGGGGGGTGCGTGCATGTGTGGGTGCGCGCAAGGGTGCACGCTCCCGTGGACACGTGGATGAGAACGTGGCTGTGTATGTGTGTTTGTGCCTGTGTGTAGCTGTGCATTTGTCTGTTGTGTATGTGTCTGTGTGTGCTTCTGTGTATGTGTGCTTGTGTCTAAGTGTGTCTGTGTGGACTTGGGTCTGTACACGTGTGTGCGTGTGCATGTGGGCACCTGTGTGAGGGTCATCATTCCCTACCAGGCTCAGCCCAGTGGGATGCAGAATCAGGGGAGGAGCCAAGGTCATGGGGGGGGGGAGGGGAAACGCAGGGAGGAGAACTGGGCCCAGGGGTCGAGGAGGCCAGCTCTGCAGGTGACCGCTGCATGGCCCCGGGGGGACCTCCCAGGGGTGGTCGGCACAGCAGGTGGAGATATGGGGGGAGCCCAAAAGGACCTGTCTGCCTCCCCACCTGGGGCTCGCCTCCTAAACATGGCATGACCTGTGTGCTCACGTGCCCATGTCACCGGAAACCCAGGCCCCAGGGACCCTTAGGGCTCCCTAATGCCTGAAGCTTTACATAAAGTTGGGGGAGTGGTAACTGCTATCAGATTTTTAGTTCCCCCCAATTTAAGAATCCTTGCAATGGGCCCTGTTACATGCTTCATGTCAACTAACTGCTCAAGGTCACACGGACAAGAAAGGAGAGCAGGTGGCTGGCTCCAGGGTCCTTGCACACCATCTCTCAGAAGATAAGTGCAGGCCAATGTGATGCTGGTCACAGGCGGCGGGTGGGGTCAACTAGGGGTGTCAAGAGACCTCAGTGAAGGTGACACCGAACTGAGACCCAAGGGTGGGTGGCCAGTCATTGAGCTCGACCGGGGACCGATCCCCAGGCTGGGCTGGGGACACACAGAGCGGCACAGGTTCACCTTGATCTTAAACTCCATCTTCTTCTGAATGCTGATCATCTGCTCCGTGCGGCTCATTTTCCTGACGCCCTCGTTGCATGCTTTTACCACCTGGCATAAGAAGGGGGACACGTGAGGCCACCTGCAGCCAGCGGCTCCCCGGCCACTGCCTTTGGCCGCTCAGGCCCCAGAGGGTGAGAGTGGCCGGCCTGCTCAGCTGGGCGTGAGCTCCTCTGTCCAGCGCCGTCTGCGACAAGAGTGAGCGGGAAAGCCTGTCAGGCCGTTAGCTGGGGCTCTCGGTCCTGCTGGAGAAAGTTAGCATCTCGTCCTTGCTAGAAAGGAAACTCGGGAGCTCACATAAAATGATGCCTGACCCCTCAGGTCCCTGATGAAGACAAAAGAGCAAGGTGCCGATTCTCATCTGTCAGACTGGGAAAGGCAGACAGATCACTTCCGGGTTGGCCAAGGTATGGATGGGGAGAACGCTGTGTCACCCACTGCGGGGCGGGGGCGGGGGAGTGCAGGCTCCCCCCGACCTTGCTGGGAGGCGACCCAGGTACCAAGAGGCCTAATAAAACCACACTTCCTGGGACTTCCGGGGATTCAGCCTGGGGAAGCAGTACCCCACGAAGACGTGTGTCCGGAACGGGGCCTGGCATCCAGCATGCCCCCAGTATGTGCCCCACGGTGTGGCCCGCGGCGTTCAGAATGAGAAGAACTGTCCTCAAGTAACCGTCCCCTGAGGGGATTGATTAGCAGTTACATGCACATCACCCCGACTATGAAATCATTAAGAATCGCAGTAATTTTACAGGCGCGGCAACGGAGCGCGGAGCCAGCTTAGAAGCCGCCGTCCGTGTTCTGCAAGGATCACAGCTGTGTGTGCAGGCGTCCGTGTGCAAAGGGCAAGAGCCCGCACGCCGGCTGTGAGATGCGGGCCCCTGGGGGTCTTCACCATCTTCTTTTTACTCATGAGCACTTGCTGGGGGGGTTTTGTACTAAACAGCACTTTTATAAGAAAAAAAAACCCGCTGCTATAAAGAAAAAGGACCTCAGGAACAGGGGGTGCTCGCCGGGCCCCCCCGGCACGTGGGGCCCCTCACGGCTCAGGCGGCCACTGGACCCACCTTCTGTGGCCCAGCGGGGACCGGGATGAACCCCCGCCCCGATCGGGTGCGGGAGCTCCAGGGGAGGGTGGGGGGCCCTGAAACATGCCTCCCGGGTCACTGCCCCTTCCTGACCAGCCTGCCAGGTGGCCGACTGGTAAGGGACAGAAGGAGCGGCTTGGGGGGGGGAGACCACTGTGAAACGGAGCCCTCATGGCCCCAAGTGCCTCAGGACTGCCGTCAGGTGCCCACGGAGGCCGGTCCTTTCACTGAGCTGCCGCCTCTGGTGCCGGGAGCGGAAAGGACGCCCCCCACCAGGCTCTTGTCCACTAGAGTCCCTGGCACCACAGCGGCCCCGGGAGCCAAGCACACGAGATGGAGGCTGGAAGGGAGGGTCCGCGCACCCGAGGACGGCCCCACCCCGACTCTGCCGGCCACTCCAGGGGAGCCCTTCTCCGAGGGTGAGGGAGGGACATGGTGTCTTCACTGGGGCAGAGATGGGAGGGGAGAGGCGTGGGGACAGGGGGAGGCGTAGGGGAGAAGGCACCGGGCAGAGCTCCATCGGGGCACGAGAGCCAGATCCAGCCTCCTCGCCGTCACAGGAGGGAAGGCCCCGGAAACAGTAGGGACACACGTGGGGCTTGTGACGGCCCCGGAGGCCCGCGACGAGGCCGCTGATAAGACCCGGCCGGCGGGCGGCTGTGGAGGCCACCGTGTGCTGCCTGGTCCGGCCCAGGTCCGCCTCTGCTCAGGCCACACGCATCTGGGTTTTGGATTCAATGACTTTTCTTAAAAGTAATCTCGATACCCAGTGTGGGGCTTGAACTCAGGACCCCAAGATCAAGAGTCGCATGCTCGGCCGACGGGGCCAACCCGGTGGCCCTCAATGACCTTTTTTTTTTTTTTGATATTAAAATGAATTTGCAGTTTCCAAAGAGACAGCCACATGGGGGTGGGGGGCCAGGGCCGGAGGGTGGGTGTCCCGACTACTGGGGAAAAGGAGGGAGAGCGGGGCTCACCATCTCCAGCTCTCTGTGGGCGTCCAAGGCAGTGCACTCGCGCTCAGACTGCTCTTCCACTCTCTTCAGGATGTTCTGAGCACGGGGAAATCTGCATTAACACGGTCATGCGTGGTCTTTCCTCCCTCCCCGCCCCCTCGAGCAGCAGCACATCGAAGAGCCCGACCGGAAGGAGAACCTGTGACCAGGCCGGGACCGGGCATCCCCACCCACGGCTGCGCCCACCTCTAAAATGATGACCATGAAGCAGTCTCCCGAGAGGTTTACCCCTGGAGGCCCGGCTACAGCCCCCATCCCTGTGGGCTCAGCAGGGGACCCCGTGCTGGCGGGGTGGGCCCAGCACTAGGGAAAGGCACGCTCAGGACAGCCCTGTCCCCGCGGGGAGCTGCTGGAGGGCACCGGAGCCTCCCCACCCTTTCCCCTGGGATCTCGTCACAATGGCCCCAAGGCTTTGTTAACTCTGCTCTTATTGATAAAAACGTCTCTTTTCCAACTGTTTGACTTCCTGGAATTAACCGAATCCTGCGTACTTTCCCTTTGCCTCCAACAAGCTTCCTGGGAACGTTTCCCTGACGGCTCTACCTGGCCATCCCCCTGCCCCCATGCTTCCTCCAGACAGCGTTACGTTGGATCTTGGTCTTAGTTTTGTTGGTTTTCATGGTACAAAAATTAAGATTTTTATATATGCACACATGCCCTTTCCGTATAAAATTTCTTAAAAATTTTTCCCTCTGTTTTCTGTTTCAGTTTTTCCAAGTGAAAAAGAACCTGTCACACGTAACCCCTCATTCACCAGTGTCCTGTGACTTGGGTTCGCGCTCCTCGAGTTCTCTGCCAGAGCTCCCTCCTGCCGCCCCGGGGGTGGGGGTCGCTTCCTCTGACACCCCGTGTCTGGGGTCCTGGGCCTCGCTGAGCCCAGTCCCCCCTCCTGCTGCCACGGGCTGTGACCTCCCCTCCTTACTGCTGCCACCGTGGAGCTAGCCAGCTGCCCCAGGTCTTTGGCTTCCTGCCTGCCTGACCTCTGACCTCCCCTCACTGTGGCTCCGGGGTCGCTGTCTCAGCCTGTGCCCCCGAGAGCCACGGCCAGGTCCACACCATCCCCTCTGCCTGACTGGTGGACAGAACACGCCCAGCAGCCCAGGAGCGTGCGCCAGGCACAGAGTGTCTCTGCCCTGCTGAGACCCCCTTTCAGGAGGCGTCATCCTCTCCAGGCAGCCCTCCTGGTCTTCCTTCCTCACCGCTATTCCTTCTTGGCCACTGTGTCCCACGGCTGGGTCTTGGGATCCCTTTCTCTCCTTCCTGGCTGGTCTTCTTCACTAAAAGCCACCTCGATGCCCAGAGGCCCTGCCCAGACTTCTCCCTTTAACTCTGAACTTGGAGATTTGACTGCTCAGTCACCTGGAGCTCCCCGCCTCCGGAAAGACGGCACCATCACACCAACTGCTCCAGCTCAAACCCCCTCGACCCCAAGTAGCAAGTGGGCATCTCAGGTCTTCTCAATTTGGGTTTCCCTCCAAGACGTTCCCCTGCCCCCCACTCTCCCCTCCCCTGCCTCTCCCCCAGGCTAAGCTGCTTTTTCCAGTCACTTCCTAACCCCCGCTCCCATTTCCCTCCTGCTCTCCTGACCCTCACTCGGCACAGGCAGCCCAGGCGCTCTCACAGAAGGCTGTTAGATCAGGGGACTCCCCAGCATGCTGCAGGATGACCCTGGTCCCTTAGGGTCCCATCCGGCCTCTTTGCCTGTCTCTGTGCTCCTGTTGAGTTCCCTCAGCTCACCACTGGTCTTCCTGGCTGTGAGCCTGGCTGCCCCAGGGCCTTTGCACAAGCAGTTCCCTGGCAACCTGAACGGCTCCTCCCTGTCAGCCAAGTCTCAGCTCAAATGCTGCCTGTCTGAGAGTCTTTCTTGGCCCCCCTGAACTGGCAGTGACGAGGCTTTCACCCCCTATCGTGTTACCCTAGTTCACCGTCCTCACAGCCACTTCCACTTCCCAGCTGTGCGTGCCTGTCCATCTCTCCCCCAGACTGTGGGGACGGGGGGGCTGGGACCCCCGCGGCTTGGCACCCAGTAGGAGCTCCATGAGGATTTGCGGAGCAGGTGCACTTCCTAGAAAGCTGGCAGGGACGTGGAATGCCCCGAGGAAGCCGTGTGCAGCCCCGACTGCATGCCGGGGCGGGGGGGGGGCGGGTACCTGGACCAACAGCTTGAGGCGCGTGATCCTCTGGAAGGGCAGGATGAGGAAGGAAGACAGGGGCAGCCCCCTGCACTTGGGGTCTTGCTCCAGCTGCGCAATCAGCTCCCGAAAGGCCGCCTTCTCCTGGCTGGGGACACAGACACCAGAGTTGACCCCCGGCTCGAGGGAGGCGTGAGTTGGAAGAGCACCCGGGGCCTCGTCGGAGCCAGACGGCCCGCGGGCACCGGATCCACGCTGCCTTCTTCCCTTTTACTGGAAAGTAAACTGTCCAGGGACAAGTCAGACAACTACAGTGGCTTCCCGCGCCCGGCCCCTGCACGCTTGGCAGAGTGTGCCGCGTGTGCGAAGGCAAGAATTCCTGGGGCGGCCGGGTGTGTGACTCAGGCGCACGTTGGGTGGTCTGCCCCGCAGGGCGCCGCGGCAAGGTGAGCCCACGTAGTGACGGGAGCAGCGGGGGGCGGGGGCGGCTGCCAGCGGAGATGTCCTGTGTGCGGGTGACTCAGCGGCGGGGGGGCGGGGGGGCGACTAGGGCTCGGGGCCCCGCAGGGCCGCTCTGCCGCTGCCGCAGGTACACGGGGTTCACGCGGCGCGCCCTCGGCACGGCCGCGGCCGCGTCCTGTTCCCGCGTGTGCTGGTCTCCAGCTTTGTCCTCAAAATGGGCCTCCTGATTCCCTCAGGTCCCAATTTTCAGCCCCAGGTGTAAATCCTCCAAGTGTTATAACATCCCCAGGGGGGCGCCTGGGTGGCTTAGTCGGTTAGGCGTCCGACTTTCGCTTAGGTCATGATCTCGCGGTTCGTGGGTTCGGGCCCCGCGTCGGGCTCTGTGCTGACTGCCAGCTCGGAGCCTGGGGCCTGTTTCAGATTCTGTGTCTCCCTCTCTCTGCCCCTTCCTCACCCATGCTTAGTCTCTCAAAAATAAATAAATGTTAAGAAAAAACTTTTTTAGGGGCGCCTGGGTGGCTTAGTCGGTTAAGCGTCCAACTTTCGCTTAGGTCATGATCTCGCGGTTTCTGGGTTGAAGCCCCGCGTCGGGCTCTGTGCTGACAGCCAGCTCAGAGTCTGGAGCCTATTTCAGAGTCTGTGCCTCCCTCTCTCTCTGACCCTCCTCTGCTCACGCTGTTTCTCTCCTAGAAATAAACAAAACAAAACAAAAAAACAAACAAACATCCCCAGGTAGCTGATGAGAAGGCCCAGGGGAGTGTGACTTCTCAGTGACACCTTCCGCGCGCCCGATCCGGCTGGGACCACATCACTGGTGACGCAGTCACTGCCACAGGCGCAGAAGTGCGAACACTTGGGGAGACGCTGGTCGACTGAGAAGCTACCTCATCAACGGAAACCCCAGGGAAGTTTACAGCCGGGCACATTAGGGGCACCTGGGTAGTCGGTTGGTTAAGCACCTGACTTTGGCTCAGGTTGTGATCTCATGGTGTGTGGGTTCGAGTCCTGCGTCGGGTGAGCTCGAGCCCTGCTTCTCTCCCACTCTCTGCCCCTCACTAACTTGTGCCCTCTCACCCTCTCCCTCCCTCTCAAAAAAATTTTTTTTTCAAATGGGCACATTAGTGATGAACTCAAGGGTGTTTATGGAAATGCCACGAAAGACTGCCTCCTGCCCCTTCCTTGCCTTTGTCTCTGGTTCAAACCATTTTCCTGACCTGCTGGGCCACGAGGGAGCCTCAAGGCCTCAGACCCTCCTCTCTACGCCCCCAGAGCTCAGCCCAGCCACCTGGACATGGCTCCGGTGGGCGCCATGGCGGTATTGGGACTGACATTTCTCTGGTGACCCCAAGACCTCCGGAACGTGCCAGGCTTGGAAAGCAGGGCCCGCGGACCGAGCTCGGTGGCCCTGTGCACTCACAGCAGCTGCTTGTAGGTCCTCTCCTGGTAGGTCTGGTTGCTGACGTAGGTGATGTAGACTGAGAAGTGGTTGGCCGCGTAATGGTACACGATGTCGCACACGTCCGAGATGACGATGTTCTCCTCCATCCGGCGCTCCAGCTCCAGGAGGAACCTGCAAGGGGCAGCGGCTGGGGTGAGGGCGCCTGGACGGCGACACTCAGGACACGTCCCTAGCGCCGGGCCTGGCTCCCACCAACCAACAAACACGGCAGGCCGAGGTCCCCGCACTGATGGCACGTCCCGTCACATGGAGGAATGACACGCTCAGCATTTTTAGGTGCGTAACAGCATTAGGGGTATTTTTAAAGGACAGAGAAAGAGACCTAATGTTTTCCACACATACTGATGTGTTTGCAGATGAGGTGACCACGGGGATTTGCTTCAGAAGATCCCATGGGTGGTGGGGAGGGGAGGGGAGGGGAGGGGATGGGTGGGTCGGGGACGTGGGCCAACCTAGATGCTGGGCTCGTTACACGGGCGTCTCTACTTCTGCACGACTGGAATTTTCCATGATAAAACAAAAGTCAAGACATAAGTAATAAGACGCCCCTTCCCCAATGGGGTAAGTGGCAAAGGCCGAGGAGTCTCTCAGCCACCGTGCGCCCAAGCCCACCGGGTGGGGCCGCGCCCAGGACGCGGGTGTCAGTGCGGAGGAGGGACCTACCCAGAGGCCCATGGGGCGCCCCAGGGGGTGGGGGAGCCCCTCCTGCCACACCTCGGCCTCACGTCTGAATGTGCACGGTTGGACCAGCTCGCCCAAAGGTGGCGTTTTGCACTCTGAGCTGCAGACTCGGCGGCCTCCGGGGGAAGTGGTCCGTGGGTCCCCTGCCCTAACCGATCGATTGGCTTCTTCTTTGCAAGAATCCATCAGTGGTTGTTTACTCCCCTCCAGCTAAGCTCCTCCCATCCTTCAAACAGGCAAACTGTAGGCACAGTTCCAAAGCCACTTCCACAAATTACTGCCCACGCCATCTAACCGGGGGCACAAGCCCAGGGCCGGGCTCTGCGCGCGCTCGCAGAGAGCTCTCGGGTTAGAGCGTTAGGAGTCACGATAAGGAGCAGCTCACACGGAGGACACCCCTGGAGCTGGTCAGGACACCCGCCCCGACCTGCCTGACCGTGGGGGCCTGAGGACACTTGTGCTGATGGGAGGGAGCCCACGGCCCGCAGGCCTGTCGGGCACGTGACCTGCTGCCCCGCGGGCAGTGGGCAGCTTTATGTATTTAGTTATATCTCACTATAGACCACTCCAAACACACAGGCAGAGAGGTCAGGGTAACGAGCACCGGCCACCAGCTTGCACCGCGCCACCCGCTGAGGAGAAGGTTCCGGAAGCCAGGCCCCACGAGGAGCCAAGCCCGTGGCTCACCGCTCGCTGACGGCCATGACGTCCAGGACGTTGGAGAAGAGGATGTGCGCCTCAGACGGGTGCAGGGTCTTCTTCAGACGCTCGTTCTCCATGAAGTGAGACACGAGCAGGCTCAGGCTTTTGTAGTAGGAGGCCTCGGAAGTGACCAGCTCGAACATGGCCTGCGTCGGGGCAAACACGGACAGGAGAGCCGGTGTCACCTCCCGGGCCCCGCGGGAGGGTGTCTACCCCGCTCCAGGTCAGCGACGCAGAGACACGCAGGCCTGCGAGCGCGGGGGCGCGTGGAGTGAGGGCCCTTCCACATGCTGGCGGCAAGGCGGCCTCCGCGTGAGGGACAGAGACAAGGCGCCCCCGGCTCGCTGTACCGAAGACTGGAGACCGCCTGGTGTCTGACACACAGAGCAGGTGAGAACCCAAGGGCTCAGCCGTGCACCCAGGCCCCGCAGCCGCTGGGCGCGACTCAGACGGTCTCCTGGTGCCGAACGGGCGTGAAAATCAGTATAGAGGGACTCCCCCTTTACACGCCCCCCGAGGACGGCCGGAAGGCCCCGGGCCACAATCCTCAACCACAGGTATCAGCAGGGGGTGCAACTCTTCCTTGTATCTTTTTACCCGTTAACTTGTCTGAAAACTGAAAGATGAGCATCTATCATTTCCCTTCATGGTCTAATTTGACAACGTAACCGATAAAGCAATTTTCATTTTGAAAAAGAGAAAGAAATCCAGGATCAAATAAGCTTTTTGTAGGCACCCTTATTCTGCGTGGCTGTCACCTGATTGCCCAGCCCAGGCCCACAACAACACGAGTCGGAGCCCGGTCCTCTGCAGGGCGGGGCTTCTGGGCAGCGAGGGCACTGGGATGCCAGCCCGCCTCCCCCCCTTGCTCACGGGCACACCAGTGACCTTGCTGAGACCACCCTCGGGTCACCCTTACCCTCCGCTGTTCCTTGACCAAGGACAGATTCAGGTTCCACAACAGCTGGCCAGAGGGACCGAGGAGTGGGGTGAATTGTGCCCCCCCAAAACTGTGTCCACGTTCTAAGCTCTGGCAACCTACGAATGTGATCTTTTTTGGGAAGAAGTCCTTTGCAGATGCAAGTTAAGGATATAGGGGACATGGGGACACCTGGGTGGCTGCATCGGTTAAGTGTCCGACTTGGACTCCGGGTTCGTGAGTTTGAGCCCCGTGCCGGGCTCTGCGCAGACAGCTCAGAGCCTGGAGCCTGTTTCGGGTTCTCCCTCTCTCTCCCCTCCCCTGCTTGTGCTCTGCGTCTCTCTCTCTCAAATGTTAAATGTTAAAAAAAGTTAAGAAAAAAAAAAGGATGTCAAAGACATCACTCTGGACTGAGAGCCTAAACCCAACGACGGGTCTCTTTGTAAGGGAGATATTTGACACACGAGAGACACGGGGCACAGAGACATGGCAGGGATGGGGAGACACAGCCGCCAGCAGCCAGAAGGGGCAGATGGATCCCTGGAGCCTGCAGAGGCCACAAGGTTTCTGGTCCCCACGGCCGGGCCCGAACAAACCCGATGAGCCACCTAGTGAGTGCTAATTTCTTGAGAGCTTGTTTGAGGTTCTAGCAGGATCGAAGAAGTCCTCTTCTGTCGGGGAAGATCGTCCTCTTCGACCGAGCGCGCAGCTTTGGGAGGGACGCACATGGAGCGGTGAGGGAGGAAGGGGACACCCGCCTAGCCAGCCAGATCAGCCGAATCAACGCTGGCGATCAAGGGGGTGACAGCTGTCGCAGCCAGATCGCCCTCACATCCATGAGTGCTAATTTCTTACAACAGCCGCAGGAGGCTGTCACAGGCGCACAGAGGAGGGACGGGAAGCGGGAGAGGGATGAGCAGAGGTCGGCGCCCCGCACCCCACATCTCACGGTTGCCTCCCCACCGGTTGGAACCCTGGTCCAGGGCTTGAGGCTCTGGCAGTGAATGTGGAGCTCCAGGGCTTGGGAAGACAGTGGGGAGGAGACAAGGAGGGACCAGCACCCACTCCTTCCAAACGCACTAGGAACCCTCCTGGGGCCCCCGGGAAGGGTGTCCGCTGCCGTTTCTCCAGAAGGAACTGCCAGATGCAGAGGTGAGTAACACCCCCACAGTTACCGCTGGAAGGTGGAGGGGCGGAGACCCAACCCAGGAGTTTTCCCAGTGCTGGGCTCTCCCCACCTCACGCCACCCCTGCGCAGGGGTTAGCATAAAAGCTCAAGGCAAGTCCCCAGGGCCGCCCACCAACCACGGGGCCCGGGCCACCGCAGCAGAGGGCCCAGCTGGTGCCCGGCCGGCAGCCTCTCCGGGGCCTGGTCTCCTTGGAGGACGAAGCCGCAGAAAGCGCATCGCACCAGCCTCATCGGCGGCCCGGCACCGAGTGACTCTGCCCACAGCCACCCAGACCCTGCCCACGAGGGTGATCTCAGGACGCTCGGAGCTTCTCTGTCAGGGATGCTGACGTCAAACCACTTTCCTGCTGCTACATTTCAGTTGCCTAAGAAAACGTCCGGCCATCTCAGCGTGCAAGTTCTAAGCAAATATAACCCCTCCCCCCCCCCCCACACACTGACACACGAGTGTTGCCCAGAGGGAAGGAACACCTGCCCACAGGCTGCTCCACAGAGGAGGGCGCGTCTCCCAAACCCTGTGATGCCCATCAGGCCTGCCCTGGCTTGGTGTCACCCACATCCCCACTCCCTTGGCATTTTGTCCTGGTCTCTGGGGGAGCTGGGGAGGGGGTCCCTGGAGGCGGCAGGGCCGAGGCGGGAGGGCCTTTTAGCGGCTCAGCACAGCGGACTGGGCCCCCGTCGCGGCCACTGATGGTGGCTACGCAACCTCCCCCCCGCTCCCCGCTTACAGGTGGCCAGTCGTCTGTGAATGTTAGTGTTTCAAGACAGTTGTCTTCATTTCATACGTCAGATTATTTGCCACGTCGATGTGGCCGTCTTTTCCTTACTGACGCTCTTTACTGACTGTCATTCTCGCCTCTTCATGGCAGCGAGGGGACGGGAATCTGGGCCCCCTCTGCTCTCCAGACTCCTTCACTTGTTCACTCGGCCGCTCGCTCACTCAC
This sequence comes from Hyaena hyaena, assembly GCF_003009895.1. Taxonomy (NCBI): domain Eukaryota; kingdom Metazoa; phylum Chordata; class Mammalia; order Carnivora; family Hyaenidae; genus Hyaena; species Hyaena hyaena. Next base: position 1,010,666 of record NW_024080721.1, on the reverse strand, counting down.
TCTCCCATCCGTTCCCACGGATGCCAAGCACCAGTCTAGGCACCTGGCACTCAGTGTCGAGCTCAGCCACCTCCCTGCTGCCACAGAGCTTACGTCCCAGCGGGTGGGGACAGAGCAGACAAGAGAGCACCACTTCCGCTCCCCACTGTGCCCGGAGGCCCTGGGTCTCATTTTTCTCGGCAGATTTAGACTTTTCTCCAAAGGAAGGACACAACGTAGAGAAAGCGCTGGTGCCCCAGCTGGGACCATCACCATGAAGTCTCACGTGAGCTGATCTGCAGCCTCTGCCCCTCCCTGGGGCAGTCCAGAGGCATCTGAGCCCACAGACCCCAGGCCAGCCCCGCACCCCTCAAATACAGGACGGCCAGGACCACTCTCTAACGCAGCGCAGGCCACGGGGGCTGCTTGGGGCTCGTGGGGTGCTGCAGGCGGCCTCGGCACCGGGGCGGGGGGGGGGGGGGGGTGGGCAGGGGCAGGGCTGCCCGGGGCCATGCTCTTCAATGCATTTGAGGGAATAAATGAGACCCCATCCCCACAGCAGGGATGAAAGAGGCTGGCACACCAAGAAAAATCTGCAGGAAAACAACATGCTTCAGATCAAGGAAGGTGAAAAACCAGCCCTGAAAACACAAGGAGCATCATCCGGTGAGAACTCCGTTCACTGACCCTAAGTCGCTGTGACCTCAGTGTTTCACCGTCTGACACGGGTCCTCGCCGTGCGGCCGGGTGAGCTCTCCTCCTCTGTCCTCCGCACCCAGCTCTGACGTGGCCGCTGACATCGGTCTTGCCTTCTTCCTCCCGCAGAGCTCAGGCCGAGCAGCTCCCCATCGGTCCCTTTTCCTCCTGGCCTCCTTGTCGCTCAGGGCTCCCTGCGGAGCCCCCCACACCATGCACTCTATCCTGATCTGGACTGTTGTCAGCTTCCCGGCCGCGGCGTTAATGAGTCACAGCTGTCTGACGCCGTCACCTCCCCTTTATCACCACGTGGTCGTGGGATCCGAGCCGCCAGGGCGACCTCTGAGGGGGTCAGGGTCAAGGGCAGGGTGACCGAGGACCACTGGTACTATCTGGGGGCGCGCTGGTCCCGCCAGGAAGCAGACACACAACTCCCGCCCACGCTTCGCCTCCTCTGGGGTCCCAGGCTCTCCGTGGGGGCGGGGCTGAGCTCCCATCGGAGCACATGAAGGGAACAGAATGGATCTTAGGTAGCCCGCATTTCCCCACCTGTTATGGACTGAGTTGCGTCCCCCAAACTCCTATGTTGAAGCCCTAGCTCCCAGGATGACTGCTTTGGAGGTGGGGGGCCTATGAAGAGGTCAAGGTTGAATCAGGTCATAAGGATGGAACTCTAATCCAGTATCACTGGCGTCCTTATGAGAGAAGAATCAGACACCAGAATGCGAGCCAAGGAGGGGGGTCCTCGCCAGAGATTGCCGCTGCCGTTGCCCACACCTTGATCATGGACCTGGAGCCCCAGAACCGTGAGGAATAACCACCCGCTGTCCAGCTGCCCAGTCTGGGGCAGTCGGTTACGGTGACCCAAGCAGGCCGATGCACCACCCACTCTCCCAACCGGCTCCAAGAAGTCCGGCCCTCTCCATCCTTCGGGCCGGACATCAGTCCACCTGCCCTGATCTGGACTGGAGGGGGAGGCCGGGAGCCCCCTCCCGACACAGAACACACACATCTCAGGGAGCAAGGAAACGTTGGGCGTTATTCCAAATGGCTTCATCGAGGCCTGGAACAGGAGTCAAGAGAAAGGGGACGTTCTCTGCCGTTGGCCCTGCATCCCTGGGGGGGAGAGGGAGGGGGAGGAGACTCGGACCAGACAGATGACTCTGCCGAAATTCTGTACAATAGCATTTGTGTGTTGCTTCCACAAACTCACACCAGGAGAAAGAGTTCATTTTGCAAGAACCGATAGCCATTCCTGCTGCCCTTCTTGGCAGAACGAGGCATCTCTCTCTAAATCCAGGCAAGTCTGGGCACGTTCCTCTCTCAGTCACTAAGCTCCTGCTCAGACAGATGGGTGCGACACTCGGCTGGCAAGCGGTGGGCATAACCGCCCTCAGTCTCTCCACCTTGTCCATGCAGGGTCACCAGAGGCCAGCGGCACCGGGGTGCAGGTAACAGCCGGCACTTATCCATCACCCAGCAGGTGCCCAGCATGATGCCCTGCGCTCATGACGTGTCACCTCGCTCGGTCCTCACTACAACCCTGGAGGTCTCCCAGACTGTCCCCACCGGGCAGATGAGGACGCTAAGGTCACATGGCTGGTGGGTGGCAAAACCAAGGCTTGTCCTTTGGACTTGTGCTCCAGGCCTCGACCTCTGTGTTACGGAACGAGAAGGTCTTCCACACAAACCCCAAGGTTTCCCCACGGCCAGCGCCCTCTCTCCCCGGAGGTGGGCCTGCTACTATTTATGCTGCCCTCCTACACTGGATTAGAGACTCTCTCCAGGTTCTTAATCATCTGCTTAGCTTTATGCAGTGTTTTCTTTTCTTTTTGTTTTAATTTTTTAATTTTTATTTTTAAGAGAGACAGAGACAGAGCACAAGTCAGACAGAAACACAGAATCGGAAGACAGACTCCAGGCTCTGAGCTGTCAGCACAGAGCCCGACACGGGGCTTGAACTGACAAACCGTGAGACAATGACCTGAGCTGAAGCTGGCTGCTCAACCACCTGAGCCACCCAGGCGCCCCTATGTGATGTTTTCAAGTAGGTGCTCGATAAGTTTGTGAAAGGAAAGACCTCCAAACCACCACTTAAACGTAAACCAGTCCTGGTTTGTCAGTTATATGGATGGGTTAGCAATGCCCACCCGCTCATAACTTCTACCGGAAGATTCTGCTCACCAGGCTCCCTGCAGCCCCCCGCAGGGCAGCCTGCATCGATTTACAAGGACACCGCTTTAACTGCACTTTTTGTTCCTCTTTTTCTCCTGGGTCCTACTGGCCTGGACGTCCCATGTCCCGTCTCCTTTCCTGGATGGCTTCCTGAAGCAGCAGGTATAGGAAACTCGATGCTCCAAAAGTCGGCTGAGCACCTACTCAGAGCTAGGGTCCCGAGATGAGCACCTGCCCGCCTGCCTCCCTGGAGACCATCGGCCCAGGGGTCCTCAATCCTCGGGGAGCCCAGCACCCCAGTTCACCCATTCCACGAACATGAGCCAGGAGCATCATCTCCAGGAAGTGACTGGGCTGGGCTCACTGCTGGGGGCACGGAGGGGCGGAGACGCATTGTCACCAAGGATGCAGCCGGGGCACAGCCAATGACAGCTCAGGGCTGAGCTTCACAGTAAAGTGGAAGGGGCCTCGCCCCAGCGGTGGAGAGAGCAGGCAGCCGGAGAAGGCTTCTGGAAGGGGCCGAGTCAAAGAACTTGTACGAGTTAGCCAGGCAAAAGGGGGGGGGGGGGTTAAGCCAACACAGGTGTTTGTGAAAATACAGATGCCCAGGCCACTCCCCGGACCCACATATCACCTGTCTTTTAACGGGGTGTCCGGTCACACCGGGGCACGGCAGTGACTGAGGATGGCGGCACCCAGAGCTTCCACTAGTGCCTTCTTACTTGTCACCCCGCGTCCTCAGTGTCAGGGCACCTGCCTGAGGCCTGTCTTTCCTGCCAGGACATCTACTTTTAGCTGGAGGGTGGGAGGGGACAAGGCAAAGCTGGGCCATAATGCCCGGGTTTGGGGTGTCCCTCCTAGAGCCCCAGACTGCCTCAGAGGCTGTGGGGACGTGACCCATGGACACTTTGGTTCAGACCCCACGGTCCAGGCTCCATGTCCCACCATGTGCCAGAGGGGGTTCCGGCCACCTGGTCCTGCTGAAGGCCGGACTCTGTGCTCCAGATGCCCAGGCCCTGTGCACCCCAAACACCCCAAAGCTAAGCCCGAGGCCCGAGGGCCTGAGGCGGCTTGGGCGAGCTGCACATGCACCATCACACGCTTCCCCTCTCCTCCGCGGGTGTCGCAGAGCCAGGGGAAGGGGCGGCCAGGCCCTGCCGTCAGAGGCAGAGTCCTTTTGGGCCAGCGAAGTCACCCTGGGTAGGTCCACCCCCACGCACTGTCACACTGGTCCCCCCCAACCCCGTGATCCAGCTGTAGGGTCACAAAGCTTCCCCCACTCCCCCCTGCAGGCGCAGTAACTCATACCCCATGGGCATTAAGGTGGACAGAAGTGATTCCCAAAAGGCTCTTAGGAAGGAAGACGCCCTTTAGAGCGTCTCTTTCTTCCGCAGATGGTGATGAAGTCAGATTCTGGAGCCCACGCCTCCACCTGCCGCAGTGAGGTCTGGTCCACGTGGGAAACTCAAGGAGGGACAAGACTGAGCAAGTTCCCATGGCCTCGGCCGTCACAGGGTGTGGCGACAGCTGCCTCATGGTGCTGCTGTGGGCCTGGGGCTCTGTATGAGATTCGAGCTTGCCTGCAGCCTTGGGGGGCCCAGTGTGCCCCCCACACCCCCAGCAAGCCCTCCCATGTCCCCAGTCCCAGTTACTATGTTTTCTCCAGATGACCTGGTTAATAAGGTAATTTGTGAAAAAGTTTACACTAAAGCAGCTGTAAGCTTAAAAAGACCCATTCTTGAAAAGACGTGCGGCCTCACTCACAGTAAGAGAATATAAATTAAAACCATGAGGAGATGTTATTTATGCTCTAGCGCCATGGTCAGGACAAAATGGCCACATGACGTACACAGGCGATGGGGAGGTGTGGAGGCACTTAGGCAATACCTTCCCAAAACTTAAAAAACAGATCACTGTTAATTCAACAATTTCACTTGGCCGCTCCCATGGTAATCCACTGTGTGGATTTCAATCCTAAATAGCGCTGCACTGAATGTCCTTCATCCACAACATTTCTAACTGCAAATGTCCATTGATGGGGGAAGGGGTTAAATAAATTATATCATAAACAATGGAGGCCCATAAAGCTAACAACAACAACAAAAGAATGTGGTGCTCCATTTGGGCTGATATAGAAAGATTTGCAAAACATTTTGCCAAGTTAAAAAAAAACAAACAAAAGCACATTAACAACGTAGTAGCAATTCACCATTTGTGCCACACGCACACACGCCCTGAGGGCCAGGCAGGAAAGAGACGTTTTTCACTTTTTGCACTTGATATCAGGTACATAAATTACTTATCCAAAAGATTCCTTTTAAAAATGACAAATGCTGGGGCGCCTCTGTGGCTCAGTCGGTTAAGCGTCCGACTTCGACTCAGGTCATGATCTCTCGGTTTGTGGGCTTGAGCCTCGCGTTGGGCTCTGTGCTGACAGCTCAGAGCCTGGAACCTGCTTCAGATTCTGTCTCCCTCTCTGCTCCTCCCCCACTCGTGCTCTCTCTCTCTCAAAAATAAATAAATATTAAAAAATCTTTTTAAAAGAATGAAATGCTAAACTTCACTTTGTTAAAATAGTTCCAGGTACTTGTTATAAGACAGGAGACAACGGATGTTCTGTGTGATGGCTACTGTCCGGTTAAGCCACAGGGCAAAATTCCCTGCCCCTCCCGACTGGAGACTAATCTGCTGAAATGTTAAACTTTTTCCCAAAGAGACAACTATGTGATCCAATGAGGGCTGGTGAGCAAACTATCAATCACGATTTAATAGAAGGATAGAAGGATAGAAGGATATCATGTTAAAAACCCACAATTTCCTTCTAAATGGATAGTTTTCTTTTGGGGAACAAAAAAGAAAAGAAAAAGAAAACCATTTAAGCTCTAAGTTGTGCAAACAGGAAGAAACCTCCCCAGTGTCACAGGCTGAGCAGACTCGGCCGTCACAGGACAGCCACTGGGTCCCCTCCCTGCTTGTCCCCGGCGGGTTGAAGCTGGAAGCTCTGTCTGCACACGCCGGGGCTGTCCCGCTGCCAGCCAGCACCAGCCCGGGCCGGCGGGCCCCTGGGAGTGTATGTGTGACCCTGTTTCCTTGGAGAGTCTCAAAATATCCTTCCCTGCTCTTTTTTCAAGCTGTGCACACCCAGCTCACCACGATCGAGGACCAGGGCAACCCAGTCTTTTTCTATCCGCTTTGTCTAGGCAGGTCCCTGGCGCTGGCTGGGGACACAAGCCACCTCAGCCGCGGGAGTGACCACTCTCAGTGCCATGTGGAAGGAGAAGGCCCCTCCAGATTCTTGAGCGGGTCAGGCCAGGTAAGTGTCAAGTACTATCTGATGCTTCCTCCGGGGAAGCCCCTGCCCCCACCCCACCCCCAGTTGAACACCCATCCTCTCCATGGCCGCCTCCCTCATAACCTTGTCGTTGGAATGTATGTCTGATTATCTTTTCAAATTGTTGTGTTCTCAAATAGGAACCCCCAACCCGCTCCAAGGAGGACAGCGGGAGCCAAGAGCTTCAGAGTAAGTTTAAAAAACAAGAAGCAAAACCAAGAAAATCCTACCAACACCTAAGACAACACTTTCCAATGTCAGCTACCTAAGTACTTAGAAAGGGAGGGAAACATACAATTTTATTCTTAAATCCTGATTCTCCGAGGAGATGAAGACTCAGGCCTACCAAAAGGGCATTGTCTGGGGTATTTTCCGTGTGTAAACAAGTAGTTCATCCCAACCTGCTGCTGTTGCTGCCTTTGGGGTCAAGGAGGAAGAGATGCACCGACAACAGACTGGGCTGGTGGTACAAGTTGCCCGACTTGCTTTGAGAAATGAGGAGCTTCTGATGTAGAAGTCACTGATTCGGAACAAAACGTCTGAAGGATTCACTGTGGTGTCCCTTGCCAAATATTAACAAAATAGAAACTCACATGCAGCTTTTTAAAATAAATATGAAAAGGGCGCCTGGGTGGCTTAGTCGGTTCAGCGTCCGACTTTCGCTTAGGTCATGATCTCGCAGTTCGTGGGTTCGAGCCCCGCGTCGGGCTCTGTGCTGACTGCCAGCTCAGAGCCTGGAGCCTGTTTCAGTCTGTGACTCCCTCTCTCTCTGACCCTCCCCTGCTCACGCTGTCTCTCTCACTCTCTCCTAGAAATAAAAAAAAACAAAAAACAAAAAAAAACATTTAAAATAAATATGAAAAGCCAGACCATCAAGACTCAGAGCAAGGCACACAGAAGCAGTGTGGCCGTGGTATTCGCTAGTGCGTGTGACAGTCCTTACCGTGAGCTCATCCTACCTGTTTACAGATCTTTAGCAGAACCGTAGGAAATGACAAAAGTGTCATTTATTAAACATCTTATTTCCTATGCCAATTCTACCGTAGATGTCATGTTCCGTCCTGCCTCTTATTTTTTTTATTTGAAAAAAAAATTTTTAATGTTTATTGATTTTGAGAGAGAGAGAGAGTGGGTGTGCGTACAAGTCAGGGAGGGGCAGACAGAGGAAGAAAGAGAGAGAATCCCAAGCCAGCTCCACACTCAGTGTGGAGCCCAAACGCAGGGCTCGATCTCACAACTGTGAGATCACGACCCGAGCTGATATCAAGAGTCAGAAGCTTAACCAACTGAGTCACCCAGGTGCACTATCCTGCCTTTTAAAAACTTCTAATGTGTTGTAAATATTCACCTAGTTCATTCTTTTTTTTCCCCAGTTTAAAATGTTTATTTATTTTTGAGAGAGACAGAGCATGAGTGGGGGAGGGGAAGAGAGAGAGGGAGACACGGAGTCCGAAGCAGCTCCAGGCTCTGAGCTGTCAGCACAGATCCCAACACAGGGCTCAAACTCATGAACCACGAGATCATGACTTGAGCCAAAGCTGGATGCTTTACTGACTGAGCCACCCAGGCGCCCCTACCATTCTTTTAAAACACGTGGTTTTTTTTACATGTTTTGCTTTTATACACTCTCCTACTAAATAATTCCCCTATCATTGGGCATTTCGGGTTCTTACCCCCTTTCTTTCCCTAATTTTTGCTGGAATGAACATCCTAATAAATATTTGTACACATTTCTGATTATTTTTCAAGATAAATTTCTAGGAATGGTAACACTAGACAGTGTACGAACATACTCTTGTAAGGGTTTGGTCAAATACTGCTATGCTCTCCCTATCAGCTGTGCTCGGGAGCACTCATTTGAAAATCCCCCAACACCAGGTTTTAAATATACTTATATTTAAAAGTCTCTGCCATTTGCAATGCCTGTACCTCAATGTTGCTTTAATTTGGACCTCTTTGATGAAACCAGGGACTTTGATTTTTTTGCCCTCCTTTTTTAAATCACTGGCCACTTGCAGTTTTCCTGAGAATTGTTTTGTCCACTTTTCTTTAGGATACTCATCTTTTTCTTATTGATGGAACTTATTAATTGATGGAAGCCTGGGTTTTGCAGATACATACAAAAACAACTAAGTTTTGTATGTTTTCCTTAGAATCAGCCATCTCCCTGAACTGCTTTATTAGATCCAGTACTTTTGAGTCCCTCAAGATTTTTATTTTTTATTTTATTTATTTATTTTTAAAATATTTATTTTTGAGAGAGCGCAAGCAGGGGAGGGGCAGAGAGGGGGACAGAGGATCTGAAGCACGCTTTGCGCTGACAGGCTCACAACGGCTAGCCTGATGCGGGGCTCAAACCCACAGCCTGCAAGGTCATGACCGGAGCTGATGCTTATCCAACTGAGCCACCCAGGCATCCCCTCAAGATTTTAAGTGGGCAGCCGTCCGTCACTGGCAGGTAAGAGTGGCTTTGACTTTCCTTCTTTATGGCTTTATCTCTTATTTCTTCCCTTGACTTGTTGGACTGGCTTGAGCTTCCAGGGCATCAGCGTTAGCAAGCTTCGTTGTCATGCCTTTACTGCCGCCAAGAATTCTTCATCAAATGTGATCTTGGGTGTAGACTTAAGATACTCCTTATAAATTTCAGAATGTATTCTGAGTTTTGTTTAGACTTAACTAAATGTACTGCTTCCCTTTTCAACGTCTTTGAAGAGCAGGGTATTCTTCTCCTCTGGACCGTTGATATGATAAATTTTGGCCCCAAACTTGACACTATCTTTGCATTATTGCCTCTGTGCTCAGTGTCTGTTATTCTTTTAATGTAGCTCCAGGTTTGATTTTCTTGTGTTTCAGGTAAACTTTTGCCTTAATTCATAGCGAGACAGACCTAGGTTTTATTTTGGGGGGAGTGTGGAAAGAGTGCTTGTTTTATTGGGCTGAACAGAATGAGGACATTCAACCTTTTTTCCTTCTTTTTTCTTTTACATTTTCGTTTGTAAATTAATATGCAGTAAATCTGACTTTTTGGGGGTGCACAGTTCTGTGAAGCTGAACACAAGTAGAGATTCTTACAACCACTAGTGCAGCGAGGGCACGCGCCAGCTCTATCACTCCAAAAGTCCCCCGTGCTCTCCTGTCTAGTCACACCCTCCCCACCCCTCACCCCTGGCCACAATCCATCTGATCTCTGTCACGGTAACTGTCTTGCTCTGAAAGTCTTACACATGCAATCACACAGTGTGCGACCTTTCTGATTTCTTTCGCTCAGCAAGATGCCTTTGAAAGTCATCTAAGCCGTGCGTATCAATAGATCTTCTTCCGAGCACGGAGTGGCATCCACGGTACGGACCGCCCACAGCTCGCTTATCCAACTCTCTGTTAAAGGATATTTGGGATGTTCCCAGTTTGGGGCAATTATGAATAGAGATACGATAAACATTCATGTGCAGATCATGTTTTTTATTAAACACGTTCTGTGTTTGTGTAAATGTTAACTGTTTTATTTGTCTAGAGCAGTGGTTCCTCAACCAGGAGCTATTTTTGCTCCCCGGGGTACACTCATCTAGGTCTAGATACATTTGTAGTTCAGCTGGGGGTAGGGGTCACCTGGCATCTAGTAGCAGGGATGCTGCTACCCATCTTATAATGCACAGGAGAGCCCCCCTCCCCCAACAAAGAAAGATCCAGCCCCAAATGTCATGATGATGCTCTTGAGACACTGGTCCAGGAAGGAACCTACGACTGGGACCGCTGGGCTGCATAGTGTCTGTTTCACTCGTAAAACCCCTCAGTTAGGCTCTGCATTGAATATGGCACCTGCTTAAGATTCTCTCTCTCTGCCCCTTCCCCCCCACTCCTTCTCCCTCTCTCTCTCAGACAAAACAAAACAAAATAAAACAAAATAAAAAGAAACCACCAAATCTTCTCCAGAGCAGCCAGACCATTTTGCAATCTCACCAGCAGTGTACATGAATTCTAGTTGTTACACATCCACACCAGCACTTGGTATTGTATTTTACCTTTTTTTAAAAACTAGTATGTATCATTATTATTTTTTTTTAATGTATATTTATTTTTGAGGGAGAGAGCGGGAATGAGGGAGGGGCACAGAGAGAGAAGGAGACAAGATCCGAAGCAGGCTCTAAGCTGACAGCAAACAGCCTGATGTGGGGCTCGAACTCACAAACTGCGACATCATGACCCGAGCTGAAGTCAGACACTGAACTGACGGAGCCACCCGGATGCCTGTTATTGTTAGTTTTAGGAAGGTTTTCCTTTGTGGATTTCTTAGGATTTTCTATGTAGACAGTCACTGTATCATCTGTGAACAAGGAGAGGGATGGTTTATTTCTAACTTCCCTGCAGACTTTCTCTTGAACTCAGGGATTGTTTAGACATGTGCCGCTCCATCTCTGTGTTTGGAGATTTTTCTGTTATCTTTATGTGATTGATTTTTGTTTTCATTTTATTATAACCAGAGAACTTACTATATATGATCTGAATTCTCTTAAATTTGATCCATCTTGGTGAATGTTCTGTGTACACTTGAAAAAAAAAACCTGTATTAGACTAGTGTTGAGTAGACTGTCCTATAAATGTCATTAGTTCCAGTTGGTTGTTGACATTCAATTTTTCTCCTTTATTTTTTTTAAAGAAAGTAGATTCTGTTTTATTATTTATTTATTATTATTTTTTAAGTAGGCTTCAAGCCCAGCACAGAACCCAATGTGGGGTTTGAACTCATGACCCTGAGATCAAGACCTGAGCTGAGATCAAGAGTTTAACACTTAAGTGACTGAGCCACCCAGGTGCCAACACCCTTCTACATTTTTTTTTTTTTTTTTGAGATAGGGAGAGAGTGCGTGCACGTGTACACATTGGGGAGGGGCAGAGGGAGAGAGAATGTTAAGTAGGCTTCATGACCAGCGTGGAGCTGGTCGAGGGGCTCGATCCCACGACCCTGGGATCATGACTTGAGCTGAAATCAAGACTCAGATGCTCAACTGATTGAGCCCCCCAGGTGCCCCAATGACATTCAATTCTATATCCTGACTGATTTCATGCCTCTAGGTCCTACTGATTACGGAGAGAGGGGGTGTTCAAGTGGATTTGCTGCAATGTATGTGCGCACTGCTGATCAGATTTGGTGACTAAGATTTTCAAATGATATGTGTATTTCCCCGTTGCCGTGCTCTAGACCAGGGGTCAGCACACCGTGGCCCGTGGGCCGGCCAACTGTAACTGCAAAGCTTAACTGGAGTGTCCAGCCCTTTGCACGGTGTCTACCTGCGCCTATGGTGTTGTAACGGAGAGCTGAGCGGTTGTGAAAGAGGCTGTATGGCCCGCAAAGCTGACAGTATTTACTCTCTGTTCCTTTACAAATGGATGATCTCTGCTCGAGACTTGTCCTGACTGGTACAACCTGGAGCTCTGGAGACTGAGCGCAGTTCAAATTGAGTAGAATTAAACACTTGGTCCCTCAGCTGCATCAGGCAGGTTTCAAACGCTCAAGAGTCACATGTTGGCTGGAGACTTTGGGGGAAGCTGCTATAGAACGTGTCCCATGTTGCAGAAAATGTTCCTGGCCGGTGGTGTTCTAGACTATTCTAAGCATCAAGGGACTCCTCTGTGCTTTGACCACTTGGCACAACTCAGTCACCTGGGTGCAACATCTCTTTCGTAGATTTTTTTGGTTACCTGGTATATTTTCGTGTTTAAACAATTTTTGACTTAATTTTGGTAGCTTATATTTTCCTAGAAAATAACTCTTCACATCAAAACTTTTATGTTATTATCTTTTGATCTCTACCCTATCTGCTTTCCTTAAGAGTGTGTTTGTGTGTGGGGTTCTCCCCTGCCGTTATGTCTCAAGCTGACATCTCAGTTCAGTTAATTTTGTTATTTACTCCTTATTTAATAAGGAAAGCATGTAAGGTTGTGAATTTTTATCCAAACGAGTTTTGTCAGCCTTCCATATGTTTTTAAGATGTCAATTTACATTGTTTAAATTTATTTCTTGCTTCACTGCATTTTATGGCAGAGAGATTATAAAATAAATATTTATCGAGCTTTTTCTTATGGCTTTTGAATATGGCCACTTTTTGGTGGTATTTATGGACACTGGAAAATAAAAGGTTGCTTCTCTTTAGAGCAGTGCTGTCCAACAGAAATATGTCTCAGATGTAATTTTAAGTTTCTTAGTAATCACATTAAAAAGGGTAAAAGGAAATAGGAAAATGTTAATCTATTTTATTTAATCTAGTGATCCAGGATATTACGGATATTATGTCAGCATGCAAGATAAAAAATTACTAATAAGGCACTTTGCTTTCTTTTTACTTGTACTCATTCCTCAAAATGTGGTGTGTATTTTACATGTACAGCATGTTCCATTAGGGTTGGCCACGTTAAGTGTTCCGTAGCCACAAGCGGGGCATGGCTACCGTGGGCAACACAGCGTCAGTGACTATAAAGTTCAGTAAAAATATCTTAAATCCACCTCATTACTTTTCCCAGGTTGCTTATATCCGTGGCACGTCCCACTCTTACAGAAATAGTACAGAGTGTACGTCAGCTTCCGCTCGTGCCTCTGACAGATTCCGCTCTCTCTGGCTGCCAGTTCATAATAGTTTGTAATATTACCTTTTAATTGTAGAGTGCACCTCTCGGGAATGGCCTTCCTAATCATAAGACAGAGCCTCCAGGAGACTAAGTTTAAAATGATACAAAGACTGGCAGGTTTTCTATAAAAATGACAAAATATTTTTACGTGAAAAAAGATACCACAGCAGGGCTCTATTGGCATTGGCCTGTGCGGCTCTTTATTGTCTTAACTCATTTGATCTGCACAACCCTGTGATGTGGGTACTATGTTTATCTTACTTTTACAGGTAAGGAAACAAAGGCACAGAGAGGTTAAGTAACATGCCCAAGGTCACACAGCTAGGGAGTAGCAGAACCAGGATTCAAACCCAGGCAGTTGGGCTCCACTGCCTGTGTGTATAACTACCATGCTAAATCACTTCCCCTATACTGTATGACAGAAAAAAAAAATTTTAACGTATATTAAAAAACTATAATGTCCAGAATGTATAAAAAGCTGCCATCAGTCAAGAAGAGAAATATAGTAAAACCTTGGTTTGTGAGCATAATTCATTCTGGAAACATGCTTATAATCCAAAGCACTCGTATATCAAAGTGAATTTCAAGACCCATTGACTCAGTTGTTATCATGTGACATTTGGCATCATGTCCTACGTGTACTGCAAGACGTCGCTCATTTATCGCGTTAAAATGTATTAGAAGTGGTTGCTTGTCTTGCGGAACACTCTCAGAACAAGTTACCCGCAATCCAAGGTTTTATTGGATAAATAAACCTATAGAAAAAAAGGGCAAAGGATAAGAACAGGCAATTCATATAAAGAAATAGAAACAGCCAATAAACAAACATATGAAAAGATGCTCAATTTACAAGTCCTCAAGGACGGGCGGGTCAAAACAAGATACGATTTTTTATACAACAGACTAGAGCAAACATCATGAAGTTTGCTGGCTGGCACCCCGTGGCCGTATGAAATTTGTCTTGCTTTTTTGAATGGCAAACTGGTAGTGTCCACCACCATTTAAACTGTTCTTTGCGGTGACATGCACCCCAATGTTTATAGCAGCACTATCAACAAAAGCTAAATTTGGAAAGAGCCCAGATGTCCATCAAGCGATGAGTGGATGAAGAAGAAGATGGGGTATACTTATACAACGGAATACTACTCGGAGATGAAAAAGAATGAAATCTTGCCATTTGCAGCAACACGGAAGGAACTGGCGGGTATTATGCTAAGCAAAAGAAGTCAGAGAAAAGATAATCACATGATATCACTCATACGGAATTTGAGAAACTTTACAGATGTTCACAGGGGAAGGGAAGGAAAAATAAGATAAAAACAGAGGGAGGCAAACCATAAGAGACTCGTAAATATAGAGAACAAACTGAGGGTTGAGGGTGTGGGGGAAATGGGAGATGGACATTAAGGAGGGCACTTGGGATGAGTGCTGGGTGTCATATGTAGGTGATGAATCACTGGATTTTACTTCTGAAGCCAAGACTACACTGTATATTAACTAACTTGAGAATAAAAAAAAATGCAAACTATGAAAACCTTAAAATAAATAAACTATTCTCTGCTTTTTTTTTTTCACTTAAAAAAAATTTTTTTTACGTAATCTCTATACCCAATGTGGGGCTCGAACTTATGACCCTGAGATGAAGAGTCACATGCTCTTCTGACTGATCCAGCCAGGTGCCCCTAAAGTGTGCTTTACTTTGACGCATGAGCACAGAGATGTTCGCACACAGAAGTTCTTCCTAGTCAAGTGCCGCGTGACTGTGTGCTGAGTCAATGGCACCCCGCAAAGCCGTGCAGGGGTCCGCTGACAGCTCTGGTCACCAGGCTGCTCGCTGGGCCACCTGCACACTTCCGTCCCCACCTGTGACCCCCCCCCCACCCCCGTGCTCGCCCTCACACCCATTCAAGCCAGCTGTGCTGCAGGCCCCGGGGAGCGGTTTTCATGAAAATTAAGCTGAAGGCTCTAAGAGTCCGGTAAGAAGCAAGGTGCTAAAAACCAAAACCCAAATCAAGCTGTTGTTGAATAAAACACGTGTAAGTACGGGGCGGGGTGGGTGGGTACCTCATAAAGATCTGTAAGGGTTTTGCACCTTCGAGCCTCCCTAAGGGTCTGAACTCCGAAACCAGATGGGACATCGTGACGACGCTTCACCAGGAGAGAGAAGACGGTCCCAGCTGGGGCTCCCGTCAGGAGCCGGGAGCCAAGAAAAGGCCTGCACGCATTTGGACTGTGTTTTCTTAAGCAGCGAAAATGTATTAATGAATTGCTTATTTAATTTTAAAACACTTTAAAGCGATACCTTTATCAGCATAAAGGATGCCTTTCACAATACAGAATGACTCGTTCCCTTTGTTAACTTATCCGAATTCCTCTCTGTCCCACAATGTGATGGGTCTAGCGTTCCAATCAGTTGGAGGATTTCGGTCTTTCCACGGAGGATTTAAGCAATTTACACTTATTATAATGGAGATGTTTGCTATTGACTCTCCCTCCTTATTTTATGCTATTTGTGTGTGTGTGTGTGTGTGTGCGCGCGCGCTTTTTTTAGTTTTCTTTTATTACAAAGGCCCTGTGCTCTCTGCTTTAACTTTACTTATGTTGTAGAAAGCTTATGTTATGTTTTAAGTTCTACTAGAGTTTATGTCTAAGCTTTCCAATGTAGTTCAAATCTTTATTTCTCTAATTATCAGGGTAAAAAACTAAATATTTACTCAGAAATTGTTTTTTTCCCCTTGTTCTAGGGACCAAAAAAAAAAAAGAAAAGAAAAAGAAAAAAAGCCCTCTGGTGGTAATGCTGTGTGAAAGAAGTCAAATACAAGATAGTATTGTATAATTCCTTTTACGTGAAAGTCAAAGTTAAGGACGGAGGCCCTGTCTTTGGCTGGGGAAGCTTCTAGGTAGGAGGGATGGACAACTGCGGGAGGGGGGGTTTCTCCACATGTTCCAGCACCTTCCATATGGGTGCTTTTCTCAGTACAGCTCCCTGTCCTCAGCGGAGGCACCCCCCACATGCATCCTCATTTCCGGTGGGAGCGAGTGGCTTCTCTATGTCTCCTCCAGTATTTTTGTGCAGAACTGGGGAGAAGCCACATTGGGAATGGATACCTGCACATTACTACCATCAGAAGTTTCAGGGGAAAAAAAATCTCTTAACACAGCCATTTACAAGTCATCCATTCCCTCTGGGTCCTCCCTGACCCTCCCGGGTGGGATGCGGGCGGCTCTGTACAAACCAAGCCCCCCCAGGCCTTCCCTACGCAGCTAGTGAGCCCACCGCGAGCCTGAGTCTGCGTTAGGGGCCCCTGGTCAGGAGCACTCTGTCCCTGGCCGCGGGCTGCATGCACGTGTTACTTGTGCCTTTTTTTTTTTTTTATATATTTTTTTATTTATTTCTAGGAGAGAGAGAGACAGCATGAGCAGGGGAGGGTCAGAGAGAGAGGGAGACACAGAATCTGAAGCAGGCTCCAGGCTCTGAGCTGGCAGTCAGCACAGAGCCTGACGCGGGGCTCGAACCCACGAACCGTGAGATCATGACCTGAGCCGAAGTCGGATGCTTAACCGACTGAGCCATCCAGGTGCCCCATACTTGTGCCTTTTAAATAAACAAGAAGAGCAAGTGTTTCTGCAGACGCCGCTGCGGAAGGCACAGGGGTGAGACAGGGCGGGACACATGGGGGCCGCATCTAGGAACGAGTTCCCGCAGGGACTCCAGAATGAAGTGGTGCCGGTGAAGCACACGTGACGGGCTGGAAAGGCAAGGGAGTGCGGGTGAGGGGCAGACACGATGAGACCGGGCTGAACAGATTTAAAAAAACCCCAAATCTCTCCATTCCCCCCTCTCTATCCACCTCTTAAAATTCCCGGTGAACCCCCACATGGATCCTCGCCGTTTCTCCCCTGCATCCAGTGTCCTCACCCGTGACCGGCCACGCTCGGGTCTCTTCTTTCTGCACCCAAGTAATCTTTGCTCAACTAAATGAACACGTAGATTTCTGGGGGACGCATTTCCATCACTGTTAATTTTGCATGGGTGACTTCTCCCTGCTCGCGACAAAGCCTCAGCCTAACTCACGGGCAAGGTCTGGCTGAACCGTCGAGTGAAGCGGAGAAGGGACACAACTCCTGGACTTCCCGTTTAGGGGGGACTGACCCGCGCCAGGTTGCCGGGACTCCAGGATGAAGTGGTGACGGTGAACCGCAGATGACAGACTTCCATCACCGGGTGCATCCGCGCTCACACGTGCCCCACAAACACACGACGGCGATGGCGGGGACAAAAGAATGCCACCTTGCTGTCTAAAGACACAGCTCTGCTGTGAAGATGCAGGTTTGGGCTGAGCTCTCCTAGAAGGCAACGAGGTATTTTTTGGTTGCCTGTGAAATGGTGTGAATTTCCCTGCATGTTCTGGATGGCTGATCCCTGCCTGGAATTCTTTTGCTGAGCCAGCTGTTGGTGGGGGGTCTCCCCGCGCAGAGGAAGCCGCACCCCCGTTGGTCAAAACACCTGTACATTCTGAAAGATTTCTCTTCACACACACACACACACACACACACACACACACACGCACGCACACACACCGCCCCCAGGCAGCCCTTTACCTCCTGTAGTTTGATCTCCTCGGGCTGGAGGATCTGAAGCACCCCGCTGCTCTGAATCTCCGGAAGATCCTGCCAGAGGTTAAATCTCGAGTGCGGGTTACTGAGCAGGCAGATCTGGGGCAGAGCCTTCCTCTCGGGTGGGCTTGCCGGCTCGGCGTCCTCCTCCTCCTCCTCCCCGTCCTCCTCCTCCCCTGCAGTCTCCTCGCTGGCCGGGGACACGTGGGCATTGGTTTGTATCTCGGCATCCTGCTGTCTCCTGGTCTCAATTTCCTGGAGTGTGGATTTGTCTCGGTATTCCTGATACAGGAGCCCTGAAACCAGATAGGTTTGTAATGAAGAAAAGGGGAAGATTTCAGACAACGATCTTTCTGAATCACTAGGTCAAGGCTCAATGCTCTTATCAGGAGCAGGTGATGCACCTACGAAAACATAAAGCAAGTTGGCCCCGCATCCTGTGTCCCCATAACGCTGCGTGTGGCCCAATGAACTGCCACTATCTTCATTTCTTGGGAAGGATCAACGTACGGAAGTTTTGCTCAACAAATAAAGAAATCCCTGAACGCATTCCAAATCCAATCGAGGGGCGCCTGGGTGGCTCAGTCGGTTAAACGTCTGACTTTGACTCAGGTCATAATCTCACTGTTCGTGAGTTCAAGCCCCACATCGGGCTCTTTGCTGACAGCTCAGAGCCTGGAGCTGCTTCAGATTCCGTGTCTCCCTCTCTCTCTCTCTGGACCCCCCCGCCCCCGCTCACACTGTCTCTCTCACTCTCAAAAATAATTAAACATTTAAAAAACAAACAACAGGGGCGCCTGGGTGGCTTAGTCGGTTGAGCGTCCAACTTTCGCTTAGGTCATGATCTTGTGGTTTGTGGGTTCGAGCCCCACGTCGGGCTCTGTGCTGACTGCCAGCTCAGAGCCTGGAGCCTGTTTCAGTCTGTGACTCCCTCTCTCTCTGACCCTCCCTTGCTCACGCTGTCTCTCTCTCTCTCCTAGAAATAAAAAACAAAAAACAAACAAAAAAAACAACAAATGAAAATCCAATCGCACAAATAGATGCTTTCCCCGCACATACGTGGCAAACAAGGAGAATCTAGAACTTTCGGTGTTAATAAGCAACTTGTGCACGGAGTTGATGGGGGTGTCCCAATTACATTTCAGGATCCCAACAGAATACTTTCTGTAGCCTAAATGCTTCAATATTAAAACTCAAGTATGTTCATTTGTGAAATGGGAGTAGTTGTAAATTCTCATCTTGAAGGAAGAAAGCAGTATTTCATTAACCTTATGATTCAAACAGGAAACGTTCCTTTTTTTTTTTCTTTTACAGTTTCAGACTTACCTCCCTGACCAATTGTACTTAAAATAAATGCATTCTAAGTCTCCAAGGAGATTTGGAGGTACGTATGAATCAGCACAAATGTAGCCTCTCCATAGGGAAAACCCACTTCAGACATCCTGGCAGAGGATAGAGGGACCTTCTCTTCGCAGCAGAAAAACGTCAGTGGCAAGGGGGGTGTTCCGGGCCCAGGGGGTGGGGTGGGGGTGGGGGTCAGACCCCTGGGTCTTGTCTGCCTCTGCCACCCCACGGAGGCAGTGGTCTATCTGGTTGCTAGAGAGAGGCCCCAAGAGACTTCAGGCAAGCCGCTCTGGCCCCTGTTTTGGATGGGTGTGGTTAGGGGAAAGGATGCTGGGAGCTGGGAGCTGGGATGACCCCCGGGGGGTGACTGGAGGCCTGAACTACATGTAGGGGGTGGGGATGGGGCCAAGTGCCTAATTCAGGGAACAGCGACAAGGTAGAAGTCGGGTCCTGGTGACTGCCTGTTGCTAGGTCACGAACGACATCCAGGTGGCCAGCGTGGCGATAGGGTCTGGTGGGCCCCTTCAACACAGGAAGGGGGTACGACTGGGGGAGGGGGTGGTGGAGAGATCCGAGGGGCATCCAGGAGGAGAGGTCCAGTGGGCAGCTAGCGGGACATACTGTCTCAACAGCAGCTGGGGCCCTTGATATGTCCACCTAGAAAACAAAGACGATTTTCCCAGGGAAATTCTAATTGGGGTAAATGTACCACTTGTAAAGCACTTTCTCTTACAATGAAGTACGAACATTAGCTATTATTCCTTCCTGATCTAATTGTTAAATATATCTAAACAGGAGACAAAGGAACAAAAGAAAAAGCAGATTAACTTTGAAGTGCTGAATGTGGCTAGATAAATTATATTCATAAACAAGAACCCTGTAGAATTAGTTGTCTTCCTGTACCCCATCATGCAACATTTTACAGCCTTTAGGGTTAGCATAGCGTTTACTTAAAAAAAAAATTTAGATCCTGTGATGTTGCAATGTTAGAATCCTGTGATTTTGCAATGTTACAATGAAAAAGAAAAGTCTTTGTCAAACCCAATCCAGGCTGAAGGTCTAGAGACAGAGGTTTAACGTCACTATATAAACCGGTTCAGTCATGAGCATAAGGTTTAACCAGGATGCTGACATTGACCCAATCTTCTCTGATGATTCCAATGCCCAGTGTTTACAGAGCCTTTAATTAAAGAAATCAGGTTTCTATGAGTCAACATGGATTCACGTTTCAATGTGAATGAGCCTCTCACATAGCAGGTGCTCAAATATTTGTTGGACACCTTTTAAAAATGTGGTTTCTAAAGCTTCACCAAAGCGTTTAACGAATCCGGCATCTTTTGGAAGGTTCAGAAAATATGTCTTATATTCGCTACGGTCGGCATATCGCGGGTGAATACTACCTCTAGCGTCTCACTGTGATACATATGGTGAAAAGTAGCAAAAATATCAGCATTGTGGGTAGCTGGGTTGAAAATAATAATTCGGAAATTTCATCGTGGCAGACACTGGTGGCTGGCTCTCCTCCATCTCCTCACACCCCTTGTTCCCAGCTGGTAGGGAAGGAGTTTTGTTTGGGTGCTGACCGGTTCTGTGCTCTGGGAAGTGGGTGAATGCTGACTGATCAAAACCTACTGCGATACTATATTGTACACCTGAAACTAATATTAGTCCATTTGTTAACTAACTGGAATTAAAATAAAAGCTTAATATAAGTAAAAACTTTCTCCAAACGGCAGGGGGAAAAGAAAACAAACAAAACAGACAAAAAAAAATGCTTTAGAGAGAGGCTCTCAATTATCTTAGCAGTATAATGACTAGCTCTAGGGGACTCCCTTGACAAGATAAAATCACAGAAATTAGTTTTAAGATTTAGAAGTAAATGTCCACATCCAATGTAAATTTCCCTTAAAATCTGGCTTCATCTGCCTCAAGGGACTCATCGGCCCTGTAAGATACATAGAGAATACTCAGCCCTAATCGATAGGTCCAAAGTATACAGGTTGTTCATGTATATGCTGAAAGCCAGGAAATAAATCTAACAAAATCACCTGGGGGAAAAAAAACAAAAAACCACCTACCATGATAGTTCTCTCCTTCTTGCCAGTGGTATGTTTAGACATGAACATGACACAAGCTGGCCAAGCAGAGTAAGGGGATATTCTACACCTCTGAGAAGGGCTTCCCAAAAAGATGTCCTCTCCAATAAACACTTGAAGACAAACGTCCCTTCTTTGCTTTTATACGTGGCTACTTGAGGATGTGATGCCTGGAGCTGTGGCAGTCATATTGTGACATGAAGCCCAAATGTTGAGAATGGTGGAGGGAAAGGGGCTGGGTGACTGCCTGAATAAACCAATTCTAGAATTTCCTACCTCTGAGAAAAAATACTGCCACTGTGTAAAGTCATTTTTTGCTGGATATTCTGTTATTTTTAGCCAATGACTCCCACTACTAGTAATTTTAGAATTTCCTTAAAACTCTATAGTTCCTTCTGAAGTATTTAGAATATGAATTTAAACACCAATTTCCCTGGATTTACCGTGACTACAAAGAGTTACCTGACGCACTGTGTAACCATTTTTCCTAACTTGTTTATTTTTATTGGTCTTAAAATTCAGATTGATATAGCTTTACCTGAGGAGCTACATGTTAACTGATTAAATTTGTGTACCCCTTGTACTGCTACTACATTTTCTTATTTTATATTCTGTACATGCAGCAAGCACAACTTTATATGAAAATGAACTTTACTGGTAAAATATTTTACTGGTATATTAAAAAAATTTTTAATGTTTATTTATTTTTGAGATAGACACAACACAGAGTGTGAGTGGGGGAGGTGCATAGAGAGAGAAGAGACACAGAATCTGAAACAGGCTCCAGGCTCTCAGCTGTCGGCAGAGAGCTAGGCATCAGGCTCAAACTCACGAACCTCGAGATCATGACCTGAACCCAAATTGGATGCTTAACCGACTGAGCCACCCAGGCACCCCTTTAACCTGGTATATTATTTTTTTAACATTTATTTAAGGGATTAAAAGAGAGTGTGCACACGCACGCATAGGAGGGTCAGAGAGAGACAGGGAGGCAGAGAACCCCAAGCAGGCTCCACGCTGTCAGTGCAGAGAGTCTGAGGGGCTCCATCACCCGAACCGTGAGATCATGACCTGGGCTGAAATCAAGAGTCGGACGCTTAACGACCCACGTGCCCCCCACCTGGTATATCATATGCATGCAGACTTAGAAGACCCAGTTCCCATTGTTACTACTTAAAACGATTGGTACCAGGCCGGCTGCACTGCCCTATGAAAGAGGGGGAGTTCCCAGCTCCTCTGACCCAGCCCCTGGAGCCATTCAAAATCTCACTATCTGAAGAGAGGTTTTAAATTCGAATCACTCAAATAGAAACGTCTAAAGGGCGTGGGAGTCGTTTATTTTTTAGGGAGCACCTTTAATGGGTCAAGCATTTGTCAGGTGTCCGGGACGACAGCACACCTGCGCACACGAAGCCAGTCACGGGGTCTCGGGGTGTAGGATCTACAATGACAGGCGGGTGCCCTGTCGTGCACAGTCCTCAGTCATTCTGTTCCGGCCTCCGTGGGAGACCCTACAAGATCCGAGAGCGAGCTGTGAAATGCCCACACCTGCTTCTGCCTTCGCCTCCCTGCTCTGCTCCCCTGCGGCTTCAGGAACGGGTCCTCATCTGATACCTGGCGAGGAGTCCCCTTCACTCCCGGAGGTTAAGGGCACACAGGGCTGTTGGAGGAGTCTGCTGAGCACAGGCCTCAAGTCCCTAACGGAAGAGGTGAGGCACTGGAGGCTCTGGGCTGTCATCTGTCAATCACAGTCACAGACGGGGAGCCCCTACCAAGGGCCCAGCGCAGCAGCCACACAGAGATACTCACCAATTACACCAGCAGAGACTGGAATACACCAGCAGAGACTGGAAGGGGGCGGTGGGAGAAAAGACCCCCGGTTTGCCCGAGGGAACTGAGGGCCAGTATGAGTGCGTACCTGCGCTCAGAGCCCCTGCTTCAAGCTTGTGCCGCTAGCCTCCCAGGACCTGCTATGGTCTCGGGGGGGGGGGGGGGGGGGGGGCGGGGTCTCCACACCCAGGATGCAGAGGAGAGCCCCTCCCTCCGGGAAAGGAGGCTCGGATCTCCCCACCCCCATTCTATGTCCTTCCCGGTTATGACACTGATTTTAGCCACTGAAGATCCCTTTCAAGAGGGTGGAGGTCAAGGTTTGCAGCGTTTGCCAAGGGACAGGCAGGCTTCCTCACCACGAAGGACAATGTGGCAGAGAGGTGGGAGAAAAGGGGTTTTGGGGACCTTTCCGTTGGGCCCCTCTCCATCACCCCAGCAAATAACGGGAAAATCTGCTACCGTCACCACCGTCACCCAGCCTGACACACAGGAAGCCTCCGGTAACACAAATCCTGGAGTCAGCGCAGGCTAACGGCTCCCAGAATGCACTCCACCCCCTCCTGTGTGCACGGGGCTCAGCCCCTCTCCGGGTTCAGTCTGGAAAAAACCCTCCCAGGGAAGAGTGGGCCGCCCGAGAAGTCTCCCGCAGGCGGGGTCTCCTGGGGCAACGGGACCTGCTTCTCCTTCAACACCCTTCACGTCTGCCTGAACGGCTGGGAGCGGACAGTAATGATGCGTTGAGGGAGGAAAATTTCCAAACCTAGCATTTTAATGTAACGAATAAACTGTCTGCTGCCCTGACAACACTGAAGAACAAAAAGATGTTCTAAGCAGCCGGTGCCATTTCCCAAATAATGGAGCCCACGTGACCCCTTCACGGCCACCTCTGCTGACTACCGTGGGACAGTCTTAGTTTGATGTCGTTAGCAATTTTTGACTCGGGATATCATTCCCTCTGATTTGTCCACGAGGGAACTGAGGGCCAGCTCACTTTAAATCCAAGTGCTCCAGTTCTCGGGACACCTTCGCAACCCACCCTGCGTTCACACAGTACTTGAGCCACAGCTGCACAGAAGCGGGGCCAGGCACAGGCTGGGCCCCACACCCCGGGGTCCCAGAAAAGCAGGTGAAACCGGGCTTGCCTTCCTAACCCCCGGGCCTCTGGGGCTCCCAATGTCTCTCTACTTCCCCAGCGCCAAGCCCACCACTGCCTCCTCTTCCCGGGCCTGGGTCCCTGCAGAAGCCATTCTCAGACCTCACGGTCTTTCCAGGTCTTTCCCGGGCCCCTCCCAGGAGGGGTTGGACAGCACCCCTTCCTGCAAAGCTCAGTAGTGCCTCACCTGGGGTCTTGTTGCCAGAAATGATGGGGGGGGGGGGCAGAAAGCCCTCCCCCAGGAAAGGGCTGGGCAGGTAAGCCTCTTTGGAGAGCAGGGTAGAAATCCATTTGCTGAAGCCCAATTAATACATACACACATATAGATATGCACCATTAAAATGTGGCAGTTTTGTTTGTGGAACCATTTGGAACACCAAATATGTCAAAAACATTCCTTAGCCACGTCGGAGACAGTCGCTCACAGAAATGCAACGACCTCTCACGGGCAGGGGACCCCCGGAGTCCAGCAGGACGTCCGCAGAGAAGCCCCGCCGCCGCCGGGGACACCCACCTATCTGTTCAATGAGGTTTCTCCAGGAGTCGGCGGGAATGGGGTGGATCATCTGCAAGGCCTCCGTGAGCGTGGTCGGGCTGTCGGCGAGCGCCGGGCACTCCTCGGGCGTGGCCCCGTTTCCCGGGGTGGAGGACGACTCGCTGCCAGAGACAAGGAGGGGCAGGATTGGTTATTTTTAAGCAACGACACACCTCGGCCAGCTCGCGAGTGGCGTCCGCAGAAGTGGCCCAGGCCAACTGGAGCCTGCCGGGGACGGTCCAGGCAGAGAGGCCGCCGCCCCTCCCGGCCAGGCGAGCCCACAGACCCGTTTTGTCGCCGCACCCGGGCGCGACCGGGTGATTCATTCCCACACCAGCCCGCCCAAAACCTGCATGTTTTCGGAGCTCGCGGGCAGGCGTCGGAAACTTGGCGCGCCCTGCCCGCTCCGCGGCGCCGCCCCGCCGCCCGGACGGGCCGGGCGGCGGGGGTCCCAGCCGGCGCCGCTCACGCTGCCGGTCGCTGTCACGCGACCCCCGGCCCCCGACTCCCTCTGGCTCCGATCCTCCATTCCCCGGGCCACGCGGCGCGGAGAGGGGGCGCCGAGCGGGACGCGCGCGCCCAGGGCGCCTGGGAGGGGGCGCGGGAGGCGCCCCGGGGCAGGGATCCGGGCTGACGCGCACCGCTAACCCCAGGCGCGGAGCCCGCACGACCCCGGCCGCAGGTGGGAAGGGGGGCGGAAGGGCCGGCGGAGGCGGGGGTCGGCGCCCACCGCCCGGGGCCAGAGGCGCGCGGGGGCGGCGCGCGGGGGTCGCGGCGGCCGCGGCGGCCGCGGGTCCTCCCTCACCTGCCCGGCAGGTGTCCCGCCGCCGAGTCGCGCGTGTCGCTCTCCGAGGTGGAGCTGTCGTGGTCCACGGCGCAGGCGGCACTGAACGCGGCGGCCAGCAGCTCCATGGGGGCCGGCAGCCGGGGGGCCGCTGGGGCCGAGGCTCGGGCCGCGCTGGGGGCTCGGAGCCGGGCCGGGGGCGACAGGCAGGCTCCAGAACCGGGTCGCAGCGCGCGCGGCTGGAGCCGGAGCTGCCGCCGCCGCCGCCGCCGCTGCCGAGCGCTCCCGCGGGCGGGCGGACCGGCAGGCGCGCGCCCGGAGGCTCCGGGTTGCCACGGCAACGGGGGAGGCGGGAGGGGCGCGCGCGCGGGGGCGAGGCCGGGCGGCGGCGGGGCGGGGGGAGCGCTGGCTGGGTGCGACCCGGGCCCGGCGGGCGCCGCTGCCGCTCGGACCTCCTGGCCGGCCCGCGCCCGGCGCTGGGAGAGCGGCGGGCAGCGTGGGCGTGGGAGGGCGGCGACCTGAGCCTTCGCCTCCCGCCCCCTCCTCGTCACCTGGCCTGCCCCCCCTAACCCAAAACGCACGGCGAACTTGGAAGGTACGGGCGAGGTGACCCTCTGCTCCGCGTCCCCTCGAACCTCTGCCCTGCCCACGTCGCCCCCGACAGGCACCCGGGGACCCGGGGACCCCCGCCCCTGCTGCCCCGGACCCAGCCTCGGTGGAGTGCGTCCTCACGGGGGGGGGGGGGGGGGNGGGGGGGGGGGGGGGGGGGGGGGGGGGGGGGGGGGGGGGGGGGGGGGGGGGGGGGGGGGGGGGGGGGGGGGGGGGGGGGGGGGGGGGGGGGGTGCCACTGTCTGAGGGAGTCCGAGGTGGAGACCGGGGCCTTAGAGACACCCTGCACCCCTGCTCGTGACCCAGACTACGGAGAGGGGGCCAATTGCAGGCCTCTTCCGGGCGGGGCAGGTCGCCCTCGGAGACCCTGAGGCCCTGGAGGCCGGGGCTGAGCATGGAGGAGCCGGAAGAGGAGAAACAAAGTGCCCCCCAAACTCCCACCCGGCTTCCCTGCCTGGTCACATTGTCTCTGGAATCTGCACATTCGTGGCTAGTTCAATCCGCTTCCGGATGCACAAAGCAAACAAAAGGGGTAACCGGGAGTCCAGTGGAATGTGATTGACCCCGTGTGACGAGGAAATCTAGAGGGATTTTCGTCCAGCGGGACGACTGGCCCCGTCCTGCTGTCCTTTGCTGAGGCGGGCCTGCCCGCTGCCTCGATGGGCCCTCGGTGCCCGCGCCGCTGTCTGTGGGCCCCAGGCCAGCTCCTGAGGAGGGGGTGGAGCGCAGAGCAGAGTGGAAAAGATCTTCCTCTGCGCGGTGCCCTGCACCTCCCACCCACCGGGCATTTGTTTAAATTAACCAATTCCTGCGTTGGGGATGCAGATGCTCCTGGTGGGAGCGGTTTAGTTACTGGTTAGTAGGTTGGCTCTGGTGGGTTCCCGAGCCAGCCATCTGGAACACAGTGGTGGGAAAGGCAGAGGGGCGGGATTGGCTGGGGAGGAAAGAAAGTGGCTGGAAGGGAGGCTAGTGGCCTGGAAGGGAACTCCCTTCCCCAGAAAGTATCCGCGGAGCCCCCGAGGAGCCTGCCTGTTGCATCCTCCCCTGGCTCTGACCCTGGGGAAAGGTGCTCCGGTGGCCCGAAATCCAGTTCCTAAAGCTGCGACTTCACCCTCCAGTCCCCTCTAGGGTCTAAAGTCTTGCTCTTAAGGTCTCAGAGTATTTGCGCGACAAACATCTGCTCTTCTCTTTTCCCAAGCCAAACCCCTTCCTTCCTTGACTCATTCCACACGGCCCAGCAGCCCTCTCTTCAACTCCACACTTTTCATCTCTCTGGCCATGTTCGCCCGGATGCCTCCAAATCATTCCCCCAGAGCACTCACACGTCCCCAGTGCGCCTCCCCCCCTACCCCCCACAGCCAGCCAGGAGACCAGGCCCAAGGTGAGAGCCGCTGGCCTCAGCCTTCTTCCGGCCGCCACTCCAGGTATCAGTGCCTCACTGAGCCCCCTGGATCCCTAAAGTCCTTCAAGGCACAACCCTCCCCACCCCTACCCCCTCCATTTGACCCTCTCCCCAGTCCATCCCTGTCTCTATCCCTTTTCTAAATTATGGGTCTGCTTTGGTTCCTTCCCTGCTTAAAAACCCGAGTTGGAGTCCCAGCGCCACCAGCTTCCTGGCACTGTGTCAGGCTCCTTCTCCCTGCCACCAGCACCCTTCTCCTTGCCTGCTTCCTCGGGGCCCCCACCCTTGCCAGCAACACTGAGGCTTTGGCTTCTCCACGCACTTGTCCAGGCTCTGGGCTTTGCAAGTGCTGTTCCCTCTGCTAGAACTCTGTTCCCCTAGGAAAGTCCTCACTCTTGTAGGTGGAGGCCCACTGGGCCTTCCTCGCCCAGCCCTTTCCCCTGCAGCAGCACTACCTGGCACTGGGATTCTCTGTGAACAGGGCCCTCCTTACCCTAAGCCCTCCTTACCCTGTAGGGTGAGCTCCCTGGTGTCTTACTCACCTTCCATCAGGGCCCAAGGAAGAACACGGTATGGGCATTACCAATGCCCAATGATAGGTATAGGACCTACCATTAGGATGGCTTCACCAGCCCTTAAAGATGTAGCACTGGGACGCCTGGGTGGCTCAGTCGGTTAAGCGTCCGACTTCAGCTCAGGTCATGACCTCAGGGTTTGTGAGTTCAAGCCCTGCATCGAGCTCTGTGCTGACAGCTCAGAGCCTGGAGCTGCTTCTGATTCTGTGTCTCCCTCTCTCTCTGCCCCTCCCCGACTTGCACTCTGTCTTTCTCTCTCTCTCAAAGATAAATAAACATTAACATTTTTTTTTTAAATGTAGCACTAAGTGGAAGCTGTTCCCCTCACACTTTGCTTCACCAAGGGGAAAAGATTCTTTTTTTTTCAAATCAGAAAATACTCAAGCGAAATTACATATAAGATGAGCATAATAAAACCTTCCGATTGAAAAAGAAGCTAAAAATATCCTCCTAATTATAAAATCGGTTTAGAAAGTCATTGAGTTCTGAAGGCATATAACTTTAAGCTGAAAGCTGCATGTTCTCTTTCCTGTCATATTTAGTGCTTAACAGGCTTTTTCTAAAAATCTCCATTTAACCAACATCTGCTGAGGATCGTTCACAAGACCTGGATAAATAGTTCAAACATTTATACCTGATTAGTACATGGTAGGTGCTCCATACGATTTGCTAAGGAATGAATGGTATATTTTGAAAACTATTCAGTTATTTTATATATGTAACCTAAAGGGTGTGTATTTCTTCCTTTGGATTATCAAAGTTAAATATTGGAAACAAGGTGGATTCTTATTTATGTAGCAAGCTCAGCCTTGAAGCGTCCTCATTTATATTTACGAAAGGTTACTTTATTCCAAGGGAGAAAAGGGAGAACCAGAAGAAATTTAGAAATCATATGATCTGATACTTTTATTTTACAGAAAAAGAAGCCAAACCAGGGGATTAAAATGACATACCCAAGGCCACGCAGCTGGCTAATGGCAGATTTTTGAATTCTATGCTAGTAAGTATGCTATGCTGTGTGGGACAAAGAAAATATAAATTTCTATTCACTTATGCTAAGTGGTTTTTAGGGTCATGTGACATGTCACCAGTCTCTCAAATGTTAAGACACATTTGTACTTTTAAATCTAGTAGAAAAATGACTTAGATTTTTTTTTTTGGTAGTAAGAGAATAATCCTTACATATACATTGGAAACATCTAGAAACAAGTGCTTGATAGCATTTAATTACCTGTATCTTCTAAAGCCATGAATTAACACAGTAGTTTATTTTTGTCACTCTCAGAAGGCTTTTTAGCTGCTTTGAAAATCAATGCATTGAAACCACCTAGGCAGCCCCCACGGTCAGTCCACAAGGGGCTATGGCCTCGAGGTTAAACGGCCCCCCAAAATTCAGGGAGAAAGTTAGGATGAAGACACGGTGTACCTGTCTCCCCGCAGTACGCAGTACGGCTCGGGCTCTTGGTAGGAAAGAATTGATCTTACACAAAGAGGTTTAGTCTTTGCCTTGGGCTCCTGGCAGGTGATCTCTAAGCCACCGGAATGTGGGAATGTGGGAATGTGACATCTGATAGGAGTGTCTTTGCTTACCTGCAGAGCTGGGAGCAGATAAGGTGGGGGCCTTGGGCCGTGTGATAATAGCTCAGTCCCCGGAGGAGCTGAAGACTGGCTGGCCCACCAGGTCTAGGTGATGGAGCCCCATTAAAAACTCTGGACACTAAGGCTCAGGTAAGCTTTCCCGGTTGTCCCACATTGCTGCCAGGAAGTTGAAGCACTGTCCATAGCTCCGGAGATACTTGGGACTCCAAGCAGAACTTTTCTGGACCCTGTCATGCATCGCTGCCCTTGGCCAATCACATCTGTGGCCTTGCACCGGACAAGCCATAACCATAAGCATAATAGCCCTCAGCAAGTTCTGAGTCCTTCTACTGAATTTTTGAACCTGAGGGTAGGTCCGGGGGACCCTCAGACTCTGCAGTTGATGTCAGAAGTGAGGGTGGGCTTGGAAGCTGCCCCTAAACATCACAAGCCTCTGATTTGATTTAGAGTATGGTGGCCCTGTCCCCACAACAGGCTTCCTCTCCACCATGTCTTGTTCTCTCCCTCAGTGTGCCCTAAGCACCGCGGCTGGGGTGGTTTTCCCCAGACCTATCTGACCCCACACATCTGTTATCTTCAGTGACCCCCCCCCCCCAGAACCTTGCTGGCCATTCATGGCCGGCGGAGTTAATGTACAGTCCAGGCTGGGGCTGCCCGGTTGAAAGCTGGGCCTGTTATTACCCACTTGTGCGGTTTCTCTTCCCAGTGAATCTGAGCTCTGGCGGGAAAGCTATGAAGGTGTCATTTATCTTTGCATCCCCAGCATCCAGCGCAACCAGCAGGCATCAGGAAATAGCGGGTGGATGGGTAAATCTGGGGGAAGCTGGTAGCTGTTACACTGATGTGTTCTTTTCAGACTTTCTCCTACGGTTATTGAATGTCACATGGGCATTCCCTTGCTGGTACGTCTTGCCCTTCTTTGGTCAAGGAAGGTATTTCTTTAACTAACCTCTTTGGGAACCAGCATGCTTCTGGCGTAGCTGCCTCAAGCTCGGGGGAGGTAGCTGTGACCTGTTTTGGGGAGTCAAAAAGAAAACACCTCATTTTAAACTGGATTCACCATTTTGGTAAAGTGAGGAAAATTTTGTGTTTGTTCATCCTCTGTTTTGATATGATGGCTATGGTGGACAGTTGTTATAGTTTTGGTTACCTAGGGAAAAGCTCAGAGGGACAAAGAGATGTACAGGAATCTCTGGTTTAAAGAGATTTGCCGGCATTGGATAGGTTTCAGTGATTATGGGAAGCAGGCATTGAGGTTGTCGGGCTCACTTGCTGGAGACTGATATTGTGCTGCTGAATTACATTTTTCAGAATCAAAAGTACGTGGCCAAGCTTTGCTCTACTTCCAGATGTGAGAGGCAGCCTGGATGAGGGTGCTTGGCTAGTGAAATGTTGGAATTTCCAAAGCATTTTGATGGTTGGTGGGTCCTTATGGCGTCCTTAAAAGGCTGGGAACATGGCGGCCATATTGTCAGTTGTGAAGTGCAGACAATTGTGTGACCTTGATAGAAATGTCCTTCTCAAAACTGGCTCCCGCAAATAACTCCCGGGTAAGAAGCTGTAATGCTTGTGTGCTTATCTGAAACTTGGAAAATGAGAGAAGGCCTGGGCTATGGATTTCTTTTGAATATTCCCAACCAAGGAGCCCGGGACACATGGGGCCAAGAATTTTGGCTGTGGGTGATATCATGGACTTTTGGCCAAGAGGAGCATCCTGAAATAAGGGGGATCTAAAGGAAAAATATTGTTATTTGCAAGCTATTTTTTTTTCTTTTTTTTTTAATGTTTTTTTAAAATGTATTTCTAGGAGAGAGAGAGAGAAACAGCATGAGCAGGGGAGGGTCAGAGAGAGAGGGAGTCACAGACTGAAACAGGCTCCAGGCTCTGAGCTGGCAGTCAGCACAGAGCCCGACGCGGGGCTCGAACCCACAAACCACGAGATCATGACCTAAGCGAAAGTCGGACGTTTAACCAACTAAGCCACCCAGGCGCCCCATTTGCAAGCTATTTTGAGGATGAAATTTAGAGTAAATAAGGATTGCCTCAGTACACATAATTTACATGTTAGGTTGTGGCCATGGGGGTTTCTACACTCTTGGCTGAAACTCAAACTGTAAAGGAATTAATATCCCACTTCCTTTCAACTTGTTTATTCATTTTAAATTACCTTATACACTATATAGTTAGATCTAATTTAGTCCTATATATGGTGAGTCATATAGGTACTTTACAAATAGAAATTATTATTATTATTATTATTATTATTGCTACTACTATTACTACTACTTAGGAAGCCAACATTTAGCACTAAAATACATTCACTATTAGAAAATTTGTTGCCTTAACCATTAACCAAATGTAGCAAAATTGTATAGGTGTGAAATATGAGAAAGGAAACGATGTGCATTCATAAGCCAAGCCGACTTGAAGAACCGTGTATAGTTAACAACATTAACAACTAGCAATTGTTAAAAAAAAAAAAAGAAAAAAACTAGCAATTGTTCACACATTGTTTCTTGAAAATTGCAAATAACTGGGTTTTAAAGAAGTATTTTCCATAACAAGAAGTATGTGGCATGGTCACTTTTCGTTTTCTTACTGAAACAAATCCACCTCACCCTTAACATCCAGGGGAAAGAGTGTTTTTTGTTGAGTCACTGAGAGTAAGCAGAGAGATTTAGAATCTCATGAAAAGGCCAGTATGTGTTTGGGGGAGACCGATCACTTTACGAAAAGTGTTAGAGACAAAAACAAGATGTGTCGTCAGACAAAGTGCCCCGTTCTGGGTCTTTTACTGTCCATCATAACGGTGACAGAAATGCCGTTTCTGTCAAATTATAAGGTAATTTAAAATGAATAAACTTAAGTGAAAGGAAGTAGGATATTAATTCCTTTACAGTTTGAGGTTCAGCCAAGAGTGTAGAAACCCCCATGGCCACAACCTAACATGTAAATGATGTGTACTGAGGCAATTCCTTCTTTACTCTAAATTTCAGAAATTCAAAGGCTTTACTACTTGTGATATTTCTGTTTTGAGGGAGCTGGCGACAATAACATATACCTTAGCACCAAACGTGGCTGCTCTCATAAAGAGAAAGCACGAACTTTCGAAAACACATCAGATACACAGCGATGAAAGGGTTTTAGAAATGAACAGCCAGCGTTAGCCAAGGCTTGGAAACTGTTATTTGCTTCTGGGGGGTGAGAGTGTCAATTCAGCCTTTCTAGAGGGCAACCTGGAACCCATATCATAAACCTGCAGGTGTTCATACTCTTCAGCAGAGAGAGTCTATCTCTAGGAATATATTCTAAGAAACTATAACAATCTGTGTGAAAAAAAATGGCTATAAGAATGTTTATCATCGTGTTATTTTTAATAGTGAAATATTTGGAGCAATCTCAATGTCCAATTTATGACACAGCTCTAAAATGCAGTGTCATTAAACATGATTTAGAAAATAGTTCATAATCTGGAAAGATGTCTGTAATATATTGAATGGGAAAGCAGGTTCCGGATGGTAGTATGGTCTTATTTGTTTATAAATAGACTTCTCTACATGAAACTTTAGGTCTACATATAGATTTGAAAGAGGGCTGCAAGAATGATCAACGAAAACATTTCACAATGCTTGTACTTGGTTGGATTCTGAGGGAATTTTCCTCTTTATTCGTGTGCTTAAATTTTTTTTCTGCAATAAATGTGTCACTTATGTAAGAAGGGGGAAAAAAGTTACTCTCAAAAACAACATCAATCCCTTAATGTGCATAAATTTAGAACATGAGTTCAAAGCGTTCACATAACGATAGGGAATCCTGATGAACTTGAAAAAGGGGGCTGAGCTGTTTGGCATTCTCTAGATTTACTTGAGCAGGGGGAGAACACCTCAATTCATTACATAAATCTTATAAAAGGCTCTTCAGTTTCCAGGGAATCGTGAGTTCAGATTTTAGAGTAGATTACTTCCTGGCATCTCTAAAACTAAAGCCCATTACCTGATAGTTTAACCTGCCTGCTTATAAAAATAGTCCCTTTTCCAAAAATTCCCCTTTTCTGTCTATAATTTCACGTGTATGACTTTAACCGGAATGCTTTGCTGCCTTTTTAATTGAAGTCATGATGTCATAAAGGAGTCATCCAAGAAATTACTGGCTCCTGTCAAAGGCAGGTTATAGTGTTATTTCCCCTGCCTGGCTACATCCCACCTGTGCTGCTTCAGATGCCGCCTCCTCCAGGAAGCCCACGCCTCATCCCATCCCATAGCTGGCTGTTTTCGCTCCCTCTCAAGATCTCCTATAGCACTTCACCAGGGTTTCTCTTAAAGCTTGATTACTTTCTTGGAGAATTAATTCTCTGTCCTATGGGATGGTGCAAGGAGACAGGATTCAGCCTGATTGATGTCGCCTCACTTACTGTGCGGGCAGAGACCTTGTACATGCTGGAGGCTCTGGACATATTTGTCGAGTGGGGCCAGAGTTGGCAGAGGTCGAAAAGCACACAGACACGCTATTGGTATCATCCCAGTGCATGATGGGTAAGTTACAGTCTTAGAAACATCTCAGGGACCCTTGTCCTTTACCCACTACTTACGAACCTTTCCTTGCTGCTCCCTAGAAAGTTCAGTGCACCTTTAGCTGGAGGACCATTATTACCTGGGGCGGGTGTGTGTGTGTGTGTGTGTGTGGTGGGGGTGGGGGGGGCAATCAGTTTATCAGCAAAGAAGCGAAATTTCATGTTTGTATCTTTACCTATTTATTGTTTACCCCTCTGCCGAGCAGGCCAGTTGATGCTTCTTTTCCTAATTTTAAACCCATGTCTCATTTTTTTCCATGCAGTGAAGATTGCATGCTAAATTATTGCTGTTTCTAAAATGTTGTTCAGCTCTTGGAGTAGCTTTTATTTGTCAGAGTCATGGGGATTTCTCAGCCTGTTGCTCTGTTAGGCTCCGGATAAAAAGACAGTCCTTATTAGGTCTCCCTTTTCTTCTTAACCATGAGGATCTTCTGTAGGGGTCTCAGAGGAGGGTCTTCTGCTCCCCAGAAATACATTCTTCCATTTGAAATTAGCATTTGTTCTTAAAAAAGAGACTCTAACCTGTCATCAGTTGAGTGTTTTCACTTAGAAGTGACGGATTCTTACCAGGAGAGAGGAAAGCCTCCTTGACACAGTGAGTCAGAGAAATGACAGAACAGAATGGAAAAATTCCTTCCCCTTGAGAACACCTTAGAATACACAATGTCCCTTCCTCAACCCAAGGCCCTCGTTTTCAGCACTTCACCCTCTGTGAATCTCCACCAATGATGCACCTGTCTTAAAGGTGAAGGGTTCTAATCTTTCCCTATTGAAATCCACTTTATTATCAAACTGAAAATCTTCAGGGGAAACACGCACTCCTTTATGTTGCTGATGGGAAAGCAAAACTGTCCAACCTCACATGAAAGGGAATTTGCTTGTAACGGACAGAAGCACAGAAGTGCAGTGGACTGAATGCCTGTCTTCCCGCAGTTCATATGCTGAAATCCTAACCCTAAGGTGTTGGCATTTGGAGGTGGGGTCTTTGGGACGTGATCAAATCATGAGGATGGAGACCTCGTCAATGGGACTGGCATCTTTAGAAAAGTGACCACAGAAGGATCCCTTGCCTTGGGGATCTCTGCCAGCTGCCAGAACTGTGAAACGAAATGTGCTATATAATTGTGTTCAGTTACAGTAGCCCAGGCTGCACAGAGACAGCTTTGCCCTGCGCCCAGGCAACTGCATTTCTAAGAATTTACCCTGAGATACAAAACAAGATATGCACAAAGCCATTCGCCGTGGCATTATTTTTTGAAAGCAAAGTACTGGAAACAACCTACATATCCAGGAGCCTGGGTAAATACATTACGAGACAGTCACACAATGGAGTACTAAGCAGCTGTAGAAATTAGCCCAGGAAGGCATTTCTGAATGGACCTGGGTGATTTCCAGGATTGTGTAAAAGAAGCAAGGTATGAAAAAGCATATGTAGTACGTGAACCAAAGAAAGGGAGAAGTTACCCAGGTACACACGCACTTTTTTTTTTTTTAAATCTCAGGTAAGAATCACAGGAAGGAAAACAGAGAAACTAATAAAGTTGGTTAGTTCCAGAGGTGGGGTCGAGGGTAAGACCTTTCATACCTTTCACATAGTTTCTGGCTTGTAAACCATGGAGATGGTTTACATATTCAGCTAATAAAGAAAAAACTGAAAGTATAGGGAAAAACTAAAGTCTAGAATTGAAAATAAACTGAAGTAAGTGAATCCAATTGATTCTCAAGTTGATACCAGAAAAAAAAAATTAATTCAAGGAATTTCTGGATATCGTATGCTATATCCTGACTATTCTATTAGGAGATCTATTCTAGGAGTTAAAAAAGCAAAGAAATCTTAAACTTTACTTAGGAGGTGGTGTGGGTTGAACGGTGTCCCCTGAAAAGAGGTGCTGACGTTGGAGCCCCTGTTACCCGTGAAGGTGATGGGACTTGGAAATAGAGTCTTGGCAGATGGAATGGAGTTCAGAAGCTATCCTAATGGACTAGGATGGGCCCTAGTCCAGCAACAAGTATCTTTGTAAGAAAAGAGAAATGTTGGGGCGCCTGGGTGGCTTAGTCGGTTAAGCATCCGACTTTCGCTTAGGTCATGATCTCGCGATTCGTGGGTTCGAGCCCCGCATCGGGCTCTGTGCTGACTGCCAGCTCAGAGCCTGGAGCCTGTTTCAGTCTGTAACTCCCTCTCTCTCTGACCCTCCCCTGCTCACGCTGTCTCTCTCTCTCCTAGAAATAAATAAAAATATTTAAAAAAAAGAGAGAGAAATGTGGACACGGAGACAGAGAAATGCACAGACAGAAGAATTCCCTGTGAATATGTTGGCAGAGGCTGAAATGATCCGTCAATTAAGCTAAGGAAAGTCCAGGGTTGCCTGCAACCCACAGACACTAGGAAAGAGACTTACCTACCCTCCCCTACAGCCCTCCGAGGGAGCAAGGTCCTGCCAGCGCTTTGAGTTTGTACTTCTAACCTCTGGAACTGAGAGAGAACGAATTTCTATTGTTTTTAAGCCACTTGTCTGTGGCACTTTCTGACAGCAGCCCTAGGAAACGAATATGGTGGATTTGTTGTAGGATGATGTAACAGAGTGTGAAATTCTGTAACTGTAGGATAAAGAAATATCCTACAATACGCTGATGTTGAGAACCAGCACCCTGACTTTTAGAAAAGGGAGATGCAGACATGAATCGAGAGTAAAGAGGAAGGAGCATTGGGTGCTCGATGGGAACTGAAGGTATCCACGTGAGCATGCATGTGTGCACACATGTTTCCTAGCTGTGCGCACTGAGCAGTCCTGGAGCACTGACCTGCCGGTGGTGCTGAGCACAGACAGCCTTCCCCCCACCCCCGACATTGGCTTCTAAATGCTATTTTGCACTAACAGGAGCTAGGGCTCTGGAGAAATGGCTGACTGCAGGTCTAGAATATAGAATGCATAAGAAAGTGGGGCACCTGGGTGGCTCAAGTGGTTAAGCGTCTGATTCTTGATCTTGGCTCAGGTCTCATGGTTTGTGGGTTCAAGCCCCATGTCGAGCTCTGTGCCGACAGCACGGAGTCTGCTTCGGATCCTCTGTCCCTCCCCTGCTTGTTTTCTTTCTCTCTCTCTCTAAAGTAAATAAATAAAAGCTTTTAAAAACATTAAAAAATACTGAACTAAAAAAGAAAAGGCAGACTGAAAACAAACCCACGGAGAAAGAATCCATACTGATACTCAAAAACACAAAAGAAAACAGATCAAAAAACAAAGGAGGAGTCTTCTTGATAGAATATCAACTAATATAAATAGAAGGAACACTAGAACATTCCCATTTTTCGATTCCCGATGTAATGGTTAATTCAGGAAGGACTGTTAATGGACGTTAAAAGCCACTGAGTTAAAGTTAATTGGAAAGAGGGTATTGACATGGCTTCAAACTATCTCTGCAGATAACTTAGTAGTTACGGAAGGAAGAAAAAATTGTGCCTTTACTTCGGAACAATCTGGCAGCTTCTAATTAGCTAAATGATCAAACTCAGCATCATGAATAGTAGGCCAGCTGACTTTAATGCCCGCTGATAGGAGGCAATCTGAAGTAACATCACCTGGATGCACTCTTGCTAAAAATGGGTAAGCTGAATCTAACTAAGCGTCTAGCCCTAAGTTCCCATTTAAAGAAAAGACGGGCAGTAAAGGAACAAGTTAAAACACCACACGAGGAGGCAGTCAGACAAATCCATAGCGGGGGCCATGCTACACCCAACAACCCTGGATTCTCAAAAGGTCAGTCATGGAAAACAAAATGGGGGGCTGTTTTAGATTACAGGAGCCTAGAGAGAGCAAACCAACAAATGCAGTGTTTGAAACTTGGTGAGATTCTCGATTCACAAATCCCAGCTTGAAAGGCATTTGGGGGACAGTCAGGAGAAATTTGAATATGGATTGGATATTAGATAGATTATGGAGTGATTGTGAATTTTCCTATGTGTCAT
Organism: Hyaena hyaena; assembly: GCF_003009895.1. NCBI lineage: Eukaryota > Metazoa > Chordata > Mammalia > Carnivora > Hyaenidae > Hyaena > Hyaena hyaena. The sequence goes on along the minus strand of NW_024080721.1, from coordinate 972,786 downwards.
CGTGGCATTCTGATTCCGCCTTATTCTTAGAAGTTGTACTCTGGAGGGACAGCTGGGTGGCTCAGTCGGTTAAGCATCTGACCTCAGCTCAGGTCATGATCTCACGGCGTGTGAGTTCGAGCCCCACACTGGGATCTCTGCTGTCAGCACAGAGCCCGCTTGGGATCCTTTGCCTTCCTCTCTGTCTGCCCCTCCCCTGCTTGTGCAGCTCTCTTGCTCTCTCCCTATCCTTTTCTCTCTCTTTGAAAAGCAAATAAACATTAAAAAAAAAAAAAGTCAGGCTCTGGATATTCAAGAGTGGAGTGTTATGATGCCTGCAATTTACTTTCATCTGGTTTAGTGGAAACAGAGAAAGGAGAGAGAAAGTACAGATATGCAGGGCATTCGTTTTTTGAATCTAGGTTGAGGGTGTATAGGAGTTCATTATATTCTTTCATTTATTCTGTGTGTTTAAATTTTTTCTTTATAAAAAGTTGGGAGAAAGGAAAACATGTTAAGAGAAATAGCCCATTTGGTTTAAAGAGACGTATTCACGATCAAGATGAAATGGAGTCAGATGTAAGGTATAGAATATTGAGTTCGGGATGGTATAAAGGCCAAGGGACTGAAATGGCATTTGCCAGTCACCTTGCTGGACTTGGGAGGTGTCCAAAGGTTTTACTGCTTTATATCCAACTAGTGTCTCCCTCTGCATTCTTTTCAATAGTCAGTACTAAAATTTAACAAAAAAAAAGCTTTTTTAATATTTATTCATTTTTGAGAAAGAGAGAGAGACAGAGACAGAGGGTGAGTGGGGGAGGGGCAGAGAGAAAGGGAGACACAGAATCTGAAGCAGGCTCCAGGCTCTGAGCTGTCAGCACAGAGCCCGACGCAGGGCTCAAACCCGTGAGCAGTGAGATCATGACCTGAGCCGAAGTCAGATGCTTAAACTGACTGAGCCCCCAGTATTAGAATTTTAAACAATTTGCCAATTTGATACATGAAAAATGGTGTATTGTTCTATTTTGCATTTTTCTTTACCAATGAAGGTTTTTGTTTTTGTTTTTTGTTTGTTGTTGTTGGGTTTTTTATTGTTTTGCCTAGTTCTTTTGTGAATAATCTTTTCGTGTCTTTGGCTTGTTTTTCTTTTTTAAGTTTATTTATTATTTTGAGAGAGAGAGAATGTTCAGGAGGGAGAATTGCAAGCAGGCTCTGCACTGTCAGCACAGAGCCTGATACAGGGCTCAAACTCATGAACCATGAGGATCATGATCTAAGCTGAAATCAAGAGTCCGGCGCTTAACCAACTGCGCCACCCAGGCGCCCCAATGCTTGGTTTAAATTTAGGATGTATATGTTTTCCTTACTGATTTTAAATACAGTGTGCCATGTTGTTTATACGGGCTTTGAAAACAAAACCTGGCCCGTTTTGTAGGAAAGATCAAAGAATCAGTGAGAAGATGTTGAGTGGAGGGTGGTGGGCTCAGCCCTGCAGCCACCCTCCCTGCCCCCCCGCCCCCGCCTCCGGAGTCCTGGGGCTGCTTTCCCACTGGAATGTGGGCAGGGGTGCTGGGCGTGGAGATGAGGGTCTGGAGGGCGGAGAGGGACCTCACAGTGTCTTCTGGGCCAGCGCCCGCCTTTGGGCAGGCAAGACAATCGCATCATGGTTTTATAGAAAATCTCTATACAGGACTGTGGGGAACGGGAGGGGCTCAGGGGAGGCTCTTCGGGCCTGACCAGTTGCTGAGACATCTGACCACTGCCTGTCCCTCTTTCTCTGTCTGAGACAGTTGGATCTGAAACTGTCACCACCAAAACCAGACGTGCCTTGTCTGCCGGGTCAGTCTTTTCCTCACTAACATATGATCAATTTCACCACATGCTTCAGAAAAAATGCAAGGCAGAACAGCTGACAAATTTATGTCAACTGCCAACTGTTTAGTAATTTATTTATTCCACAAGTGACTGTTGAGGATCCATTACCCACAAAGCCCTTGTAGACAGTCAGGGCTCGGGACCCGCTGTGGCACCCAACACGTGTGTGGCTGGCTGTGGCTGACTTTAACCATCCTTACATGGATACCCTGTGACATCACGCAAGAAAGTACCGATAACGTTACGCTGACACTTTCTGAAAAGACTGCTCTTTGAGGACACATTATTTCATCTCTATGGTCTCTGAAGGATTTATTTTATTGTCTTTCACATAATAAAGGTCTGGCAAATAATTTTTGAAGAAATTCTGGGTAAATTACATCCAAGTGAAACCTTGGTTTGCGACTGTAATTCTTTCCAGAAACACGCTTGTAATCCAAAGCACTCGTATATCAAAGCGAATTTCAAGAACCATTGGCTCAGCTGTGATCATGTGATGTTCGGCATCACGTACCACTCGAATTGCAGGACATTGCTCGTTTATCAAGTTAAAATGTATTAGACATGTTTGCTCGTCCTGTGGGTCACTCGCAGAACAGGTTACTCGCAATCCAAGGTTTTACTGTATTTAAAACTGTGAACTTACAGTTTCTTTGTTTTAAAGTTCTCTTAATGAATTAGGGGCATGGAAGAATGTCTTTAAGGATCTGCTAACCTTAAGGGGAAATCTCAGTCAGATGTGATTTTTAAAAATTAATTACATTTATTTTTTAGAGAGAGTGAGGGTGAAGGAGGGAGGGGCAGAGAGAGGAAAAGAGAGAGAATCTTAAGCAGGCTCCCTGCTTAGCGTGGAGCCCAACTCGAGGCTCAGTCTCAGGACTCTGAGATCATGACCTGAGCCGAGATCAAGAGTCAGACGCCTAACTGACCCAGCCACCCAGGCGTCCCAGTAAGATGTGATGTTTTTAATGCTCTTGTTTTTTCAGAGGCTGGGTTTCCACATGGAGTATCTTAGGTCAGTTTCCCTGGAGGCAAAGAGTGGTGCAGATGGCTCATTAAGGAAGAGCTCGGGGGGAAAGGGCAGGGGAGAGGGAGAGCAAGGCAGCGAGAGGAGGGTGCCAAGCGAAGAAGTGGTTTCAGGCAAAGGCCTGGGCCCAGCTGCCGGACAGGGGCTGTGCAGCATGAACCGCCCCCTGGGGTTTGTCCCCTCTGGAGTTTTATACTTCAGCAATGGTCATTGCTAAGGGCTTTGTGGCGTCTGTGTGTGTGTGTGTGTATGTGTGTGTGTGTGTGTGCTGGGGGACAGGTAGCCCTCAGGCATGGGGAACAGCCGAGTCAGGTGGGCTGAGAAGGACTGGATACCGAGCATTTTGCTCAGCACCTGACATGTTTTCATTGAATTCACCTCCTATCTCAGGTTTTAGAATGATCCCAGGGAAGCAGTTATCTACTGCTGTGTAACAAACAGCCCCAGGAATTTGCAGCTCACAGCAACATTTATTCTCACATGTAGCTTCTGAGGGTCAGAAAGCCTGTGGCTCTGGCTCAGGGTCTCTCACAAGGCTGCAGTCCAGCTGCCGGCCGGGCCTGGAGCCTCCCCTTCCAAGCTCATTCACATGCTGTTGGCAGGAAGCCTCTGGTTCTTGCTGTGCAGGCTTTTCCTCGGGCTGCCTGTTGCATGTCCTCAGGACACAGAAGCTGGCCTCCCCAGAGTGAGTGATCCCCGGGAGGGAGAGACACATGCCCAGTGCCCTTGGTGACCTTGACTTCAACTCCCAACCGTCGTGTCCACCTATCAGTTAGGAATGGTCACGAAGTCCAGACCGCATTCAGTGGGAGGGTGTGAATACTGGGTGCGGGGTCCTTCGCGGCCATCCGGGAGGTGGGTTCTCACGCTCTCCTTCAGCTTCTTGCCAGAGAAGTTCTTGGACAGCCAGTGTTGCTGCCCCGTTTTGTGAGCTTGACAGTCGCCAGAGCAGAAACTGCAGAGTGGACAGAGGTGTGGGGTCCTCTCCGCCCCGCTGGTGGGCCGGCAGTGCTGGCTTTCCCGCAAGTGTGTCACCAGCCCGCCACCTCCCGTGGCCCCGTAGGCGGAGTAGACGCTGTGCATAAAATGAGCCACTTGGGATTTGCTCTTCGGCCTTGACCCCCGGTCCAGCCAGCTCATTTCTTTCGCTCACACACAGGTTCTCGGCTCTCTCCTCCCGCAGGGTGACAGCCTTCTCTTGGCAGACACGTGACTTTGCAACCTGGGAAGATCTGACTCCTGGCATCATAATTAAACTTGGCCAAAGCGGAGCTTGCTATTATTATTCTTACTGCACAGAGTCGAGTTCTTAATTTAGAGGCTTTACAGTTGCATGACTGGCGGTGTCAGGATTTAAGAGGCCGACAGCGCCAATTACCCTCCTCAGAGAGAAGAAAGGAAACGGGGAGATCTAGCACTCCCTCTCAGGGCGGGCATACCAACAGGGTGCCGAGGGCCCCATTGCTGGCTCGCTCGCTTGCTCGCTCTTTTCTCTCTCAGTAGCCTGCACCCCACTCCTTCCCCTTCCCTGAGTGAAACCCCAGTGTATCATTTCTGGGCAGAACAAATCGGTGCGGCCGTGGCTTCTCATGCTGTATGAGGGCTGGCGTGCTCGATGCTATTGCTAAAGTCAGTGTAACAGGAAATTTTGAGCGGCAGGTTTTTTATAGCATCCCTTAAAGTACACCAGAGGCATGAGATTGAAAAAAGTATCCGTGGAGGTTTTGCTGCCAGAGCTGAAGGGTGGAAGGAGAGCACAAAATCAAGTCCAAGCACTGATCCTGGTGGGTGAGGGCCTGGTGCGGCCCAGGGGCAAAACCTGGATTCCCAAAATGGTAGGTGTGCCTTCATCTTGAATAAGGCCCTGCCCTGCACCCTAGGAGGCCCCGTTGGAGAGAGGACAGGGCTCGAGCTCAGGCAAGGACGTGGGATGTGCGTGCTCTGTGTGGCGATTAAGGCAGATCTTGAAAAATAAAGCCGAGTAAAGCTACTGAAAACCAGAAACAGGAACGGGAAGTCCAAGGACAATTCCTAGGAACCGGGCTAATGAAGAATGGCAGAGGAAACCCAGGCTCTTCACACTCCGACAGACATTTATTTAACAAGCACCTACTGTGTGGCAAGCACCGATTTAAGTGTTTTCCGTGCGTCTTTTCCCTGCATTTCTCACAATGCTGTGGATAGGGTAACTCTTCTAAATGTCAGGGATGGCTTTGGTCAATGGCGTTCACCGTGTTGTCTTGAACACCTCTTTCTCCATCAGTGATATGAGTTCTAGGACTTTTGGAAGAGGATCTCTCAGAGCATCTAGAATCCTTTCAATGGAGATACTGATGACTCTCACAGTGATTACTATGCTCATCTAATTATAGATTACAAGAAATAGGCTTATATGCCAAATAACATTTTGGGAGTTTGTGTTTTCCTACGTTGGCATCTTTTTGCTGGAAAGTCTTAGAAACACAATTAATTGCTTCGATCAACCTATCTTTGTGAAGGGGCTGGTGTATCTGCCTCTGATAATTGATCATTTATTTATTTATTTTTAATTTTTTAAAATATTTTATTTTTGGGGCGCCTGGGTGGCTTAGTTGGTTAAGCGTCCGACTTTCGCTTAGGTCATGATCTCGCGGTTCGTGGGTTCGAGCCCCGCGTCGGGCTCTGTGCTGACTGCCAGCTCAGAGCCTGGAGCCTTTTTCAGAGTCTGTGTCTCCCTCTCTCTCTGACCCTCCCCTTCTCATGCTCTCTCTCTCTCTCTCTCTCTCTCCTACAAATAAATAAAAATATTTTTAAAAAAAGATTTAAAACGTTTTATTTTTGAGAGAGAGAAAATGAGAGGGGGAGGGGCAGAAAGAGAGGGAGACAGAATCCAAAGCAGCCTCCAGGCTCTGAACTGTCAGCACAGAGCCTGATGCAGAGCTCAAACTCATGAACCATGAGATCATGACATGAGCCAAAGTTGGACATTTAGCCGACTGAGTCACCCAGGTGCCCCCAGATATTGATAATTTAAATTTGAGACAGCTACTCCTACACAATGTGCTTGAAATGAATGAATGAATGAATGAATGAATCCAGAGGATGGCTGACACATGTCCTTTCATGAAAATTAGGAAGTGGGACAAAATCCTCAGTATCCTTGTCCCTTGCTGGGGATGATCTTCTCAGAGCCATCATCTTCCCTAGAAGAGCAGCTCAGGGTTTGCTCCAGGACCTATGTGGTCAAGGCCACAGTTTCCTCCATGGAGCACGACTCAGGGAATTGGGGCTTGGAAACCTTTCCAAGCAAGAATCCATCAGAGCTGCACAACGAAGGCCCAGCAGTGGGCTCCTGGACCCTGAGTTTTAGGAGATTGGAGTTTTCCAGGAAGCTTCCAGGGGAAGTGGTTGCTAAGCATCCCCCTGATTCACCAAATAAGGAGTTTTCTGATAGAAATCAGTGCTCAGAACAGTGAAGGTGCTCCATAAATATTCATTAAGTGAACATATAAATGAATGGATCCCTACAGTCTGCATGGATGAAACATCTACCAAAATGAATGATTTTTGTTCGAGAGCAGCTAACCACAAAAACAATTCTTTCTTTCTATTGACATATGGATAACAGAACAGATCCTCTATGAAGGCAGCGGTTCATTTGTGGTCAGGGCTGCAGTGTACAGTAGCTAGGGCTGTGCACTGCTCAATTCCAGGCCACCTTTTACATAGATGAAAATGTGAATGGTGCTCTCAAGAAGTGGGTCCTCCCTGGAATAACATCCACAACTTAAAAGTGGGTGTTTCCTCTGTACTCTCTGACAGGGGAGGCATGACTCTAGGTCATTCATGTATTTATTCAGCTGTCTTAAGCCTGGGGATATAACAGTGAATAAAGATACCAGCCCAGCCCTTGAACTAGTCATCATCTAATCTAATAGACAAATAAGTTGTGGGTACATTATAAATTAGGATATATGATGGGGGTATTACACGGTGCTATGAGAGCTCAGGAGAGAAGTTTCTAATGCAGCCTGAAGTAGGGAGCTCGAGGGAGGGGCGGTGGGTCAGGGGAAGCCTTCTGGAAGAGGCTGAGACCCGAAATATGAACAGAATTCTCCAGGCAACATGGCGAGGCTGGGGAAGGGTAGACTGCAGCACATACAAACGAGTGAGATGAATAACAGGTAACACCTGTGTTGGGTAACAATCATTGTTCTTGGTGCTTTGTAGATATTAACTTATTGTTTTCTCTATAATACTTATACTGAGTTAAACATGATTATTATCTCCAATTTAAAGATAGTAAACTGAGGGAAAGAATGACAAGTAACTTGCCTTGTTAAGGATGGAGCAAGAGTCAGGCCTGGGAATCTAGATGTAGAGCCCTGCGGTCTTTTATTTTCCCTCAAGACATTTAAATGATTATCTTTTTTATATTTTGAAAGAATCTCAAGTTATAAGTACAGCTGATCCTTGAGCAACATGGTTTTGAACCGCGTAGGTCCACATCTGTGTGGATTTTTTTATACAGTATAATAATGTAAACGTATTTTCTCGTCCTTATGATTTTCTTAATAACATTTTCTTTTCTCTAATCCACTTTATTGTAAGAATACAGGATGTAGTTCACATACAAAATATGTATTAATCAACTATTTATGTTATCTCTAAGGATTCAGACCAACAGTAGGCTATTAGTAGTTAATTTGGGGGGAGTCAAAAGTTAGATGTGAATTTTTGACTTCGTAGAAGTCCGCGCCCCTAACCCCTGTCCAGGTCTTTTGAGGGCCAACTGTATAATGCAAAGGACTTTTTTTTTTGTACTTTTCCTGAACCGATGGGGAGTCCGTTGCTGACCTGATGTGCCACTGTCCTCAAACACTTTTTAGTGTGTGTTTTCCACAACCAAAGACAAGCTCCCATGTAACCAAAATACAAACACCAAAATCAGGAAGTCAGCTTTGATATATGATTGCCAAGTAATGCTCAGCCTCCATTCAGATTTTGCCTCTTGTCCCAATAATGTCTTTTATAGCACAGAGACCCAATCTAGGGTTATTCATTGCATTCGGGTGTCTGGCCTCTTTGGGTTTCTCCGTCTGCAAGTCTTTGTTCAATTTGTTTCACCTTGACACTTACAAAGATTTCAGGCCAATTATTTTGTGGAATTTTTCTTGATTTGGGTTTTCCTGATGGTTTCTATGATTAGGTTCAGGTTTTTCATTTTGGGCAGTCTACCTTGTTCAGTTTGGCAGGGATTTGAATTTTACAAAAATGAAACCACACCATCTGTATTCTGCTGTGACCTGTCCCAGGTACAGAGGCAGTTTGTCATGGGCTCGCGTGTGCCCGGCCTGTCCTGTCTGTGTATTTCCGCGTTCATGCTCAGCTCTTCTCCTTTATAGTAGGAGGTGACTGAGGTGTGCGGGGAGGAAGGATTTATTTACCTAAAGCCACATGCTGGTATGAGAGTGACCCAGGACTCAAATTCTGCTCTGAGCTTCTCTGATCTTTTGCCTGTTTGGGGACCCTCCTTGGCCTCGGAAGGTCAGAGAAGTCAGGTCTTGAAGCCTAGGGAAACAGGTTTGGTCCCCTACCCAGGCTTCTACATCCTTCCCAGAGTAAGCCCGTAAAGCGCAAACGTTTTCAGATTAAGAATTCAAAAGAATTTGGAAAAAAAAAACCACAACCAGTAAGATACAAGACCATGACTAATAAAAAAAAAAATCAGAATAATTAATATTGTGCATGAGGGATAGATAAAACCAATAAAATAGTTTAAGAACCAAAATTACGTTGCTGAAGATTTAAGGTTATAAACAGTCAAGCAAACAAAACAAAAGGGCATAGGAAAGATGACAGTTAAAAAGAAATCAGAAATAAAACAATATGTTAAAGCCAACAAACCCCCAGAAGCTTAGGGATGTAAATAGTAAGACAAAAGTAAAATGAAAGGAAGAAAAAGGGATTTGACATTAAAACAAATCCAGAAGCCTTGAATTTTAATAGTGGTAATAACTATAAAAGTAAAACACTAAAGGAAAACATATAAAAGGTGATTAAGGGGCACCTGGGTGGCTCAGTCGGTTAAGCGTCTGACTTCGGCTCAGGTCATGATCTCATGGCTTATGGGTTCGAGCCCCGCGTCAGGCTCTGTGCTGACAGCTCAGAGCCTGGAGCCTGCTTCAGATTCTGTCTCTCTCTCTCTGCCCTTAGCGAATAAAAAACTATAAAAAAAATTTTTTTAAATAATAAAAAAGTAAAAAATAAAATAAAAGGTGATTAAAGTAGAGGGAAAATTAGAAGGAAGATAAAAGGGCAAAGTAAGGAAGTTTAAAAATGAAAAGGATAGCTAAGATAGACCAGAATCACCAAAACAAGGCAAAAGTGACCCAAGTGGACAAGTTAACAAGTGGGAAGGTGTCAGCCGTTTAAATATGCAGTTATGAGTGGGTAAAATCCATGCTCCAAGCCCAGCCTAAAGGCAATTATCATTGTTATTTTAAAAGTTAAGGGAGTCAGCCAAGTCTAAGAGACTGTCCACGTGACCCCTTAAGACCGGAGCTGCCTGTTTGTTCCTGAGCCTGTCCATCACCTCTGGGTGGGGCGGGAGGGTGAGGACCGAGGCCACGCCCATCTTGAACCCCGCCCCCCCAGGGCCACTTGCCCCCCAGCCCACATCAAGGAGGCCTTGTGGGGAGGTGGGGAATCCGCAACTTCAACTTCCCAATGGGGAAAAAGTTTAGAACGGCTGAAAATAAGATATAGCTGTCAGAAGTATATGAAATTAGCTGCATAAACTGTGAAACATAAGTCACAGTTATATTTGTTCTGAGACTGTAAAAATAGAAACAATTTCAGAGATAGAAAATTCAAACCTCTTCAGTCACCATGTCCAAGTGGCCTGAGATCCTTTGAATGCCTTTCTGTCCTTCGTTTGTGGTCCACAGACTGCCTGGGTGGGCAATCCTGGGGCCTCAGCCCGTGCCCAGGTTGGGGGAAGCCAGAGAGGAAATAAATTATGAAACTCTATTTGCATTTTTGGTGCTGAGGGCCCGGGCCTCCTCTTCTGCTGGGGGAGGTGGGAAAGTGCTATTTTGAAAAGGCTGATGGGCAGGCAAACCCCTCCACCTTAGAGATGTTGCATTCTTGCCAAAGCCGCAGGGAGTATTTATCCATCCTGGTGACATTGGTTTTTTTTGTTGTTGTTTGTTTGTTTTAAGTTTATTTATTTTTTAAAAATAATTTTTAATGTTTTATTTATTTCTGAGAGAGAGAGAGAGAGAGAGACAGCGTGAGCAGGACAGGGTCAGAGAGAGAGGGAGACACAGAATCTGAAACAGGCTCCAGGCTCTGAGCTGGCTGTCAGCACAGAGCCCGACGCGGGGCTTGACCCCACGAACCGCGAGATCATGACCTGAGCTGAAGTCGGACGCTTAACCGACTGAGCCACCCAGGTGCCCCTTAAGTTTATTTATTTTTAAGAGAGAGAGAGAGAGAACCAGTGAGGGAGGGGCAGAGAGAAAGGTGGGCAGAGGATCCAAAGCAGCACAGCACTGGATGCGGGGCACCAACTCACAAATGGGGAGATCAAGACCTGAGCCAAAGTCAGATGCTTAACTGACTGAGCCACCCAGGCGCCCCCATCCTGGTGACATTGTAACCTGGCTTTGCCAAACCTTAATCTGCACATTCTTGGGCCACTGCTGGACCAGTCTGCATAGGTGTGTCTTCAGGTTCCCGGGTATAAACCTCTGCCCAGGGAAACTGTGCTCATTCATTCATTCATTCATTTATTCATTCATCAATCTTCATCAGCCATTTGCAAATATTGAGTGATGTGTGCTACGTGCTCAGAAGGGAACAAAACTTCGCATTTTCCTGCCTGCAAGGACTCTGCAGTGGATGCCCCCCAGGCCACAGTGAGCAGCGGTAAGAGCTGATGGTTCTGCCCAGCCTTCTGGAAGAGGGGACATGGGCAGGGGGTGGTATGGGGCTGGAGGGTCTCTACTTCAGCTCCTGCCTTTTTCTTTTTTAAATAAGCTTTCAAGAAACTAAACATAATGGAAATTAAACTTTTTATTAGGGGAAATTTCAAACATATACTAAAGTAGACAGAAACTATAATGAACTCTCTAAGGACTTATCGCCCAGCTCCAACAGCTATGGGCCACTGGCTTACTTTTCTTGCATCTCTATTTCTACCCACTCCTTCCTGGGATTATTTTGAAGCAAACCCCAGACATCATATCATTTCATTCAAAATATTTCAGGATGTATCTCTAAAAGATAAGGACCCTTTAAAAAAACCCTCAATACTATTAACACACCTTAAAAAATTAACAGTAATTTCTTAACATCACCAAGTATCTGATCCTTGTTCAGATTTCCCTGTTTTGAACCTTTCCTTCCCAGTTTGTCTGAAACAGGATTCAGATAATGCCTACACAGTGCAGTTGGTTAATATCCCTTTGTTGTTTTCTCCTTGTACTTTGTTGAGAAATTGGGTCATTTGTCCTGTTTGGGTTTTGCTGAATGCATCTGTATTATGTTATACCTGTTTCTCTCTTTGCTGTGTTTCTCATTCGTCAGTAGATTTAGAGGCTTGATTATAGCCAGGCTGCATTTCTTCAGCTCCTATATTGTCTTATATCACTGACTAATGGCAAAGCTTGAAAATAGTTTCCTTGAATAAAAGCAGCCCCAAACCTGAAGCGATTCAATATTTGTTTCTTGCCTTTATAGTTTGTCAAGTATGACTCTCCTAGGAAAGACCCAACTAGCATTGATGAACGTCTGACAAGCTACCCCCAGGGTTATGGTACATGGAACTTCTACATTTCCATGGAAACATGCAGTTTCCAATACGGAAACTGTTCCTTGCCCTATATCAGCATTCGAAGACTCACAGTGCCATGCATGAATCTTTGGTGGCCATGAAGGATTCGATGGCAATGACCATTTGGGAAATGGATGCGGGGATAATAGTCACGATATCTAATAATCAAGAGGGTCTGGCTGAACCAGCTGGGGCAGAGTTGTTAACACTTAGTGAGGCTGCCCCTGTCTGTCCCCTGAGTATCAGCCCTAGGGTGATTCTAATGTTTAATGCAGGCTGACCATCCATGGAATGATGAGCTCCTGCAGTTCCCTCAGAGCGCTCCCAGGAAAAGACAAAAGTATTTTCGGTTGGAAGGTTGATGGACAAATATTTTAAGCCTCAGCCTGCTCAGTTTGTGCAGAAAACCTGTTCACATGAAATTTTATAAGGTAGCCTCATGTGATGTAGAAATGTCAGTTTATAAAAGCTCGTGTTTGAGTTCTGTTCTTTTTTCATATATATATTTATCAGTTTATGATATGAAATGATTTCTGGGCAGTTTATGATATGAAATGATTTCTGGGACTAGAACCCTGATTTGTGACATTGCATCAATAGTAAAGAGCCAATGTGCAACACCTTGACTTGAGAGGAGCCCTAAGGGGACCAATCTGGCCATGGACTAGAGATGGGAGGTTCCCTGTTTCTCCTGGCTTTGCCCCCTGTGAGTAGGTTAACAGGACCACCCTCCTTCTCACAGCCAGGTTTACCCTGGCAATACTTTCATCTGGGGCAGCCTGGGAAGTGAGACATCATGGGGTGTGGAGTCAAAAACCCAGGATTTGTGGTCTAATTGTCTTACTAGTTGTGCACAGGTAACCTAGTTATCAACTTTTGTTGAGTCTTAGTTTTCATGGCTGTGAAATGGGGGTAAAGATCAGAGAATTTAAAAAAATTGTAGTGTTTATTTATTTTTGAGAGAGAGAGAGAGAAAGAGAGAGACAGAGAGAGACAGAGAGACAGAGAATGAGAACAAGCCAGGGAGGGCAGAGCGAAAGAAAGACACGGAATGTGAAGCAGGCTCCAGGCTCTGACTGTCAGCAAGAGCCCAATATGGGGCTCCAATTCATGAACCCATGAGATCATGACCTGAGCCGAAGTCGGACACTTGTCCGACTAAACCACCCAGGTGCCCCTCAATAAGAGACTTTAAAGAGATGGCACACATAAAGGCACTCAATAAATGTTAGTTCCCTTCCTGCACCCCTCTTCATAGCACATCTGTCTGCAGTAATAACGCTCCCCTCTCGTCCAGCAGCACTGTGACACCACTGTCATTGGCCTACGGAAGAAGACTTGCAGAACACCCTTGGGTGTATTGCGGACAATTCTAGAACTTCTGGGGGCAGGCAATGACTAAGAAGAACATCACACACTCCAAAGCAGCACCATCCAAACTTCTTGCAGGCTGGAGGACTGGCTCCTGGGCCACTCTGGGTTTCGGAGGACCTCAGTCTTCTAATCTACTGCCTCTGGTCCCGACTGCTCCTACCTGCATTCTGCTGCCCCTTACCTTCCTCATGTCTCCTTTGGCATCCTCTTGTGTGGGAGACCCAGACTCTACTCCCCTGGATATGTTTTGGGTGCCTGGCTATCCTTCAAAGATATTCCCAAACATGGTTCCCAATGATGAACTGGGAATGGCCCCATTAACTCTACTTTCTATTCTTTTTTTCTTTTAATTTTTTTTTAACATTTATTTACTTTTGAGAGAGACAGAGAGACAGAGACAGAGAAAGAGAGAGAATCCAAAGCAGGTTCCAGGCTCTGAACTGTCAGCACAGAGCCTGATGCGGGGCTCGAATCCGCGACCCACCCGCAAGATCATGCCTGACCTGAACTGGAAGTCTGACATTCAGCCGACTGAGCCACCCAGGCGCCCCCTACCTTCTAGTCTTTTAACTGATTGGCCCAGAGATAAATACCTGGCCAGCCAGATTCTTTTCCTTAGAAAGTCTTTCTCTCTAAGAGACACAAAAGGAAGTATCCACTGGCTGTGGAGAGTCAAGCTGAAAGGTCATACTGTCCATGGCTGCCATTTTGGATCATGCACTAGCTGAAAAGCGGTGAGAAGAAGCTGGTCTGAAGAGAGAGCAGGAGAATAGAGCAGTCCATAGAGAGAGGGAGAGAGGAATGGAGCCCATGGCCTTCTACGGCCTTCTAACTAGAAAGTGGCTCTGGTTCCTCATAGCTTTTCCATCTCTGGAAAGCTGGACTTTATCTCTTATACTTGGATTCTTCAGGATTCCAGCATCCTTACAATATCCGTCTTTCACTTGAACTAGTTAAAGTAGGTTTCTGGTCTTTGCAATCAAAGCATTCTTGACCAGGACCTAAAACAAAGATATCTTCTCATGGCACGTCTATCCAACCTTGTAATGGAAATCTTTGCCAGTGCAACAAAGCAAGAAAAAACTAGTAGAAGGCATGAAACTTGGGAAAAAAAGAGAACTAAAACCATCTTTATTCACAGATGGCAGTGTTGCATGCATAGAAAATCAAAGGAATATACAAATAATTAGAACTAATAAATGAAAGTATCAAGGTCACAGGATACTAAGTAGCCATGCAAAAATTAATTGTATTTGAACATACTACCCATGAACAATTGAAAAGTGAAATTATAAAACACTGGCATTTGAAATAAGGTCGAAAGCATTGAAATCCTAGGAACAAATGCAATTAAAATATGTGTAAATCTTCAGTACTAAAAGCTACAAGCGATTGCTGGATTAATTTTAAAAATATCTAAATAAACAGAAGTTTAGGACATGGTCATAGATTGAACAATTTAAGGTGCTAATATTAAAGTGTCAGTGATATCTGACGATGAGTCTTTATCTCTAGAGACGATGCAGTCTTAACCAAAGTTCTAGCAGACATTTTTTTTTTAGAAATTGACAAACTGATTCTAAAATTTATATGGAAATGTAAAGATTTTTAAGTAAAGATACTTAAAATATCCAAGACAATCTTTAAAAAGAACAAAGTAGGAGAGCTTTCACTACCAGATTTTAAGACTTAGTATAAAGCTACAGTATTTAAATCAGTGTGATAGTGGCATAATGAAAGACACTTAGATCAATAAGACAGAATAAAAGTCCAGGAAAGATCCACATGTCTGCAATCAATCAGTGGATTTGGGGCGGGTGTGTGTGTGTGTGTGTGTGTGTGTGTGTGTGTGTATGTGTGTGTGTAAAAGCACCAAGGCACTGGGACAACAGAAAGTCTTTTTTATAAATGACTCTAGGGCAGCTTGTATGCATACGGAGCACAGACCTAAATGGGAAAGCTAAAAGTATAAAGCTCTTACTGTTTCTTAAGTTTGTTTATTTATTTTGAGAGAGAGAAGGAGTGAGGGAGGGACAGAGACAGAGAATCCCAAGCAGTGAAGGAACCTGACGTAGGGCTCAAACCCACGAACCATGAGATCATGACTCAAGCCGAAATCAAGGGTTAGATGCCCACCTCACTGAGCCACCCAGGCACCCCAAAGTATAGAGTTCTGATAAGAAAAACATAGGAGAATATTTTTATGACTTTGAAGTAGTCAAATATTTCTTAGATAAAGCAAGTAAAAAGCAAGGGAAAAAACTGCTAAATTAGTCTTTATCAAAATAAAAATTTCTGATCATTAAAAAACAGGAAGATTAAAAAAGAAGCCACAAACGGGTAGAACAGATTTGCTGTATATATATATTTGACCAAGGATTTGTCTTCAAGATATATAAAGAATTACTAAAAATGAAAAACTGAAAACAAAAAAATGGGCAAAAGAATTGAACAGGATCTTCACAAAAGAAGATATGTGAATGGCCAATAAATATATGAAAAGCTATTCAACATCATTAGTCACCAGAGAAATAAATTTAAAACCACAGTGAGAAGTGGCAATATATTAGAACAGATGCAGCTATAAGATATTAGGAGAGATGCAGAATTGGCCAGCACCTGGTATGACCAGCATTTTGATACCTTGCTGGTAGGAGTGTGGAATAGCACAGCTCTTCTGAAAAATTACTGGGCTTTTCCTAATACTGTTAAGCGTATACCTATCCTAAAACTTGTGACTTCCACTCCTGGGTGTACACCAAGAGAAACCAGCGCATATGTTCACAAAAAGCCTTGTCCGAGAATGTTCATAGCAACTTTATGTGTAATAGTCGAAAACTGGAAACGATCCAAATATCCAACATAAAGATGGATAAACAGATAGTGGTAATACTTCTTAGCAATAAAAAGAGCAATCTGATATAGATACATTGATGAATCTGAAACATGTGTTCAGGAAGTCAGACACCATTGAGCGTACACTGTGTGATCGATCCCATTTACATGAAGTGCAAGACCAGCAAACTAAGGAAATGGTGATGGAAGTTGGAAAATGGTGATGTTGAGGGGGCTAAGTATTGGTCAGAAAAACATGCGGGGGTCTTAGGGAGCCTCATGGGGCAGTGGAAATGTTTTTCTTGGTCTGGTTGATGGTGTTTAAGAGAAAACCACAGGCCCAGTATAGTGTCATTTAGGTTAAGACCCCAAGTCAGTAAACCAAGATTCAACACCTAACCTAATGGCAGTTTCAGGGCCTCAGGAGTATAGCCTGTACTTGATCAATCAGGAATTTTCTGATCAGCATGGAGAAGATCATCTGTCACCTGGGCCCTCTTCATCCCCTAAAGGAAGATGAGGTAATCCATCAACTAAAACCTTTTTGTCCCCAAATGAAGGTGACCTCTCCTGGAATATTCCTTTTTTCCTGTTTATGATATTCTTGTCTTGCCTTGAAAAACCTTATCCATTGTAGAGCCTTTTCAGGGCTGCCTTCTACTTGCTAGATGGGATGCCGCCTGATTCATGAATGGACTAGTAAAGCCAGTTAGACCTTTAAAATCACTCAGTTGAATTTTTTTTTATGTAACAATGTCCAAGTGTATGTCTGTGTGTGTGTCTGTGTGTGTATACATATATATAAATTTTTTGCTGTGGACTGAATTGTGTCCCCCAGGCCTCTCAAATTCACACATTGGAGCCCTAACCCCCACGTGATGGTATTTGGAGGCGGGACCTTTGGAAGATAATTGGGTTTAGATGGGGTCATGAGGGTGGGGCTCCCATGAAGAGGAAGAAGCCAGAGCTTGCTTTCTCTCTCTGTCCACCATGTGAGGACCCATGAGAAAGTAGGCGGCTGTGAGCCAGGCAGAGAGCCCTCCCACAATCTGACCACACTGGCACCTTGATCTTGGACTTCTAGCTTCCAGAACAAAGAGAAAATAAATGTTTGCTGTTTAAGCACCCGATCTGTGCTATTTTGTTATGGCAGCTGAGCTGACTGATACATTCTTCATGCCGTGTGCCCAAGATTTGCACATTTGGTTGTAATGTAAAATTTCCTTCAATGGGTCCCTTTAAAATTACCCTTATGAAGACACTAGCTATAGTAACAATTACAGAAAAGAAGGAGAAAATATTTGGGGCCCTGCATGAGGTAGACACTCTGGTCCCTCTTCAGTTGTTTCCGGCCTTTGTACCGTGGAGGGTTCTTTCCTTTCCTTTTCTGTTCTGTCCTCAGTTACATTTGGATCACAAAGCCGGCATTTACATGAACAAATCTGGGAGACAGAATAATTTTCCCAACTTAGACCAGGAGGAATGGAGAGCTAGAGGCCCTGGGTACCTGTCTGTGGAAACAGAGCGAGAGACACTCGGACTCAACCATGGCACTCTGAATGAGGGACACGGTGTACGAACGTGGGGACACAGAGGTGAGGGCCAGAGCAGGGATCACATTACTTTACACAAATGAAGGTCTGAGCCTCCAAATGCTGGGGTGCCTAGTGGAATGAGGCATGAGCAGAGGAACAGAAGAGAATGGACGGACCTCATGCACGGCACACACAATTGTATCCCAGACGTGTCATATCTAACATGTCCTGATGTGGTGGCTGTCAAATCATAACACTTCCCAGGAGAAACTTTTATTTTGTTTTTTACCTTTAAAGGAATAGCTCAGGGAACCTGGGTGGCTCAGTAGGTTAAGTCTGAGCGACTTCAGCTCAGGTCATGATCTCGTGGTTCGTGAGTTCAAGCCCCACGTTGGGCTCTGTGCTGACAGCTCAGAGCCTGGAGCCTGCTTCACATTCCATGTCTCTCTCTCTGCCTCTCCCCTGCTTGCACTCTGTCTCTCTCAAAAATAAATAATAAAAACTTACCAAAAAAAAAAAAAAAAGCAATAGCTCAAAGTCCTGGGAGCCCAATGGCCCATCAGGATGTTTTCCTCTAGAAAACTTTTCCATAGCGGATGCATCGTGTCTTACCCTGCTATGGAAATCTAGTTCAGAAAACGTAATAGGGGGGCGCCCGGGTGGCATAGTTGGTTAAGCGTCCGACTTTCGCTCGGGTCATGATCTTGCGGTTCGTGGGTTCGAGCCCCGCGTCGGGCTCTGTGCTGACTGCCAGCTCAGAGCCTGGAGCTGTTTCAGTCTGTGACTCCCTCTCTCTCTGACCCTCCCCTGCTCACGCTGTCTCTCTCTCTCTCTCCTAGAAATAAATAAAACATTAAAAAAAAAAAAGAAAGAAAAAGAAAACGTAATAGAAACCTATCTCACAGTGGGGATCCCGAGATCGACCTGCATAAGCTCTCCAGTGCCTCTGTCCTCTCTAGACCACAAGACAGAAGGAAGCACAGGGACCCCCTGGATGGGGGAGGCTGCCAAGAGGAAGGATCTCCAGCCTCCCTCTGCACTCACCACTCCCACCTGCTGGCGCTTGGCGCCGCCTACTCAGGTCTTGTGTGAAAGCTCAGGCAGGCTGCGTGCAAAGCCCTTCTGGTCACTCTTAGGTTACAAATACATGGTCTCTTTTCCGAGGTTCAAAAGTGCACCCCCAAGTTATTCAGGGTGCCTCTCATCTCCCAGGGCCAGCCTGCTGCAGCTGGAAGCCTCTGCCTCCTGCACCATCATCTCCTGCCCCCCCACCTGCTGTTCGGGCCTTCAAAGTGGGGCGCTTGTGGGGAGTTCCTCAGAGATACCTCATAAGGAGTCTCTTGCCACAGTTCTCCAGCAGGTGCAAAGCTCTCAAGCCGGCCACTTTCATCCGCTGTCTGCCAAGGTTCACCTGGCCCCTAGCAGGGAGCTGTGGTGGGTGGAGTCCTTTTCAAAGTGGTTCAGAGCTGGTCCCCTCCCTTGAGGTCTATACTTGGCTCCAAGAAAACATGTGCCCCTCCCTTGCCTGTGGTATAGATGCCCCTCACTCCCCGCTCCGCCCCCTCCCCTCCCCTCCCCTCCCACGAGGCTGTCAGCCAGCTCATCTCTAGATGTTTCCGGAAGCAAACCAGGTTCTGGTCCTTGTTGTCTCCCCCATCCCCCCACCCATTACAGGGATTTCCAAGTGGATCAGTTGAAACTCCCCTCACTAGAGTGAAGATGGGGGATAAGATGGTTCATTTCAGGTGTCAACTTGGCTGGGCCGTGGTGCTTAGATATTTAATCAAATATCATTCTGGGTTTTTCTGTGAAGACGTCTTTTGAGATTAGCACTTAAGCCAGTGGACGTTGAGCAAAGCAGTTTATCCTCCATGATAAACTGGGTGGGCCTCATCTAAACAGTTGAAGGTCTTAAGAGAATGAGGACTAACTAACCTCACAGAGCAAGAGGGAGTTGTGCCAGCAGACGTCCTCTGGACTCCAGCTGTGGCTCTTCCCGGAGTCTCCAGCCGCAGGCGCCCCAGCGGATTCCGCACTCACCAAGCCTCCAGTTCCTTACACTGAGCGTCCCCCCCCACCCCCGCCCCAGTCTCTGTGGATGTCTCTCTGTGGTTCTGTCTCTCTGGGGAGCCCCAGCAACTACAAGGGGGAGCCCCCATCCATGGGAAGGACCATGGACAGCTCCCAGAACTCTGACAATTATCCCCCAGCAGAAACAAAGCCTGGTGACCAGGCTCCGTAGCATTACCCTCTTTTTTATCGACTGTGAAAATATGGAAAGACTTGTGTACCAGTTGGGAAATAGCCATGTCCTGAGTCCTTTCCCTTTTCCCAGCCCCCAGGGCCCTTCCGCTGCCCCTCTGGGACAGCAGTGTTGGGTCCTGCTTGTGAAATATTTGTACTATCACCCCTGCTGGCCCCTGGACATGAGGGATGAGCTGAGGGTGACTTCACCCCCCATCTCTTGGAGTGTCCTGGGGGGGGGTCAGGTATTTACAGTGTCGTTCTTTGGCCCTTAAGCCAGAACAGAGGTAACAGCAAGCAGACGCTTTTGATATATAATTACATGTAAGTGAAATAGGTCCATATATATTTTATTATTATTATTAAATTATATATGTAATCAAGGGTCAAAGCAGTATCAGGGAGGAAGAGGAGTCCTACTACCTGATTCTGGGACAGGATGCCTATCCCATACTTCCCCAGTACAAATACAGGAATAGCGTTTCCCTGTAACCAGAGATTTGTAGGTGTGGAGTTTCTAGGAATTTAACGTAAGGAAATAATGAGGGATGGGTATCAGGACTTCGCCACAACGATATTTATCATTGTGTGGCTTATAGACCAGCGAAGAATGGGGACTCCCTTGGGTCAGAGATTGCTGTTGCCTCTCCTGTATCCATTCTCCTTTATGCCTTAGCGTGAAACCAAGTTACGGGGGTGGAAACAGACCTGGTTTGAAAGAGATACATTCCCAGCTTTTCCTGTGCAAGTCGAGGTGGCCACGTGACCCGGTCAGTTTGGGCCAGTGAGATATAAGAACCAGTTGTTGACTGGGCTTCAGCGAAGCCCCATAAACGGAGAACAGAGTAGGCTGCCATGAGGCCCCACCACCCTCTGCTTTTCTTCTTCCCACCATCTGAACTATGGCCGTGATAGCCGGAGCCCTGGCAGTCCCCTTGATGGAGAGCCGAGTAGAAGGAGGCTGGGACCCTGAAGGCATGAAGTAGCTGCTGTCACATCCCCCAAGGCTTCTTTCACTCAAGAGTCAAATAGATCTCTGTCTCGTTAAGCTGTGTCATCTGGCTTTTTTGGTTACAAGCAGCCAAATTTAGGTCTAGCTGATACAATACTCCAACATCCCACAGCCGTCACATGATTAATGAATTACAATCCTATCATACTATAGATTATTTTATAACCATTGAATGATTGTAAAATATTTAGTAACACGCAAAAGGGGTTATGATACACTATTAAATTTGAAGACAGGATGTATAGTAAGATCCCACTTTATGAAGAGAAAATAGGCATAAAACACTGTGTAACAGTTACATCATGTTAAAGCCTCTCTGGACGGTGGCACCATACAGGGATTTTCCTTTTCTACTCTCGAAATCTGTAATGTCTACAATTTCCTAGTTTGGTGATGGAAGAGAAATAACAGGTTATTATTTTTTTAAAGGAGATGGTGAAACTTTTTTTTTAACATGGGCAACTAAAAGTTACTTTTGAAAAAAAAAAAACATTACTTTTGAAAAAAAAAACATAAGACACCCTTGCAGCTGTCCGTACTTTGCATCAACTGGTCCTGATACATTTGGTCATGAACCCACCCCTCCTCCAATTTGCCGCCTCTCACCTTGTTCTCTTGGCTCCTGGCTCTGGCTCTTTTGGGGTTCTCCACCCAGGCATTCTGCTCTGGGGGACATTCGAGGTCAGGGGCTTATCCACAGACTGTCCATTTTCCAGTGAATCTGTGACATGTAAGAAAAGCAGAGAGTTAGAAAATGGGCATCTTCCTCCTTTCAGGCAGTTCTCTCTTTAATAGGGATAGTAGCAACCTCACCCCCGGAGGAAAAGTGTATAGGAGGGCAGGGGGCTGTCCTTCCGATCATGCCCCTGAAGGGGAATTCACCATGACCTCCGTGTATTTGGTGACCTGGCATGCCATCTCTACAAAAATTATAATTATGATGCAAGAAACTTCATATGGGGGTACGCACACATACGTGTGCAGATAGGTGCACTCAGTGGGAAAAAGACTATTGGAAATGAGATTGCAAACTTAGATACAAAGCTGGTTAATGTCTGAGAGGGAGTGAAACGAGAACCATTGGTGTTATTGTTTCTACCGGACAAAAATCATTTACAATGTATCAGTCTTTTAACATTTCACTTCACAAGTGAGTCTGAGTCCTAGTCAATATTAAATGATAAGTCAAGTTCCCTCCTCTGGGCATCAGATGGCCTGTAGGTGGGTTGTCAGCCAGTGTCCTGGCGTGACTTTGAAAGGGCACCCATTCAGCCGACTTTCCACACCTCAGTCACAAACTGTGAACCCAGAGCACAAGCCTTCTTTTGTTGTGTGGGAGGTTCGGGGGAGGGGGCCAGAGAGGCCCTGTGCCAGGTGTCTCCCGCATCCGCTCCTCCCAGGGGGAGCAGGGAGAGCATTTTCTCCTTGGACTCTGGGTCAGGAAGCTCTGGGCTGTCTTAGGAGTTAACTGCACCAAGGGGACAGGGAGTCATTTTAAAAACACAACGCTGAGCCTGATGAAAACATTATGGTCTGGACATAAATGGCATCTTTGAGGGTGGCAAGAAGTGAAGTGACCCTGTTCTGTCGACACCGGTGTCGATTTGGTTCCCGATTTGGCTGCCAAGCCCCAGGCTCTTTCCCCATTGACCTGGGTCCCCTTTCCAGCTTCACCCCAGACACTTGCCTTTGTTCCTGCTCAGAACCCCCCCCCCCGCCCCGCCCCTGGCCTTGGGCAGCGGTACCTGCTTCTCTGTCTGCTTGCAGTGCTCTAACCCTGCACCACCCAGTGGGGCCGCTGCCAGCCACGTGTGGCCATTATGCTCTTGAAACGTGGCTCGTGTGACCCAGGAAGTAAATTCTTCCTTTTTTTAAACTTACATTAATTTAAATTGAAATGTAAAAAACTGATACTAGTTCAGTTATTGGAAAAGTGTTAAGGATATTTGGAACAAGCTGCATATGTAAATCTTTTTCCGACTGTACATTTTATGAAAGCTAAATCCAGATCAAATATTTCCAGTGAAAACTGAGCATGCAAATCGAGAGGGGCCGGAAGTTTAACATACTCAACAGGTTTTAAAGACTGCGTGCAAAAATGCAGAATATCTCATTACTAATTTTTTATGTTGATGATTGACTACATGATGGAGCAATAATATTTTGGATGCATCATGTTCAATAACATGCATTGTTAAAATGGATTTTACTCATTTCTTTTTACTTCTGTTAATGCAGCCCCTGGAAATTTTTAAGTGATGTATGTGGCGTGCATTATATTTCTGTGAACGAGGGCCACCCTAACCCCTTTTCCACCGGCACAGTCCTTCAGACTAGAAGGGTCTGAACTCTAGTTTAAGCCAGGTCATTCACTAGCTGTGTCATTTAGGGTAAGTGACTCAATTTCTCTTTGCTTCAGTTTTTTTTAAATCTGTAAAATGGGTATAGGAAGGATGCCCATAGCACTAAATACCTACACGTGCTCAACAAATTAGCTCCTATTCTCTCTCTGTCCATGTCCTTATGTACCCTTCACAGCTCATCTAAAATATCATCTTCTTTGGGGAAGCTTTCCTAACCCCCCCAGCACGCTCCTGTTTTCTGCCGTTACCTCTCTTGTAAACTTTGATGCATCCCTTGCAGCAGAATGACATCGTCACAATATTGCAAGTCCCTCAAGGGCAGAGACTCTAACTTTCTTTGTGTGTGAGTGTGTTTCTAACTTTTAATTTATTAAGATTTTCGAACACACACACAAGTCAAGAGAATAATATAACATACCATTCACCCAGCTTCTACGAGTCTAGTATTTCAGTCGTTGCTCTGACATTTGTGAAAGTTTCTGAACTCCGTTCTGCTCAAGAAATGGACTTTGAGCAGATAAAATGTACTAGGAGCTGGGTTAAAACACTAACGGATACAGCTGCAAAGCTGGTGGTCCCAAGGCATTCATCTCTGATATTTTCAGGGCAGCAGAACCTCTGGCCATCGCAGGATCAGTGAGAGCACAGGGCGAGATGTCACCACTTGGGAAATCCCCGTTCCCAGATACACCCAAACGTGGACAGCTCCAAGCCTCTCTGCTGGAATGCATGTCCCTCTGGGTGTTTCGTCGAGTCCTAGAGCAAGCAGTCTCTTTTCAATAGAAGCCAGTCTTACTGTATAATTTGGGTCAACACTTTCTCCTGAAGGACCCATGTCATCATCTTGGGGGAATTTGAATTCTTTAGCTAGCAGCTTTCATTTTATTAGACCTGTCCTTGATAAGTTTCAAGGCCTTTTACTCTTTCATTTAATCAGGGCCGTTCAGCCCTGATGACTCCACCTGGGTGTCAAGGGGCAGCCGCACCAGCTGTCGATGGTACTGACCTGCCAGGTGGCGGGTGTTCTGTTCAGGAGTGTCTCTGGCTTTGCCTTTGCTTTTGCATCTCATGGAACGATTGAAGATGGAGTTTCTCTGAATTGGGATGAAGCTGTGGGGCTCTTTGTCTTGCATCTCTTGGTCAGGGGCGTGGGGCATTTTCTCTTCTGAGACTACCTTGGGTCTCACCTTGTCCCGCTCATCATCAGTCTCCTGAGAACCACTCATCAATTTCTTCCAGGGCTTTTTCCAACTTTCAGATATCCTGGTATCCATGGAAATCGGTCCAGTTGTTTCTCAACAGAACGACTAGAGATGAATGGCCTCTCCAGTTTCACCAGTTTAAGTGCTTTGGAATAGAAAGAGAACAATTTTCAGTTAGGGTCATCAGGCTAAATGTTCCATTCAGAGTCTGGTCTTCCACTCCCATTCTGAGTTGATGAAATTTGGAATAATCTGCACATCTGGTGGCCACATTTTTGTCAATGAAAATTACAGTTTAACCACTGCAATTTGGATGCATTCATGTATCATTTTATAATTGAAGTTTGTTTATTCTATTCATAGTATGTGTTTTGGAGAAAATGCTTCAAGTGGCTTGTATAACTAGTTTTCAAGTAAACATCTTCTGAGTCATTCAAGAGAAGGAGTAGCAAAAACAGTAAGGAGAACTCCAGGAAACCAAAGCGGACAAAGGGAAGATGTGTGGATGGATACAAAACTAAAGTCTTGGGGGGACTCAAGAGGGCCGTCAGCAAGTGATGGTCACACAATAGTGATTTCAGAGATGGGAAACTTGAATCTTGTGAGGGCAAACCTCCTGCCATCCTCTGGTGGCTGGGTCTAGTTGGTGGAGTGGTGGCCTCTCATATAAGATGATGTATGGCCGCTATGGAGACAAGTTCCTCCCCTCCCCCCCAGCTCAGGTAACAGAATGGTTACCTCCCTCTGGGGTGACCATAGTGGAGATCATCTGAACAAGGGCACTCTTCACAGGGAAAGGGGTTTAATAGGATTATACCAGGACTATCCAGGAAAACCCCAGTTTCCCCCCAACACGAGCCTTCTAAGGTACAGGCTCTTGAGCGGTGAGGGACCAGGTGGATCCTTGAGCAGAGCATAAGCTGGTTAGGTTAGGACGGTGGGACAGACAGGAGAGCCTCGCTAGTGATCTTTGTGGCTTCCTGTCCGTCCAAGGGTTCAGAACCTGGAGTCCCACAGACTCCTTAAATTGTACTCAGAGGAGTCTGTAATCTTTCTTGATTACAGGTGCAGAACTTCTATCATGTTTTCAGAGTTGAGAGACTCAAGAAAGTTTAAGAACTGCCTTTTCTGCCTCTGTTTTCCTCTGTGAAATGTAAAGAATGGGGGCCTGGACTTGAGGCAGCCTGCTCCCCACCTCCCCCCTCTGCTTACACTAGTGCCCTGGCCTCCCCAAGCTCTGCCCTTGAAGTTCCTCATGAGTGAGTTCCCAACCTCCTTCTCCCCTCACCCCAGCCCAAACCCCTTTCAGGGCAGGTGGTCAGGTGATCTTAGAATAATCAGGAAGGGTGGCTTCCCTTGCTCCAGGCAGAGCATATCTTTTTAAATCTTTTTTTACCTAATGACACAGATCCAGGAGGTTTGTCTTGGGATGTTGCCTCCTTTCCTACCTGCCTGCAAGGCTGGAGATATTTGATTAATGTCCCCACCCGTAAACAAGCAGCCAGGCGGAAACAAGTGTTAAGGTGTTCGAGGTCAGGGAGCACTAAGACAAAGGCCTGCCTTGGGGCAGTTTGACCTGGCTTGTGGAGGCCTGGGGAGTCCTTCAGCACCAGGGCCAGCTGTGGACCCCGGCAAGCCCCCAGTAGACCAGGATTCATGTCCTGATCCATAAATGCCGGGTTTCTATTGGAGAGGTCCCGTCCTGCTGGCTAGTCCTTTGCCTCAGAGATTAAAGCTGTGCTTTCAGGTGGCCGGAGATGAGTGGCCAAGAGGTCACATCTGGGGGGACATCCCTCTCAGGGGTACCTGGGAGGGCGGAGTTTATTGTAAACGTGGCGAGGAGCCCACACCCACAGGCAGGAGGGGCGGTTTCCATTCCCAGCAAGGGGATGAGAGTGAGAGAGAAGGAGGGGCTTCTGTTCTGGCCAAATGGACGGGGAGGCTGTCTGCCATGTGCTCTGGTTCGGAGAGAAGACCCAGGAGGGCTGAGGTCAGGGTCGTCACATATATGCTCTCTGGGCTCTGGGGCTGGGAGGGGGCTAATTCAGACCATAGGCAAGAACAGACTTCAGCTCTGGATTTCAGAGCCGGCCGAAAGCGAAGCGGCTGCTCTGGGGGCAGCAATCTCCCCGTTGCTGGAGGTGTCCAGACAGAAGCTGTTGAGATTTTTAGGATTTTAGGATGCCTGACTCTGCTGACATCTTCTCTCCCCTTTCCCTTGCCTTTATGCCTCCTAAGATTCCAGACTCTGGCACTCCGGCTGTTCTCAGCTTGATCTGGGGGGCAGCAAGTAGGCAGAGGTCCCGGGGCCGCAGCTGGGGGGAGGGGCAGGTAGTGCAGACGTTAATTGTGTGCTGGGGCCAGTCCGTTGAGGTGTCTGAAATGGGTCAGGGAGCTCCGACTGCATCCTTGATGACCGTGGGTGAGGAGGTGGCAGGATCCCAGAAGCTCTGGGCGGGCTGGGCTGGGGGCCCAAGGCCAGGGGACAAGCATCACACAGGTACCCCTACGTGTGGCAGGTTGGGGCCGGGGTGGGGAAGGTGCGCAAGAGGAATGACAGGATTGGTGACACACAGCGGTTTGGGGAGCAGCAGGGAGGGGCCGTCCCAATGGCAGGCGGCAGGCAATGGGCCAGGGCGACAGGGCAGGTCAGTGCCACTCGCTGCCTGCGAGGTAAGGGAAGCAAAGCCTGCTTGGGGTTGGGGCTTGCTGATTTGGGGGTGTGGGGTTGAAAAGCTTCCCAGGAAGAGGGTCCGAAGCTGACTGTTCTGAACGGGGCATCTCCCTGCTCTGACCCAGAACATCCCCAAGGCCTCCATGTCATGGCCCTGAACACAGACTGGGTTTTGGCATTGAAGATGATGATTATGATCATCGCCACACATTATTTTAGGTTGCTTTTTTAAAAAATGGTGGCCTAATTTACACACAGCCGAATTGGCCCTCGTTAGTGTGTGGTTCTGCGAGTTTTGACGGATGCATACGGCTAGTGTAACCACCACCCTGATCAAGATACAAGACACTCCATCACCCCAAAAGTTCCCTGTGTCCCACTGCTGTCAACACACACACACACACACACACACACACACACCGCACTCTCTGGGGACTGCCAGTCTGTGTACGTTTCCCATTTGCCTTTTCCTGGCTGTCCTGTACATGGAACCACATGGCACGCGGCCTTTGGCATCTGGCTCCCTTTGGTTGGCGTTGATCCACTGGAGATTTCGCCTGATTGTGTATCAGTGCTGATTGCTAGTGTCAATCGGGCATTGTGAGCTCATGGAAGCTTGCATGATGCACAGTGAAGGGCATGTGGCTGGGAAGCAGGCGACCGGGTTTGAATATCCATTTTCTGCTGCCTGTAATCATCTACTTATGCTGTGGGCCTCAGTGTCTCCTCCAGAAAACATGGGTGTAGGTGGGTGTTCTGGGGGCTCCTAGCTAGCTCTCCAAATCTACGGTCTAGGGAAGCTCAGAGAGCCCTGAGAGGGAAGCTCACGGCATGGCAATAGCCCTGGGGTTGTTCTCAAAACATCCCTATCATGTTCTTTAAATGGCAGGTCTCAGAAACCCTTTGAAAATATACTCCATCTTGAAGACACACACACACAGGTACACAGACACAGAATTGGTGGAACTCTCTGAAAAACAACTCTAATTCCACCTCAATTATTGCCTATTTCAGGCAAATGTGTTCTACATCTGAAATGTTTTTATAATGACTTCAACTCTTCTATATCCATTAACGGCTGGAGAGCCCGACAGCCCTCCCCCCATCTCCTCAGGATTTTCTGAAGCTCCTCAGGAGCTGTAAGCCCACGTCTCTCTGTTTCAGGTGGCTTCAGGGGGGAAAAGCATGGGGTACGCTCGCGATTGGAACAGGGAGGGCTTGTGGAGAAGCTGCATTTGTGTGATTCATTCATTCACTCACTCACTCACTGAGCACTGCTGGTGTGTCATCTGCGCCTGGCATCTGCTGGCAGTGTTTACATGTCTTTACCCCATGTCTGCCCACATTGCCTTCCTAGGAAGCTTCTGGAGGGCAGGACATGGTCTCTTTGTTGAGAGCTATCTGGGGCGGGGCGCTCTGTAAACCTTGGTCATTTACAATGACCACATGGGTGAATTATCTCCCTGAGGCCCCTGTGATAATTACCACAGATAAGGAGGTTCTGGCAGCTTGCTAGGATGGCATAGCCAGCAAATTGTATGGTGAAGGTCACACCCCATCTTTCTGATTTGTTTGTTGGGGGAACCTGGAATCCATGTGATGTGGTTAAAAGATGCCGTTGTAAAGACTGGTCGAAGGCCGGCAGGGATGAATCAGAGGCGGGGGTGGGGGGGATTCTAGTCTGTTCTCTGTGCTATGTGGCTTCGGACCCATGAGCCAAGGGTGACTGTTAAAACTCCCAGCGTTGGGCTGAGGGCGAGGGAGCCTCCCTGCATGAGTCAGTGGCCTGCGAGAGGTCAGGGCACATGGGAGACGGAGGTGGGGAGGGGAAAGCTGGCTGCAAGCCCAGCTGTGTCAACCCAAGCCAGCTGCGGGGGAGGGGGCGATGGCATGGTGGGCACGGGCATGTGTGTCCCCTAGATGAGGGCTTTTCAGATGCTCGTGCGGGGAGTCACCTGGGGCTCTTGTTAAGACATAGAGTCTGACTCAAGACATCGAGGGTGAGACCCGGGATGCCAACGCAGTGAGTCTGCAGAGCAGCCTTGAGGGAGATCCTTATGGAGCAGAAGCAGAGCATCCTTGGCAGATGTGGGGGCACCGGGGAGCTCAGCCCCATGCTGCCTCTGGCTTTGGCCAGGTCAGGTCATGTCTGCTGCTGGTCAGAGACAGACAGAAGTCTTGATGGAGAGCAGAGCTGAGGTGGGAGGAAGGAGGGGTGTCAGGAGACAGGTGAAGGGGGCTGCAGCAAGTGCTGTAGGGAAGAATCTTCTACAGGGATTGAGGGCTTGTGATCAATCCAGATGAGTCATCTGGGTGCCTGCTCTGAAGCAGACTCATGGGAGCACCAGGGACAGCCTGTTAGACCAGGCCTGGCCTTTGCATAGCTAATAGGGGCCACGGGAGAGAGCGAGAACTACAAAGAAGAGAAGGCAAATTATGGACAGGGGAGGCAGGGGAGGGTATTTGCAGGGAAAGGTTAGGGTGAGCAGCAGATCAGGGGGAGCCCTGAGTCGGGGAGCTTACTCTCCGGTCAATCAAAACATCACAGAGGGCAGTTCAAGGTCACTGCCTGGAGCTGGGGGCAGAGCTGGGTTATCCGGCAGAAGGCCCTGGCCACTCCAGGAAGAAACACTTGGGAGGGTTGCCAACAGGATCACACTGAAGACCCCACCTTGCCCAGGGCCCTGGTGACTGTGGGGCGTGTCAGCTATCCAGGCAGGGGGCGGGAGGAGGTGACCTAGAGGGAACAGTTAAGGTGCCTTAGCTGTGACCTCACAACAGGAAGGCTTGAATGCTGTCCCAAGGGACAGGTGGGCCTCCACGGGAACATGGGCTCCCTAGGAGGGAGGCAGGCCTGGCCTATCCCAGGTCAACTGCATCATTTCAACTGGTCCAAGAATCCGTACCTTAGAATCCCAGGTACATGCAGCATTTGCCCTGATCTATGAGCACTCCCACAACCCCACCCCCACCAGCAAAGGAGGAAAGCTGGAGAGGAGGGGTACAGGTAGTAGAGGGAAACTGATGAAGTTTGTGGTTTGGTAGAAAAGCTCCAGGAAGAGAAGGAGCTCATACAGGTGCCCCAGAAGACGGTCTGCGGTCAGGGCGATCTGCCCACAAATGCTTGTTGTGGGACATGGAGAAAAGGAGATGACCATGAGGAAGACACCCACTGCCCTGCTGTGGACATGCCGGTGGGAAGAGCTAGGGGTTTTCAGCAGGAGCAAAGGAGAGAAAGGGAACGGAATACTCAGAGGAGAGAAGGACCCTAGGGAATTTTGAAGTGGAAATTCAGGAATTGGGGAGTGAGTGGTGGGAAGGTCAGGCTCAGAAAGGCAGTAGGAGAAGGGCATTTGGGCACAAGGAACAGGTGCCAGCCAGCTCTGCACACGGGGCAAAGCCCCAGCGTGTCGTGGCCACATGGGGGCAGCACTAGCTTCGGGAGGTGGTGAGGAGGGGGTTCTCTGAGGCCCTAGTTCTCTGTGGAACCCAGACTGTGGCTGAATAGGAAATACAACTGTATGGAAATAACTGAGGGGAAAACCAAAACAGTCTGGTACGGACACAAAAATAGACACATAGACCAATGAAACAGAATAAACAGCCCAGAAATAAACCCATGCTTATATGGTCAGTTAATCTACAACAAAGGAGATGCAAATGTACCATGGGGAAAAGTCAGTCTTCAATAAATGGTGCCAGTAAGACCGGACAGCCACATGTATAAGAATGAAACGGGATCACTTTCTTACACTGTACACAAAAATAAACTCAGAATGGATTAAGGGTCTAAATGTGAGACCTGAAACCATAAAAATCCTAGAAGAGAACACAGGCAGTAATTTCTCTGACATCGGCTGTAGAAACATTTTTCTAGATAAGTCTCCTCAGGCAAGAGAAACAAAAGCAAAGATGAACTGTTGGGGCTATATGAAAATAAAAAGGTTTTGCAGGGCAAAGTAAAGTGTCAACAAAATGACAAGGCCATCTACTGAATGAGAGAAGATATTTGCAAATGACATATCTGATAAAGGGTTAGTATCCAAAATATATAAAGAACATATACAACTCAACACCAACAAACAAACAAACAGCCCAACTAAAATGGGCAATTGACATTTCTCCAAAGAAGACATCCAGATGGCCAACAGACCCATGAAAAGATGCTCAACATCACTCATCATCAGGGAAATCAAATCAAAACCGCAATGTGATATCAACTCATACCTGTCAGAATGGCTAGAATAAAAAAAGATGAGAAATAACAAATGTTGGCGAGGATGTGGAGAAAAAGGAACCCTTGTGTGGTGTTGGTGGGAATGCAAACTGGCACAGCCACTGTGGAGACAGACTGGAGGTCCCTTAAAAAAATTAAAAACAGAATTAACCTATGACCCAGTAATTCCACGACTGGGTATTTAGCCAAAGAAAATGAAAATACTAATTCAAAAAGATACAAACAGTCCTGTTTCTTGCAGCATTATTTACAGTAGCCAAGATAAGGAAGCAACCCACGTGTTTAAACTCTGTGACCCCAGCAAGCCCTGGCCCCTCCAGCAAGTGGAGACATGGTTTGTGATCTTGACCACCTTCTCAGTTCTCCCCACCCACTCTCCCTGACTTTCACATCCTAATTCCTTGTTGCTGCTTACACTGAACACCTACTACTTGCAGAAATGGTGTAACTCCAAACGATTAACTGATGGGGAGGGGATAGAAAGAACTGAGGGGGAAGGGAGGGAGGAGGGGGTGGGAAGGTACTCGACACAATCGGGGGCCTTCTCTGGGAGGAAGCTTAAGCAGAGGCCTGACGGAAGCCAGGGAGCAAAGCCCTGAGGATGACGGGAGGCAGAACTTCCAGACTGGATTTGTTGGTTTGCTTTTGACTCAAGATGGAGAAAAGTAAAGATGAACCCCGGTTTTCCTTTAGGGCTATTGAGCTGATACAGTGGGAAAGGAAGCAAGAATTTGAGGGGAAATTTGGGCCTGAGGTCAGAGAGAGGTGGCACATTTGGCAGGAAGCTGGATTTGAACACGGTCTTTGCAACAGGGTCTGAACGCGCCAGAACCTGGAAGGTTAGATACTAATGACAGTAACAGCCCATTGGGCATCGACTTAATAAGTTTCTAATCCAAGCAACATCTCTTTAGAGACAAGATGAGGAACGTCCTCAAGGCCACGTAGCTGCTGAGTGCCATCCGGGCCCGGGGTCCTCTGGATCCACTGGCTTCCCAGCCACGCCACCGTCAGCGTTACATCCTAGCAGCCGGGGACGCTCGCACAAAAGACAGGAAGGACAGGAAGCGGGTTAGATACCAGACAAAATCTGTGCATAATGAAATAGGTTGTGGTGGATCAGTGTGAATGACACTGCTTCCCTGATGATGCAACAGAAATTAGGGAAATTAATTTTAAACCTGGAAACTAGGTAGTGAGTGATGTGCTCAGAGGGGTTGAGCACATTTCTTTTCCACAGGAAGGTGTTCAAATGCCAGAGAGTGGTGAGATGTGCATCTACATCTCTATATCTCGATCTCTCTACTACCTACCTGCTTACCTACCTACGTACAATCTGTTCTATCATCTATCTATCTATCTATCATCTATCATATTAATGAATCAACCTATCTACCTATCATATCTATCAATCATCTATCGCTCTCTCTCTCATATCTATCATCTAGCTAGCTAGCTGTCATGTACATAATCTACAACCTGAAGAAAGGCTTTGAAAGAAAAAGAAAACCAGAGGCCCAAAGGACAAACTGGACATTCCTTTTGGCAAAACACGGTAAATGACCAGCACCAGGTAGCAGAAGGACCGTGCGTGGAGTGCAGATGGCAGAGGCCGGAGCACGACCGGTCATCTCGAAGGACCTCAGAGGCCTGCAGGTGATGGCAGGCACAAGGGAGGGCAGAAAAACCTCAGGTATTGTAAATTAGAATAATAATAATAATAAACCTGTTACTTTAGATTTCTGGAAAAGTTGAGGGTGATGGAATTTTTAAAGCAGCTCTTCAAGGAACCAAAGGGCTCTGAGAACAAGATGAAGTATTTAATCATTTGGAGGTCCTCACCATTTCTTTTTTGTTTGTTTATTTATTTATTTTGAGAGAGAGAGAGAGACGGAATCCTAAGCAGAGAAGGAGGGAGAGAGGGAATCCTAAGCAGCCTCCATGCCACCAGTGCAGAGCCTGACACAGGGCCCAGACTCACCAACCGAGAGATCGTGACCTGAGCTGAAACCAAGAGTCAGATGTTTAATCAACTGAGCCCCCAGGCGCCCCCGGTCCTCACCATGTCTGCACGAAGCAGGTGTTCAGTGTAAACAGGCAACAAGGAATTAGGATGTGAAAGAGAGAGTGGGTGGGGAGAAGTGAGAAGGCGCCCAAGACCCCCCAGCCTAGCCCCACTTGCTGGGGCCACCGAACTTAAACGTCCAGGAATAGAACCTTCCCCCATTCCTTGATTTCCACTCCATGTGCCCTTTCCTGCTCTCTGTGTGGCCCATGTGGGGAGTTTGAGCCTTTGTCCTTTATCAGCAGAAGACCAGAGAAAACTCTTGGGTGAGGTACTCTCAGCTGTCAGCTCCCACTAAGATACCAGTGACAGGTCAGAAAAAGACAAATATCATATGACTTCACTGATATGTGAAATTTAAGTTACAACACACATGAACATAGGGAAGGGAAGCAAAAATAATATAAAAGTGGGGAGGGGGACAAAACATAAGAGACTCTTAAATACAGAGAACAAACTGAGGCTTGCTGGAGGGGCTGTGGGTGGGGGCATGAGCTGAATGGGTGACGGGCATTAGGGAGGACACTTGTTGGGGTGAGCCCTGGGTGTTACACATAGGGCATGGATGACTGGAATCTACTCCTGAAATCAGGGTTGCACTATATGCTGACTCACTTGGATGTAAATTAATAAAAACAGAAAAAC
The DNA here is from genome assembly GCF_003009895.1 of Hyaena hyaena. Taxonomy (NCBI): domain Eukaryota; kingdom Metazoa; phylum Chordata; class Mammalia; order Carnivora; family Hyaenidae; genus Hyaena; species Hyaena hyaena. Next base: position 938,901 of record NW_024080721.1, on the reverse strand, counting down.
AAAAAACCAGTGACAGCCACCATTGCACCAGAAGCTGAAATTAAGAATCGAGTCTATGGCAATGCCAGCAGGCTCACCCACTAAATATACTAATTAAGATTAAGAAGCACCGCCGATGACTGACTTGTGCTTTAAAGTTCTTGAAAAACTGTGCACATAGTTTGTAAACCAAAAGGCAAAATTAGAAGGGAAATATCTAAAGAGAAAGCTCAGAAAAGGGTGAAGAAAGCATTGTAGGCTGTAGAGCAGGATTTTTCCAGTTGTTCTGGAATTGCTGCTGAGGCCAGACACAGCTTAGTTCTATTCCAATTCCTGCTGCAGCTTAGGGCGCCCCCCTCCCTGCACCCGACCTTGATAAAAGATGAGCAGGAAGTAGGGAGGAGCTTGTTTTTTTGAGGTGCCATGTTCCATGCAAGGAGGGCAGTGGTCCCCGGGGAGCCCTGGAAAAATCCCTGGGTTCCTGCAAGAAGGGAAGCTCCAGCCAGGAGTCGTGGGGCCGTGGAGCCTGTACGCTTGCTCCCAAGTCTCCCAGGAGAGGCTTCTGGTGTCTTGTCCTTTTTGCAGCCCCCCACCCCCATGCTTCTGGAGGCCTGGGATACACGGAACATGGGGCCAGCGCTGGCTTCACAGTGAAGAATTCCTGAAGGCAGGGGCCTGCTGGGGGCTTCATGCTGTGAGGCTTGAGGGGACTGTGGCCTGGTGCGCTCCAGAAGATGAAGCATGCCAGCCTCAGTTTTGTTCTCGTGGCCTTCAGAATAGCCCTCACAAAGACGGGCCCAGAATTCCTTGAGGTTCCCTGGAGCCCAGAGATTAGCAACTGCTGGGGGCTGGGGGCTGCCCGAGCTGGAGACAGGGCTGAGAGCACGTGTGTACCTCTGGGAGCAGAGGGAGATATGGTGACCTCTCTGAGAGGGGTGGTCTCCAGTGGGGGGAGGGCAGGAAAGGGGGGGAGGTGCAGATGAACTCTAAAATACCCCATTAGGGAAGGTGTCAGAGCCAGGCTGAATCAGAGGGATGCCTCAGACCGATGACACACAGCCAGCCACGGAAGGACACCTCAGTTTGCTGATCCCTGCCCCTCCCCCACCGCTGAGGAAGGGGAGGGTGAGGTGGTTTCTCTAGGCCAAGTCTCCCACCCCCCAAATATCCTAGCCTGTGCCGGATGGTGGGGAGAAGAACTTTGAGTCATGTGAAGTTGAACTTTGGAAAATTTGCACATGACAAATGGGCAACAGCTATGAACAGTTCACAGAAAATGAAATACACATCACTCTCAAAAACCTGTGAAAGAGTTTCCACCTCATGTCTCATAAGAAGAGGGGAAATCCAAAAACCACACTGAGATCCCATTTTTCACTTATTACATTGGCAAACAAAATCAAAAGTTTGGGAAGTGATTGGTGAAGCTGAGGGGCAAGCCCCCCATCGTGCCTGGCAGGATCTTATATTGATTGATTCCATTTTTATGCAGGCTGTTTGGGAATGTCTGTCAAAGTGAAACACAAATATGCTGTAGCTCCCACCTGTGGGAATTTGGCCCAAGGATCTGCCTGCACGTGTGAGGAGTGGTCTGTGCACGTGTCTGACAGCAAGCTGTTGAAGACACTACACGTCTCAATCAGGAATGGGTCACGCCAGTTAGAAATTCCCTGGCATTTCCATCAATGGAATAAGAAGCAGTTGGAAAAGCAAGAAAGAGGAAGTTCTAAATTCTGATCAAGAAAGGATCCCAGGGGTGCCTGAGTGGCTCAGCCAGTTAAGCATCTGCCTCTGCTCATGACCTTATGGTTCCATGAGATTGAACCCTAAATTGGACTCTGCAATGACAGCTTGGAGCCTGCTTGGGATTGTCTCAGTTTTTCCATGCCTCTCCCCTGTACTCTCTCTCTGTCTCATAAAAAAATAAACTTAAAAAAAAAAAGACCCTAGAATATCTTTAAAAAACAAAAAGAAGGGCAGAAGAGTATGTATTGTGTTTCCATCAGAGTGTAAAAGGGGGAAATATATTCAAATGTATTTCGATGTGCCTAAAAGCTTCTGGAAGGAGTCACAAGAAATAAGTGTCAACAATCAGTTAGAAGAGGGAGCCCGGGCAGATGGAGGACAGGATTGGGAGGGAAGGAGACTTTAACGTACATACCTTCTGATATATTTTTTTAAAGGTATGTCAATATATTAACCTGTTCAGAAATTAAATAAATAAATCTTTTAAGGAAGAAAGTGAATAGGGTAGATCTTAAATGCAGAAATGAATCACTTCTGGGTGCCTTGTTGGTTTAATCAGTTAAGCATTTGACTCTTAATTTCGGGTCAGGTCATGATCTCATGTTTTGTGGGATCAAGCCCAGTGGTGGCTCTGGGCTGACAGCATGGAGCCTGTTTGGGATTCTCTGTCTTCTTCTCTCTTTGCCCCTCCTTGCTTGCACTTGCTCTCAAAAATAAATAAATAAACATTAAAAAAAAAAGAGGAATCACTTCTGAAAATAGAGTCAGGTAAGTTATGGAATCCAACCAAGGGGCCTTCAGGAATCCTTCTATACACTGAGGTAGTGAATTTGAAGAGGAAAACTGGTAGCCATGACGGGGGAAAAATAAAGCCCTTTTATGTTTATATCTTCAAAAAATCAGATACAGAAGAAGAATGAATTGTTAAATGAGATCTTTTACTTCTCTAATTAAAATGTTCTAGAGTGATTTAAATAAAAGAGTCAATTTCATAATCATTAAGCAATCTTAATACAATATAGCACATCGGTGGGTTAGTGACAAAAGTAATATCAGTCTCCAAGAAAGACCTTTAAATTGAGACTCGAAGGAAAATTTATCATGATAGAGTACCATGCATATCAAAAAAACAGTGATGTGGGAAAATCAGGCAGTATCCTGCTCTCATCATTATTAACATGTTTCATGGGGGTTGGCCAATATAATGAGACATAAAACAAATGTTATCAGAAGTTCAAATAATCATAATTTGCTGGTAATATGATTTGTGTAGCTAGAAAACCCAAAAGAACCAAATGAAACTATTGGAATTACAGAGAATTCAGCCTGGATAGATATACTACATTTCAACAATAACAAGAAAGTAGAGAGATTTCAATCATAGGAGTAACAAAACCAGAAAACAAAGGATAACCATATTAATAAACACAACCTATATAAAGGAAAAACTTGAGAGATGAAAGGAGACTCACATCTTTAGAGAAGCATCGGCTTTTCTTGGATTGGAAAATTTAAAAATGTCAGTTCTCTTTAGGTTAATACATAGTTTTAGTGACTATATATTAGGATGATGATAGAGATGCCCACTCTCATCGATACTATTCAACACTGTAATGGAAGCTGTAGCCAAGGCAGGTCCAACTAAAAAATATAATTAAAAAAACTTACTGGAATGTTTTGATGGGATGATATGAAACTCATTGTAGGATAGACACAGAAGACTAGCTCAAATATGCGATGGAGAGAGTCTACTTCTCCTAAATATCATGAAATGCTATAATAATATAAGGAATGTGATATTACCCAAAGGCAGTCAATCAGTGGGACAGAATGGGCAGCCCAGAAATGAATTCTTATCTATAAACATGTTATTTTATAGAAGAGACATCGCAAACAAACAAAAAAAAAATGGAGGGATTAAAAAAGCAGACAAAACATCACAGGAAAACTACACACCAATATCTCTTATTAATATAGATCAAAAAGACCTTAACAAAATACCAGGAAACTGATACATAAAAGGATTATACACCGTGACCAAGTAGAATTTATCTCAGGAATGCAAGGTTGGTTTAAGCTGCAAAAATGAATTAATATAATGCACTATACCAATGAAATAAAGGACACAAATTATAGGATCATCTCAAAAGGCATCTGACATCAAATAGCATTTGACAAAATTCAACACTCCTTCACGATAAAAGTACTCAACAAGCCAGGTATAGAAAACTTCTTCAACTTGATTAAAGGACATTTATGAAAGCCCCACAGCTAATATCATACTTAATAATGAAAGGCTGGGTGTTTTTCTATGAAATCAGGACAATGATAGAGATGCCCACTCTCACCGATACTATTCAACATTGTAATGGCGGCTCTAGCCAAGGCAAGTAATCAAGAAAAAGAAATAAAAGATTGGAAAGGAAGGAGATAAACCCTCTCTATTCACAGGTGACATAGTTTTATGTTTAGAAACTCCTAGGGAATCCCCTAAAAAACTATTGGAAATAAACAAGTTCAACAAGGTTTCAGGATATGAGATCAATATACAGAAATCAACTGTATTTCTATATGGTAGGAATGAGCATACCAGAAGTGAAATTAAGAAAGAATTCCATTTACAATGTCAAAAAAATATTTCAGAATATAAATTTAACAGTAAAAGCACAAAACTTATATTCTGAAAACTATAAAATATTATTGAAAGAAGTTAAATTATAGAAGTTTAATCAATGTAAAGACATTCCATTTTCACGGATCAGAAGAATTAATATTGTTAAGATGGTATTACTCCCCAAACTGACCCAACACAATCAAAATCAAAATCCCAGCTGGCTTCTTGGTGGAAATTAATAAAACGATTGTAAAATTTATAAGGAAATTCTGGGGACCCATGCGAAAACAACTCTGAAAAATAAAAATAAAATTGGACTCACTTGAGTTTCCTGATTTCAAAAATTGCTACAATTTTCCTGATTTCAAAAATTGCAACAGTAATCAAGACAGACACAAGGATGGACATACAGGTTGATGGAATAGAATTGAGAATCCATATGAACCCATACATCTATGGTCAGTTGAGTTTTTTAAATGTTTATTTATTTTTGAGAGGGAGAGACAGAGCATAAGCAGGGGAGAGGGAGAGAGAGGGAGACACAGAATCTGAAGTAGGATCCGGGCTCTGAGCTGTCAGCACAAAGCCTGATGTGGGGCTGCAACCCACAAACTGTGAGATCATGACCTGAGCTGCAGTCAGATGTTCAACTGACTGAGCCACCCAGGCGCCCCTATGTTCAATTGACTTTTGACCACTGATGCCAAAGGTGCCAAGACCATTCAATGGGATAAGAATAGTCTTTTCCACAAATGGTGCTGGGGCAGCTGAGCATTCACATACAAAAGAATGCATTGGCTCTCTACCTCACACCATAGACAAAAATCAACTCAAAATGGATCAAATACCTAAATGTACGAGCCAAAGTACATTTATCTGCATTTTATCTAAAATAAAGCTCTTAGCAGAAAATGTAGGTGTAAATGTTCTTGACATCAGATTAGACAACGGTGTTTTAGATAACACCAAAGCATGGCAAAGAATAGACATCTCTCCAAAGAAGTTATACAAATGGCACATGAAAATTTGCTCAACATCACTACTAATTAGGGAAATGCAAATCAAAACAACAAGGAGAAACTCTTTCATATCCGCTAGGGTGGCTGTAAAAAAAAAAGACAGGTAATAAAAGTGTTGGTGACGCTGTGGAGAAGTTGGAGCCCTTGCGCACTGCTGATGGAAGCATCCAATGGTGCGGGTGTTTTGGAAGAGTCTGGCAGTTCCTGGGGCGCCTGGGTGGCTCCGTTGGTTAAGCGTCTGACTTCAGCTCAGGTCATGATCCCATGGCTTGTGGGTTCAAGCCCCACGTCGGGCTCTGTGCTGATAGCTTCGAGCCTGGAGCCTGCTTTGGATTCTGTGTCTCCCTCTTTCTCTGCCCTTCTCCCACTCATGCTCTCACTTGCTCTCTCACGCATAAATAAATATTAAAAAAAATTTTTTTTAAGTCTGGAAGTTCTTCAAAGGGCTAACCATGGACCTACCATATGACCTAGCGATCCCTTTCCTAAGTGACTCCCAAGAGAAGTGGAAATGTATGTCCACACAGAACGTTGTACATGAATGTTCATAGGAGCATTATTCATAACTGGCAAAAGGTGGAAATAATCCAAATGTCTGCCAACTGAAGAATGGATAAATAAAACGTGATATGTCCACACAACAGAATGTTATTCACTCCTCGAAAGAAATTAAATATTGACACATGCTATAACATGAACCAAACCTTGAAAGCAATTTGCTACGTGAAAAAAAAGCCAGGTGCAAAAGACCACATATTGTCTGATTTCACGTATGAGAACTCTCCAGAAGAGGCAAATGCATAGAGGTGGAAGAAATGGAAGTTGGTGGTTGCTTAGGGCTGGAAGGATTGTTGGAAATGGGGTTGAGGAACCACTAATAGGGGCGGGATTACTTTTGAGATGATGCAAATGTTCTAAAATTGGTTGTGGTGACGGTTGTACTTTAAAAAGAGTTGAATTCTGTACTCTAAAAAGGTGAATTGTGTGGAATGTGAATTATATCCCCATAAAATTGTTATTAAGGAAGGAGGGGCATCAACAAAATTTGGAATGCTGGTAAGCAGTTTGGGAAAAAATATTTGGGTTTAGAGCCTCAAAATAAATTCCCTAAATAAACAGCAACAGAATTAAAGCATTAAATATTTTCTTCAAACTAGAGAACATTAAAAAAATTGCATATGGTTTTATTACTTTTTCCTCCCCTTAAACAACTAGTTTTGGAAAGTGTTGCATTCCAATCAGCTAGGTACATACATCTCTCTCCTCATAGTAGCATAATATTTTACAATACGTCATTTCTATTTCCTTTATTTTACTATTATTTAGTTTTCATTGTTTCTTTTAATGTGTGTTTAAGTTAGGCTCTTTTTTGGTTAGAGAAAGACACAATTATTCAGGCTACTTGAAGAAAAGATGCACAAGGTTGAAACTAGGTCAAGGCGCTGTGGGGACACCCCACCTGTCTGGGGTCAGAAAATAGAACATTTGGAGAAGGAAGTCCATGGTTTCTAGATCTTGTTGTTGCACGCTGGGGAAAGCAGCATAGGCATTGAACACCTCGGTTGATTGGCACCAACCAAGAGTGGGTTGTCAAGCCTGTTCAGCCCCATACGGGTTGCATGAGTGGGACATGTGGCCTCCCCTTGGGCCTCCTGCTCCTCTAACATCATGTAGGCAGGGCAGATGTTAACTAAGTTCTGGAACTAATGTGAGGATGCTCAGCACCAGCACACACTGTGTGGTAGCTGGTTTTTTCTAAGAATTATTATGCAAATCAATACAGGTAATATTTCCATCTATAAATATAAAAATATTTCTACTTATGTCTCACCCAGCAGGCATAGATTAAAGAGAACAACAGAAAGAAGAATGAAAGAGGGGAGACATAAAACTTAATGGGGGATAAGGGTTAAAAAATTCCTATTACAAAGACTTTTGCTATGGGTGGGTGTGGTCAGATTATGCCTAAGCTTCCTAGTAGCCAAGGTGAAAAGGGGAAATGTGTCAGTGACTCATTCTACTGCAGTCAGGGATAAAAACCCACCCAGGGCTCAGGAGAAATTGCATTAGCACTGAGACTAGCCAGGTCATCTCTCAAGGGCTTTTATGGAAGAAGGAGCTTTAGTGCAGTGATTTTTAAACTTTAAAGAGTTTGTTAAATACATGGATTCCTGGGCTCTATGCCCAGATTTTGGGCTGAGTAAGGCTGAAGTGGGTCCCAGGAATGTGCACTGTAGAGGAAGTCCCAGGTAATGCATGGACTCCAGTTTATTCGATCCAGTAGAGTGGTCTTTCTCCTGGACCCACAAGGTTCGTACAGGCGCACGCCAACAGGCTTCTTAAGACTCTTCCTCTGTGCCTCCTTCCACGTAAACTGATGGCTTCATATAAAAACACAACCAAGCACAAGTCATTCTGCAGGGTGACCTGGTGCAGGCTTCTGTCTGAGCAGGGGAGGCTCTAGAGGGAGTTTTGGAAGGAGACACCGATTCTCCATCTTCTCCGTGTAGTGTTTGGTGAAGGCTTGGTGGACTCATCTTGGGACACAGCACCTACATAAGCACAGAGAGGTGGTTTGTCTGTGTTCGCTGTCCACTCAGAGGAGACCGGGGTGGGGAGGGATTGACATCCTGAAGGAAAATGAGCCCCCTGTATCCCTCCAGCTGGGCCAAGACTTTCCTCAGGAGGAACATTGTTGCGAATCCGCTCTAGCCCACAGGCAGATAGGCCATGGAGCCACCGGAGCTCCATTCTGTGGTGTCAGGGCCTTGAAACGTCTGGCCTGGAAAATTCCTTGGCAGGTGAGATGAGATCCTCCTTTTGACCCCCATCCCGCCCCCAACAGCGGAGTAAAACATCCACAGAATGTCTTTCCTTGTGCAACATCACTTCCCGGTAGCCTTTCCAAGGTAAACCCTTTGTGAAATATCCACCAAGGTAATTGAAAGAGGCAGCTTGTTCTCTGGAAACATTATCTTGACCCAGGCCAAGTTCGGAGCAACAGCGTTTACCAAAAATGGCATGGTTAGTTGTGGATGAGTTCTTTCTGGTTTTAATTAGCCTGCTTCTTCTGACATCCGTTGAAGCCATTTTTAGGTTGAATTCATGAGACCTTTTTGCCCAAGGATAAAAGTCCAACTTTTGCTCTCTGGATTAGAGGGACAGAACTCCAGGCCATCCCCCTGTGACTGCCACCAAGCATTAGGCTAGTTAGGGGGAGGAAGGTGGCAGTTCTATTTTGCCTTTTGTGTAGTTAAGAAAAACATTTAAAAAATTTTTAACTATTTACTTTTGAGAGACTGAGAGAGACAGAGCATGAGCAGAGGAAGGGGCAGAGAGAGAGGGAGACACAGAATCTGAAGCAGCTCCAGGCTCTGAGCTGTCAGCACAGAGCCTGACACGGGGCTCGAACCCACGAACCGCGAGATCATGACCTGAGCCGAAGTCGGATGCTCAACCGACTGAGCCACCCAGGCGCCCCCCAAAAACATTTCAAGGTAATTATAGCAGAATACAGAAAGTGTTCAGATCTTAAGTGTACAGACTGCCACATGTTTGCACTGTGTGTAGCCCAGCACCCCACCCAGAAGAACGTCACATCCACTCCAGTCTCTCTGTCCCTTCCCCTGCCCTGCTCCTGAAGGTAACCTCCTTCGAAGGCAACCTTCGAAGTTGCCCACATTGTTCTATGGGACATTGTTCTGTCCCGCATTGTTCTATGTCATCGTTGGAGAGTTTTGTTCTCATGGTTGTGAGGTTCTCACACTGGAACAGGCCTCAGGGTGTTAAAACACAGATTGCTGGGTGCCCCCCTCAGAGTTTCTGATGCAGGAGAGCTGGGCTGGGGCCCGAGAGTTTGTATTTCCAGCACGTTCTCAGCTGCTACTGCTGGTCGTCTGGAGGGCACGCCTTGAGAGCCACCTCTCGGGCAAATCCCCTTTCCTCTGGAAAAGGAGCCTGGGCTTGTTGTTACCGTTGTTTCCAGAAATCACTGACGGGCAACGCTGAGCGGCAGGCATGCCGGAGGGCAGTGTGGAGGCCAGAGCTGGCGTTCCCAGGCCCAGGGTGCACCCCAGGCCAGTGTCCTGAGCTGACGCTGGCCTCTGTGGTGAGTTGTCAGCTGGGGGCAGAGAGGATTTAGTTTCTCTGTCTCTGCTGTCCTGTTCCTGACAGGAGGCTGTTACGCTTGAATCCCTGAGGCCTCGCCAGGGCTCTCTGGCTCCCTCAGGAGTGGGCAGGGTACGGTGGGGACTTCCAGAACGTAAACTGGCCGGATACCAGAGGCCCCCAGCGTCAGCTGCACACACAGCACCAGCGAGCTCCCTTTCTTCTCCTTCTTTCCAATGCCTGCCCTCCTTCCAGCTTCAGACGCGTGGGGGCGAGGCCCCCAGCCCCCTGCCTCTGTGCTGCCCCTCACCCCACACATGTGTCACACACACTGGGTCCCCTGCCAGGCCTTAAAGTTCCCTCTCTCAGGGCCTTATCTGCTTCAGGGGCTTAACTTGCTGCTCTTCCTGCGGCCATGCCCTCCTCAGAGAAGCCCGGTCACTTGCCTAAGATCACACAGCTGGTAAGTGGCCGAGGCCAAATTCGAACCCGGACCCTTGTGGGTCCCAGGGCCCTGCCCCGCTGCTGAGAGGAAAGGAGTGGCTGCAGTGGACACAAGGGAAGGCCGAGCATGAGCTCAGGAAGCAGTGCAGCCCTTGTCAGAGAGCACAGATCAGACAGGGCACAGGGCGGGGGACAAAGCCCAAGCAAGCCCAGACCAGCCCTGTTCCCTCTGGGGGCTGAGCTGTCCCGGGCCTGTCCAGCAAGTCCCTCCCTCCCCGTGGTGTGGTGGCTTTGTTCATGGGGACCCTGGGGCAGTTTGGCGGCAGGGGCTCAGCCAGGTGCATGGCTGTGGTCTTCAGGCGTCAGGTGAGAAAGTCCCAGGCTTCCTAGTGAGTGGGGGTGGGTGGCCCCCCACAGCTCACCTCTTGTGCAGCCCAGCAAATGTGGGGTGGTCTTCCTCTTTCCCCAAAGCCCGGGTCAGGCTGAAGCCAAGGGACCGGGGAGCAGAGGGGACGACAAGGTGTGCCCTCCCAGCTCGCCCTAGCAGGCTCTGGGGGTGGATCTCCTTGTGCTCTTGACGTAGCCTCGATCCCTGCTCCCCATCTGCCAGGGCTGGGCCACGCCTAGCTGACACGGGGTTGAACCGGTCCGTCGTGCCCTCGGTGGGTTCCATTTATTCACCCATTGAGCGTGGCTCTGTCTGACTCAGAACTGGGCCCAGGGTCAGGAGACCAACGTGCTCCCTTGCTCAGGGCCCCCGCAAGGAGCCATCTGCCGTCATCCCAAACGCGAAAGCACCCCATCCTCAGGCTTCACTTTCCCTCTGGAAACATCTCTCACTTGTGCAGTGGTGAGCCAGGCACTCAGCGAGATTAGGGTGCATCCCTAAGTGATATTCCCGTTAGGAGTGCTCCCTAAAAAGGCTATTCTTTTTACTCCTTGCATGTAAAGAGTAAAGGAATGAGCCGCTTGTTTAAACTGTCTTTACTTTTTAGTAAAAAAAGAATTCAAGATTGTAAAATGTTTTTCGTTTTCAATATAAAAAGCAGGGATAGGGGTTGAAAAAAAGGAATCAGGGATCATTGGAGCCTCGGCTCTGTCCCAGTGAGTGAAATCTATGCCTTGTCCCCGGGGACTGGCTGGTGGCAGTTCCTGAAAGTCCTGTCCCCTCTGGGCACATGGGTGACCGCAGTCGCTCTCAGCTGGCTGGGGGGAGGGGAGGGCTCAACCTACTTTCTCAAGCGAAGCCCCAGCGAGCTCCTTCAGTGCTTTCCCTCATTAAGAGAACTTTTACCTAATTAATGGAAGCTGACCCTCTTTCACTTTTTTCCAAACCCAGTCCTCAGGCAGGCTGTGAGCAAGAGGAGAGAGTGAGCTGGGGACAAGGTCCACTCCTTCTGGGTGAGTGGCCTCAGCTGGCCACCGCCCTTGGCCAGCTCCCGCCCCGCCAGTGGGCCAAGGTCTGCTGGCCGCAGCCAGCGGGAGGCCGGCCAGGGCAGCCGGGCTCCAGTCACAGAGTAGAGCAGACGCCGCATACAAGCAGGCATGTCATTTCCATAGCCAAACAGGGATATTTATATGCAGGAAGTTGCACACTCAACACTGGGTCTTTGTGGAGTTCTGGTTGTGGGGCCATTTGCATGTTGCAGTTGCTGCGAACTCATCTATCAACCCACATTCTAGAGGATTTATAAAAAGGCCTGCTAAAAATGACAAGACCGGTATTGATGTCTTAGTCAGCTCGGGCTGCCTTAACAAAATACCACAGACTGGGTGGCTTCGACAACAGAAATTTCTCTTCCCACCGATCTGGAGGCTGGAGGTGTGAGATTGGGGTGCGGGGTTCTGGTGAGGGCTCTCCTCCTGGCCTGCAGACAGCCACCTTCTAGATATGTCCTTACACGGCCTTTCCTGGTGTGTGCCCAGAAGAGAGAGGAGGAAGGAGAGGGGGACAGGGAGAGAGAGGTTTTCCTCTTCCTGGAAGGCAACTTATCTCATCCTGAGGACCCCACCTTGGTTTTTTTCTTAGTTTTTTAATGTTTATTTATTTATTGAGAGAGAGAGAGACAGACAGACAGACAGAGCATGAGTGGGGCAGGGGCAGAGAGAGAGGGAGACACAGAATCTGAAACAGGCTCCAGGCTCTGAGCTGTCAGCACAGAGCCTGACGTGGGGCTTGAACCCATGAACCGCGAGATCATGACTTGAGCTGAAGTTGGACACTTAACTGACTGAGCCACCCAGGCATCCCCCACTTAAAAAAAAATTTTTTTTAACAGTGAGGACCCTACCTTCTTGATGTCATCACCCAGGTGCACTCCCCCATTTTTAATATTTTTTTAATGATGAGGACCCCACCTTCTTGACCTAATCTACTGTTAATTACCTTCCAAAGGCCCCATCTCCAAATGCCATTACACTGGGGATTTGGGCTTTAACATATGAATTTTGGGGGAACATGAATTTTCAGTGCATAATAACTGGCAAAGGAATGAAGGGGGCGCTTACATCTGGGGTTGGGAATAGCTCAGTTACAATCCGATTTCTCAAAAAGGCTCTGGGGATCCAGTCCTTTTACCAGAAAGTGTCCATCCTTCCTTCCTGTTCCGGAACCCCTTCCTGGAGAGTTTGCTTCATCTTCAGCCCTGGAAAGGGAGGACCCTCAGTGCCCCTGGCACCAGCCCCCTGATGACAGCTGCCCAGAAGAGAGTGGACCTTTGACCCAGGAGGAATCAAGCCGGAGGCTGGGCTGAGCCAATCAGAGTCGCTCTCCCAGAAATGAAGCTTGAGATGGGGACCAGGCCAGTAAAGCTGGGGGAGGGAGGGTGCTGGGCTGGATGGCCAAGGGGGTGGGGGAGGCATTTTTAATTGTCCAGGATAAGTGATATATATGTGTGTAGCAGTGCAGCCAGTGTGGAGAGAGAGACAGAGAGAGAGAGAGAGTGAGCGAGCAAGGCAGAACGACAGCCCAGGGAGAGACAGATGTGTAGCATTCCCATCTCCCATTTCTGGTTCCCAGCCCTCGGTAGGCTGGGCGTGAGTTTTGCTCTTGGTTCCTTGTGTTTCCCCAATAAAATCTCTTAAAATTTTTTTTCTCACCCTAGTTTGAAGGGATTCTCATGTACTGCTTCCCAGTGGCCCAACGCTGGACTCCCTATCTGTGCTGTGTCTAGGTTTCCAGCTCTCTGGTTAAGGACGTGAGGTTGACCTTGATCCATTGTGTCCTTGTCTTGTGGGTGGGTTCTGTCCACCCGCACGTTGGTGTCAGCACTGTGCTAGGCCTTGGGGTCCCAGCAGAGCAGGCAGGAGGGAATTCCCCAACATCGCTCATCATCTCAAACATGACTCCTCTGGCTTCTCTTTTCCTTCTAGAACCTTCTGTCATCTCTGCAGTGCTGGAAGCATTCTAAGTGCCTCTGTGTACCTCCTGATGAGTCCTACGTTCTCCCCATAGGCCTGCAGGTGGGAGGGAGGTGACTCAGGCCCTGAAGAAGTTTTACCAAGGAGGTTAGGTAAACTGAGGTGTATGGAGGCATGTGCTGTCAAGATCAAGACCCATTTGCCTGTGCCTGGGCAGAGAGGGCAGTAGGAAGAGCCAAAAAGAGCAGAATGCTGGAGGGATGTGGAAGATGAGAAAGCCATGAGCTCTCTCTTTCATTTTTAAGTTTATTTATTTTGAGAGAGAGAGTGAGTGTGCACACACACTAGTGAATGGCAGAGGGGCCGAGAGAGAGGGAGAAAGAATCCCAAGCAGCCTCTCAACTGTCAGTGCAGAATTGTGAGATCATGACCTGAGATGAAATCAAGAGTCAGACTCGTAACTGACTGAGCCACCCAGGCGCCCCAGGGCTCGGATTTTCATGTTGGTTTGGGTGAGTGAGTTACTCAACCTGGTTTCCTTCACCACTTTCTCATCTAAAATATTCAGAGGATCGGGATAAATCTAGATTGTTCCCTGTTCTCCTGCGAGCTGCACAGGATTTTGAACCAGTGGCTATTAGCTGATTTTTAGAAATACAACCAAACATCAAAAAATTAATAGTTACATGGTTTATGTATTTTAGAAAAATTCCAATTAGCACATCAGACCTGCGATTTCATAGGTATTAATACTTAAGATGAAAATAAATGGAGAATATAATGTAAAAAGCCAATCTGTGGAAAATATTAATAGCACAGATGGTACATGGATATGTTAAAAATTGTAAATGTGCAAAGTAGATGAGCGACATTCCAGAAACACTGAATTGAAATTACCTGGATGAACCAGACACCACAGAATTCATTTGTCTTCCCAGTGAAGGCCTTCATCTCCTCTCTGGTATAGACAGGGTTTCCCAGAACGGGACTTGCTTTGAGCAGCAGCGATATCTGGGAGCTTTTAGGACGTGGAGAATCTTGGGCTCCCCCCCAGACCCACTCAGCCAGCTTCCCTGGGTGGACTGGGGTGGGGACAGTGGTATATGGTGACAAGCCCTCAAAGGGTTCTGACAAAGCCTACTCCTCAACCTCACTGAGGCTAAAAGTCTCCCGAAACTGAGTGTAGGGGTGTGTGTTGGTACATTTCAGAGGGTGGGGTGGGGCGGGGCTGTTCACGGCTTTCCTCAGGTCCCTAGAGAGCGAAGACCACTGCTCTCTGAAGTCTCTGCCACTCATCGCTGTGTTCATGAGTCTCTCACCCAAACCTTGCCGGACTGTCAGCAGGGCACATCCTGTATGTACCAAATGGCTGGTGGGTATTTGGGACCTCCCCACACCAAGGACCTATCTAGGGGCTGCCCGACCCCCCAAATCACAGCCGCACTGGCGCTGTCTCCCCAGAGCCTGGATCTCTTTGTGTTTCTTTTTTTTTTTTTTTAATATTTTTATTTATTTCTGGGAGAGAGAGAGAGAGACAGCATGAGCAGGGGAGGGTCAGAGAGAGAGGGAGACACAGACTCTGAAATAGGCTCCAGGCTCTGAGCTGGCAGTCAGCACAGAGCCCACGAACCACAAGATCATGACCTAAGTGAAAGTTGGACACTTAACTGACTAAGCCACCCAGGCACCTCCTCTTTGTGTTTCTGACCCTTCCCCGAGTCCATGCTCTCTGTCCCTCTTGGCTTCTCCTTTTATTCTTCCTGACAGGGCTCTGGCTGTGGCTTCCAGCTTAGACCGACCCTTGGGTCTGTGCTGGTGTCTCAGCTGGTGCTGCCCTCCTGCTCCTTAGAGCTCTGTCCTCCAGGGCTCTACCCGGGGAACTGGGCCCACTAAGCATGAACGTGTACACTCAGTCCCCAGTGAAGTCCACAGAGACTTCTGTGTATCCACTGACCCCTTCCTCTATCCAGCAAATGCCAAGCACCCACATGACCCCGGCCCTGGGGTGATGGATGCATGGGTCTGATGGTCAGAGCATCTGACTATATGCCAAGCTTTGGTCTCCTGGGGCTACAGCTGGCCAGCACCCGCTCCAAACCCCACCTGGTGGGGTTCCCTGATCCTGCAGAACCTGGCACATACCACAGATGCTCAAATCACAGGCCAGGGGCTGCTTCTCCAACTTGACCACTGCTGTGTGCCCACCCCCCAGGGTAATCACCAGGGTCCTTATAAGAGAGGGGCAAGAGGGGCAGAGAGAGATGTGCAGGTGCTACCATTGCTGGCTTTGAAAAGGGAGAAGGAGGCCACAGGACAAGGAATGTGGGCGGCCTCCGGAAGCTGGAAAATACAAGGAAATGTTCTCCTCAGGAGCTACTGGAAGAAAAGTGGCCCAGCGACACCTGGATGTTAGCCCAGTGAGACCCATTTTGGACTCCTGTCTTCCAGAACTGAAAGATGATGCATCTATATTGTAAGTCCATAAGTGTGTGCTCATTTGTTATAGCAGCAGCATAAAACTAATACACTCTCCTTGTGAGTGGAGCCCTAAATCCAGAAGGTTCAATCCACCATTGATTCCCTCAAATTCTTTCTTGTCTTTTTTTTTTTTCATGTTTATTATTGAGAGAGAGCGTGAGCAGGGGAGAGGCAGAGAGAGAGGGAGACACAGAATCTGAAGCAGGCTCCACGCTCTGAGCTGTCAGCACAGAGCCCAATGTGGAGCTTGAACTCATGAGCCATGAGATCACGACCTGAGCTGATGTCGGATGCTTCACCGACTGAGCCACCCAGGTGCTCCATCCTCAAATGCTTTCCATACTAGCAGTTACCAGACTCAGGTTTTGTTTTGTTTGGTTTTGTTTTGTTTTTTTTTAATTGGAGCAGTATGGTTTTGCCAGAAAAAGTGCCTTCACTTATCAAGGAATATTCACTGGAGGAAAATAATCATCGGGTCCAATGAGCAGACACCTTGGGTGGGTGTACAGTCTCCCCCGGGCACAACAGGTAGACCTGAGTGGTACCATCAAAGGAAGGGAGTTCCCCAAAGCTGGCCAGGCTCCAAGCACTCGGAGCAGGTGGGTGAACGCATCAAAGGATATCAGTTCTCTTACATTCGAGGGTTCTTATGTACACATTCATGCTGAGTGCTCAGTTCTCTGCTGCTTAAAGTCAACTTTTTTATTAGAAAAGAGGATCTATTCTTTTTTTCTCTAGGCCTATTGAGATAATAACAGTGAAAGCGAAGCCCGATATAGTCATCATTTCATGGAAACTTCAGACCAATCCTAGTGATCATTACTATCTTTGCCCCATTTCCTCCATTTGTACCATGGAGGATGTAGAAGTTCAGAGAGGTTAACTAATTCAGCTAAAGTCACACAGCCAGAATGTGGTGGAGAGAGCCGGGCTCTGGCAAAGAGCGTGATTTCTAAACTATTCCTTACAACCTTTATCTAGGACAGGCTGACTTAGAGCAAACAGCCTTTCCTGAGAAAACAGCCTTATAAGATTATAGAGAATTCAGAGAGACAGTGACCCAGCCTGGGGTCAAGCAGTTAGAATATGGCCACCTTGGCCTCCATACCTGCGCATGTACCCATGCTCCTTTATTTTGACAGTTTCTGTGATATTTCTCCAAGGGATACACAAATTATAATGTTTTTCCAAACACAGCCTAGGTGGGTCTGTTTATCTTAGATTGGGCTTCAAGATGGCTTCCTTGTGAGCTGGAGCTAGAATCTTTCCATGTCTCACCCTTGTCTTGAAACCCAAGTTTGCCTCCTGCAAGTGACTTTGATCTTTGACTCTGGCAGGTTCCAAAGAGGCCAGAAAACTAGAAAGAACCTTCCAGGGAACAGTTCTGATGGCTCAAGCACTAAGAAAAACTGCCCATGTGGCAGCTGCCTTTTCTACTCCAGAAACAAAAAACCTTACCCTCGTTTTAAAGTTCAAAGCTAACTGCCTTAAAAAGGAATTTCGAGAAAAGAAGTCTGTCCGGCTTTCGAGAATCCACCAAGGAATGTTTTTATCATTCAGATGAGAGCAAAACAATATCTGTATAGACATACTCACTTTCAGGAGTGAATTTTGGTCTATAGAACATCACGAAACTAAAGCCCATTATGCCAGGGTTTTATAAACGTAAACATGCTTGGAAGCTTTTTGTCTCATTAGTGGGGTTTAATGGGAATCTGTTTTGGCTCAGGGACGCTGAGTGAATCAGCCGTGAGTGGGAAATTGGGTTTTGCTACCCTACCTGTTTAGATGGCAGTAAGGGGTGGGGGTGGGGGGTTGAGACAGCTGCAGGGCCCTGGGAAAGGGGCAGGGGGGTGTCCACCTTGTCGCATCTTACCGCTGCCAGCCCAGAGCAGGCGTGCAGCAAACACTGGCTGAAGGAGGAGGTGCTAAGAGTTCAGAGTGCCGGGAGCTCACTGCCACGGGGGACTGAAACACTGGCACAAGCAGGTCGTACGAACTTGTACTTGCGATTGAGCAACGCTTCCCGAATCGACCACAGGGAAAAACCCTTGCCACTTCCAGACAGGACCTGGGGGTCAGGGTCCTCAGGCCCCGCTGGCCTGCCTTCCTTATCCCAGCTGGTCCCTGCCCCAGCGGATCCCAAGCTTCTCTGAGCCTTTGAAGGCATCATCCGATCTGCTTGTTCCCTGAGAAGCCTGTTCTGGAGGCTTTGCCTCTGGAGGAAATATACTCATTAAATAATAATGAATCAGCGCCCCATTTTTAGACTCATCAAAGGCCTAGAAAGTTGACGGGCAGAGCCTCTAGCCGTGGGAGACTGCTGAGCCGGTGTGTGAGCCTCCGGCCGAAAGTGAAGGCGACTGAGGCAAAGCCAGCTCCTGCTGGAGCTGCAGGGTGGGTTCCCCGTGGGGTGTGTTGGCCATACAGACCCCCCACTGTGATCTCCGGGAGGCGCTGGGGTTGAGGCATCCAGGGTGGCGGCCCCCTCCCCCCTCCCTCCCCCCTCCCCCCTCCCCCTGCTCCAGCAAATCTGTACTCCTGCTTCCCCAGGTCCACGCCTCTGCCTCTTCTGTCTGCTCGTCCGGTGCATGCCCTGCGGAGCTCCCACACCACGTTCTTAAACGGCTGCTGTCCCTTTCCTGAGAGTGTGCTATTTGAAGAGTTTGCAACATTCAATTAGGGTAAGTGTGAAAAAAATTACCTTGTTTTTAAGTTAGAGAGCCTGCTTTCTAATACATAAAACCATACCCATCATTCTCCTCTTGTAAATAATTAAGAAGTGGTATTAGGTTGTTTAATGATGCTCAGCTCCAAGGCTACTTCCTCCATGCAGGCCTCCTTGCCATCCCTTTGATGATAAACCCCCACCTTCATTCCCCCATCCCAAAGGGTGGGCCAGTTGAGGGAGAAAGATTGAGACAGGGCCTGACCCAGGTTCCCAGACACCAGGTTCTTAATTAGCCACCAGAGCTATTCTCCCAAAGAAACTTACGAAGGGATGTTTCAGGCAAAGCCCCCCCCCCCCCTTTTAAACGTTTATTTTGAAGAGAGAGAGAGCACGAGCAGGGGAGGGGCAGAGAGAGAGAGAGGGAGACACAGAATCTGAAGCAGGCTCCAGGCTCTGAGCTGTCAGCACAGAGCCGGACATGGGGCTCGAACTCATGAACCATGAGATCATGACCTGAGCTGAAGTCGGACGCTGAACCGACTGAGCACCTCCAGGTGCCTTTAGTGCTCAGTCTTTTGCCCTGACCCAGTGTGGTCTCTGGGGACTCTCAAGTACCACTGCCAACCAAGGAAAGGGGGGCAAGCTGACCGTCTTCCTTTGGATATTTCCTCCACGTCCGGAGGTCCACAGCTTCCCAAAGTGGGTCTGACGGCTCCCAAAGTGGGGAAAGGTGACCCCAAGGTGCGGAGTCCCAGGCTGCTCTGCCCCAGCAGTTCCCTGAGATGCCAAAGGGGAGTTCCGGAAAAAAACGCCCAGTGGGCTCAGAGATATGACCTCCTGGCTCAGTGCACCGAAATGCCTCTGAGCCCCACAATCCATAACCGTCCCTGGAGCGAGGAGGGTATTCTGTGCTCCATTCATGGAGTGGGGACCCCTAACCTGGCCTTGGGGTTCAGATTCTCCTGTGCCACCCTGGTCGAGTCTGTGCCCCCAGCCCCCCTGCAAAGCCTCACCTGCCTAAGGGGCGTGGCAGTTGTTTGATGAAGGAATAAAGGAGGGAATTGTGTCATTCTGTGGGGGTGCCAGGGGTAGCCTCCAGGCGATGGAGCTGACTCCTTACTTGGGGAGGCAAAGGGCCCACGGGCGTGGGGGATGTTGGATTTGGGGCTGGTGGCTCTTTGGCTGCCCGGACAGCCACTCCAGTGTCCTGCTAGATCCAGCCCGCTGGGCCTCTGGGCTGCTTTGTCCCCTGCCGCAAGCCTAGGCCCCTAGGCTGCCCGGCTGAGGCCAGAGAGGCCTCCCACAGGCAAGACGGAGCTCCTCAGTCATTGTCTGCCTCCGTCTCTGGCCACAGGGAGAAAGCCTGTGGTCCCTGCTCACACTGCCTTGGTATTAACACCCCTCTACAGGGGCTGGAGGAAGGGGTCCTCTCCAAGGAAGGATTTGCAAGACAGGACACTGTGGATTCCAGGAAGGGGCGGGGTTGAGAGTGGGGTGGGGGAGACGGTCTGTTGTCTGATTTCCCAGAAAGCTTAGGACACCTGTGGAGACACCCAGAGTTCCCACTGCTGCGAGCTGTGCAATGCCAAGGGCACTGGAGAAGAGGCAGGGATGAAAAAGGAAGAGGAAGTCTGAGTGGGAAACGGAGAGGGGAGGGGAGGACAGAGATGTGACGGGGGGGGGGCGGGTGGCATTCCCACCAATGGTCTCACTGCATTAACATGAGCATTTTCCCAAAAGGCAAACGCGCGTGGGTAATCGGGAGAACACGGCAGAGCAGTCACGCGTGCGGGAGCCGCAGGTCCTACCTCAGCTTTGCCAGTGACTGTGAACATCCCAAATTTTAAACCGAGAGAGAATGAAAGGACCTACCCCACCACCTCCAAGAGCACGGTGTCCCCGGACATTTGAGTCACGCCATGCTTTGGTTTGGTGCCAGGCAGGTGTACTAGTCTGCAAGGTTTGCGGGGTGGGGGGAGGGGGGGGCTTTTGTCCTTTTGGGATGGGACCCTTAGCAGCAGAGGCCCTGGCTGGGGGGACAGCATTGCAATGGGCTATCACTTCGGGGCTTAGACGTCTGTTCCCAGGTGTACTTCCTGACCTTGAGATTTGAGCCATGGCACATAGTAATCACGGTTGGCATTTCACAGTTTACATACACGTTTTTTTATTAGGGCTGGAGCCATGAGCAAGTGACCTATGCGATCACACAGGGCTCTGCTCTTAGAAAAGCCCCTCACTCGGTTTAATGCTCTGCTGTTGTCACTCTTAATAGTTTTACATTCTTAATTCTTGAAATTCTTAATTAACTTTGAACATAGGGCCTCACAAATTCATTTTGCATGGGGCCCTGCAAACTGTGTGGTCCGGTCCTGTTTTTTTCTCTCACTTGCCCTCCAGAGCCATCACAGTAGAGGAGCCTGGAATGGATCATTACCCCACTTCACAGATGGGGAAACTGAGTCCCTGGCAGGGCATGGTGAAGCCAAGACTAGACTTGGCCTCCACAGTGAAGTCCGGGGCTGTCTTCTCTCTTGGGGCTCTCTCTCAATGAGTGGATGGGTGGTGGCTTCCTTCCCCTTCACACACCTGCCTGGGGTGTTTCCAATCCTCCCAAACCCGCATTCCATCTCTTATTTCATTTCCTTTCATTAAAAATACCAAGATCATTTGCTCACCTGCCAATGAGGTGCTCCTGGGGGTTGGGGCCCCCCTGGATGGCTCCTCCTGTCCGGTCCCCCGAGTAGGCCGCTGTGTCCCCAACACTCTCCACCCTGTCTCTGAGAGCCTGCAGCCAAGTACTTTGTCCTCTCCTGGAGAAGGCTCCCTGTGAGGCATTCCTGACCTTCAGACCCGCCTCGGCCCAGAGCTGGCGCCATGCCCATGACAATCACTTCCTGGCTGGGTGTTTACCTTCCTGGGCTCCAGGGGCCCAGTCAAGGTGGAGGCTGAACACCTGCCCGGAGGATACAGGAATGCAGGTGCTACCCATGGTCAAGGCCAGGAACGGCTACTACCAAACCCTGGTGCAAGGTAACCCCAATGGTCCCTTGGCACACCTGATCCCCCCCGTCCCCAGCATTGGCTAGGCAGCCACACAGCACTCAAATCTGAAGCTTGGGAATGGGATCAGGGTCCCCAAGTGTTCCGTTCACTTCTTGCGCATTGCCGTCATGCCTCAGCTTGATCACTTCCAGGCGTGGGACACTCGCTGTTTTGTGAGGGAGCTTGCTCCATTATTATTATTATTATTGTTATTATTACTAGTAGCTACCTTCTATTTGGTGACAGGTACCTAGCTAAGTACTTTATGTAATTTTTGTGTACTCTCTATGAGCAGAGAATTATACCCATTTTAAGAAAGCCAGAACAGAGGCTCAGAGAAGTTGATTATCTTGCCCAAGGTCACACAGATTCAAAGGAGCCCAGTTGGTACTAGAACCTGGATTCTTCACTGCTACCATCATTTTCCAGGTTTCATTGTCAGAATGTTCATTTTTTGTAAAGTCAAATCAGCCATTGCTGGCCACACATTAACCCCAGACATGGTGGCTTGAAACAGCACACATTTGTCATCTCCTAGTTTCTGTGGGCCAGGGATCAGGGCACAGCTTAGGAGGTTCTCTGCTCAGGGTCTCCCACAGGCTGTCATCCAGATACTGGCGGGGCTGGGATTGTCTGTGAGAGCGCCACTGGAAAAGGGTCTCCTGCCATGCTTACGAGGTTGGTGGCAGCATTCAGTTCCTTGTGGGCTGTTGCGCTGAGGACCTCAGTCCCTCACTGACTCTTGGCCTAAGGCCACCACATGGGCCTCTCTACTGTGACACCTTGCCACCAGGAAGATGTAGTCACCATCTTTTGTAGTCTTCTCACTGAAGGAAAAGCCCATCACTTTTGCCTTCTTCTACTCATTAGGAAAAACTTGTCAGCTGCAGCCTGCATTCAAAGGTAGGGGATTACACAAAGACATGAATACCAGCAGGTAGGGATTGCGGAAGGAAGGAAGGAAGGAAGGAAGGAAGGAAGGAAGGGAGAAGGAAAGAAAGGAAAGAAAGAAGGAAAGAAAGAAGGAAGGAAGGAAAGAAAGAAGGAAGGAAAGAAAGAAGGAAAGAAGGAAGGAAGGAAGGAAGGAGGGAGGGAAGGGAGAAAAAGAAAAGAAAAGAAGAAAAGAAAAGAAAAGAAAAGAAAAAGCAGACCATCTTTGAAAAGCTATCAACCCCAGCCATCTGATGGCCACAAAACATTGGTTTCTATTTTGCCTCTGAAAACCAGATAGAAGTAGTCTCTTATCCATCCATCCATCCATCCATTCATCCACCTATTTACCCATCTACCAGTCTATTCTTCCTTCCTTCCTTCCTTCCTTCCTTCCTTCCTTCCTTCCTTCCTTCCTTCCTTCCTTCCATCCATCCATCCAAACATCCCTTAATTCAATCAACAGACATTTCAGCAAGACACTGTAAGCCAGACCCCATATTAGGCTTAGAAGATACGAGAATAAACACAGTTATTCCCACTTGCCCTCACTGTCCCCCACCACCAAAGGCTCCTGGTTGAGCTTCCACATAGACAGGCAATTCAGGGAGTGTCCATCGAATGAGCTGTTCTTCAGGAGCACCTTTCCTTCCACTGGTCCTTGGATGCTACGCTTCTGTAACTCCTTTCCTTCCTGCTCACTCCCCTTTCACTGCTGCCTTCATTGAAAACCCTTATCTTAATCAGATCTTATGTGCAAAGTGTTACGGTAGCCCCGGCATGCCTGTGTGTGTGAGTGCATCTGTGTAGGGTTACATCTGATTTTCTTGGCATTTTTCTTTCCCCCTTCCTCATTAGCAGTTTTCTTGTCTTCCCTTAGCGCTCAAGGGAAGTGGGCCTGAAACTTTTTGGAGATACCCCTTCTGCCACATGCCCAGTGCCCAGTGCCCAGTGCCGGGCTGAGTCTGCAGTAGAGCAGACATTTGGGGGGGTGCCTGGTGGAGCGAGAGCAGGGAAGAGCAGGAATGTTACACTCCTGCATGGGCAGGGCCGGAGGGACACCGGGGAAACATGGGCCCTGGCCCTACCTGCTTATGGCTCCCGTCTCCTGACCCTGCTCCCCAGGGCCCAGGGCTGAGTGAGTGAGCCCTCAAGAGAGATGACGAGGTCTGTGGGATTTACATCTTGAGGAAGTCAGTGGATGTCTTAGGAGTGGAACTGTCAAATCTTTCATATGGGAGACCATTTATTTCATACCTTCGGTGAGCACCTAGTACATATAATTACTGTGCTGGGCCCTGGGGATACCACTGGGAGCGTCTCGAAGGGGAATCTAATTTCTTTTTTTTCTCTCCACCAATCCGTCTCACTGCTTCAGAATAGGCCTCCAGCAGCTCGTATCCTGACTAGTGCAACGTCCTTTAAACAGGTCTCCTGGCTCAATTGCTTCCAGTCCTTCCCACTCCATCCCACTCAGTGTGCCATGTGAGTCTGCTAACAGCCCTGATCTTGTCACTTTCTTTCTCAAAAACATTTTACATAACCCCTGCGAACAGTTTCATGTGCATTAGTCTAGAAATGTTCACTCTGTACATAACCTCTCTCTCTCTCTCTCTCACACACACACACACATACACACACACACACAAACACACCTGTATTTTCCTTAGGTGGGGTCACAGCATGTGCACACTGTTCTATGTTGTCTTGGTGGTTTTCCAATTCTGCACACATTGGAGTCCTTCACTCTTTAAGGACCAGCTACTACTTGCTGTAAGAATATTCTGGGATGATACTGAGTGCCATGGACTGAATGTTCGTTTCCCTCAAAATTCGTATGTTGAAAACTAACCCCTAAAGTGATCGTATAGGAGGTGGGGTGTGAAAGGTGATTAAGTCATGAGAATTCTGTCTATGAGGGACCTATAGACTCTTTACAAAAAAGACCCTGGAGAGCTCCCTTGCCCTTCCACTATGGCCATCTATGAACCAGGAAGAGGGTCTCACCAGACACTGAATCTGCCAGTGCCTTGATCTTGAACTTCCTACTCTCCAGAACTGTGCAACATAGATTTCTTTTGTTTGTAAGCACCCCTAGTCTATGGTGTTTTGTTATAGGAGTCCAAATGGACTAAGGCACTGAGAAAACCCTTTCAAGACCTGAGCTGTTCTTGATCAGAAGCTTTTGTGATGTTTTCTGGGTGATAACTTTGAATAGATCATTAATGGAGTTAATAATCACAAAATAATCAATTTAGAGTGACTATTACAAATGTGCATTGGCAGGAATTGAATATTCAAGTGTACTAAGTTGAATTCCTTATTAAGAGAATTTCTTTTAAGATTATCTAACTTCCTGTGTTTTAAATGTTTTAAATTAAAAAAAAAATTATAGTGGTTATTTTAAAAATACGTTTGTAATATATAAAGACCTGATCAGGGAATAGAACTGAGCAGAAGCATGAATAATTATCATGATATCTATCGACCACCTCTGGGCCAGGCTCTGTTCTAAACACTTTACGCAAATTAGTTTGTTTAATGATCACTATGGTCTTTTTTTTTTTTTTTTTTTTTTTACAAATAGTTTATTGTCAAATTAGTTTCCACATAACACCCAGTGCTTATCCCCACAAGTGCCCTCCTCCATGCTCATCCCCCCTCCCCTCCACATCCATCAGTCCTCAGTTTGTTTCTCACCCTTCAAGAGTCTCTCATGGTTTGCCTCTCTCCCTTTCCCCCACCATTTCCCCCCTTCTTCTCTCCCTTGTTCCTCAGTTAAGTTCCTCCTAATCCTCCTATATGTGCAAACATATGTTATTTGTCCTTCTCTGCCTGATTTATTTCTCTCAGCATAACACCCTCAAGGTCCATCCATGTTGCTACACGTGGCCAGATTTCATTGTTTCTCATTGCCATGTAGTATTCCATGGTATAGATAAACCACATCTTCTTGATCCATTCATCTGTGGATGGACACTTAGGCTCTTTCCATGTTTTAGCTATTGTGGAGAGTGCTGCTATGAACATTGGGGTACATGTGCTCCTATGCCTCAGCATTTCTGTATCCCTTGGGTAAATTCCTAGCAGTGCTATTGCTGGGTCATAGGGGAGTTCTATTGTTAGTTTCCTGAGGAACCTCCACACTGTTTTCCAGAGGGGCCGCACCAGTTTACATTCCCACACTATGGTCTTTTTTTAAACATTTAATTTATTTTTTAATCTACATCCAAGTAAGTTAGCATATAGTGCAACAATGATTTCAGGAGTAGATTCCTTAATGCCCCTCACCCTCACCCATTTAGCCCATCCCCCACCCACAACCCCTCCAGTAACCCTCTGTTTGTTCTCCATATTTCAGAGTCTCTTTTGTTTTGTCCCCCTCCCTGTTTTTATATTATTTTTGCTTCCCTTCCCTTATGGTCATCTGTTTTGTATCTTAAAGTCCTCATATGAGTGAAGTCATATATTTGTCTTTCTCTGACTGACTAATTTTGCTTAGCATAATAACCTCTAGTTCCATTCACATAGTTGCAAATGACAAGATTTAATTCTTTTTGATTGCCGAGTAATACTCTATTGTGGGTATCTATATCTATATCTATATCTATATTTGTATATATATCTATATCTATATCTGTATGTATATATATATCTCACATCTCCTTTATCCATTCATTTATCAAGGACATTTGGGCTCTTTCCATACTTTGGCTATTGTCAATAGCGCTGCTATAAACATTGGGGTGCCTGTGCCCCTTCAAAACAGCATACCTGCATCCCTTGGATAAATACCTAGTAGTGCAATTGCTGGGTTGTAGGGAGTTCTATTTTTAACTTTTTGAGGAACCTCCATACTGTTTTCCAGAGTAGCTGCACCAGTTTGCATTCCCACCAGCAGTGCAAAAGAGATCCTCTGTCTTTGCATCCTCATCAGCATCTATTGTTGCCTGAGTTGTTAATGTTGACCATTCTGACAGGTGTGAGGTGGTATCTCATTGTGGTTTTGATTTGTATTTCCCTGATGATGAGCGATGTTGAGCATTTTTTCATGTGTTGGTTGGCCATCTGGATGTTTTCTTTGAAGAAGTGTCTATTCACGTCTTTTGCCCATTTCTTCATTGGATTATTTGTTCTTTGGGTGTTGTGTTTGATTAAGTTCTTTATAGATTTTGGATACTAACCCTTTATCTGATACGTCGTTTGCAAATATCTTCTCCCATTCCATTGGTTGCCTTTTAGTTTTGCTGATTCTTTCCTTCACTGTGCAGAATCTTTTTATTTTGACGAGGTCCCAATAGTTCATTTTTACTTTTGTTTCCCTTGCCTCTGGCGATGTGTTGAATAAGAAATTGCTGAGGCCAAGGCCAAAGAGGTTTTTGCCTGCTTTCTTCTCTAGGATTTTGATGGCTTCTTGTGTTATATTTAGGTCTTTCATCCATTTTGAGTTCATTTTTGTGTCTGGTGTAAGAACGTGGTCCAGGTTCATTTTTCTGCATGTTGCTGTCCGGTTTTCCCAGCATCACTTGCTGAAGAGATTGTCTTACCCCATTGGATATTCTTTCCCGTTATGTCAAAGGTTCGTTGGCCATATGTTTGTGGGTCCATTTCTGGGTTCTCTGTTCTGTTCCATTGATCTGAGTATCTGTTTTTGTGCCAGTGCCATACTGTCTTGATTGATGATTACAGCTTTGTAATACAGCTTGAGGTCCAAGATTGTGATGCCTCCTGCTTTGGTTTTCTTTTTCAAGATTGTTTTGGCTACTCAGGGTCTTTTCTGGTTCCATAAAAATGTTAGGATTGTTTGTTCTAGCTGTGAAGAATGCTGGTGTTATTTTGATGGGGGTTGCATTGAATATGTAGATTGCTTTGGGTAGTATTGGCATTTTAACAATATTTGTTCTTCCTACCCAGGAGCATGGAATATTTTTCCATTTTTTTGTGTCTTCTTCAATTTCTTTCATAAGCTTTCCATAGTTTTCACTGTGTAGATTTTTCACCTCTTTGGTTAGATTTATTCCTAGGTATTTTATTTTTGGTACAATTGTAAATGGGATCGATTCCTTGATTTCTCTTTCTGTTTCTTCATTCTTGGTGAATAGGAATGCAACTGATTTCTGTGCATTGATTTTATATCCTGCAACTTTGCTGAATTCATGGATCAGTTCTAGCAGTTTTTTGGTGGACTCTTTTGAGTTTTCCATATAGAGTATCATGTCATCTGCAAAGAGTGAAAGTTTGACCTCCTCCTGGCCAATTTGGATGCCTTTAATTTTTTATGTTGTCTGATTGCTGAGGCTAAGACTTCCAATATCTGAATAAACAGTGGTGATAGTGGACATCCGTGTCTTGTTTCTGACCTTAGCAGGAAAGCTCTCAGTTTTTCCCCATTGAGAATGGTATTAGCATTGGGTCTTTCATATATGGTTTTTATGATCTCGAGGCATGAATCTCCTGTCCCTACTTGAGGGTTTTTATCAAGAAAGGATGCTGTATTTTGTCAAATGCTTTCTCTGCATCTATTGAGAGGCTCATGTGGTTCTTGTCCTGTCTTTTATTAGTGTGATGAATCACATTGATTACTTTGCAGATATTGAACCAGCCCTGCATCCCAGGTATAAATCGTGGTGAATCATTTTTTTAATGTATTGTTGGATCCAGTTGGCTAATATCTTGTTGAGGATTTTTGCATCCATGGTCATCAGGGAAATTGATCTATAGTTCTCCTTTTCAGTGAGTTCTTTGGTTTTGGAATCAAGGTAATGTTGGCTTCATAGAAGGAGTTTGGAAGTTTTCCTTCCATTTCTATTTTTTTGGAACTGCTTCAAAAGAATAGGCGTTGGGGCACCTGGCTGGCTCAGTTGGTTAAACGGCTGACTTCGGCTCAAGTCATGATCTCATGGTTCGTGGGTTCGAGCTCCGCTTAGGGCTCTATGCTGACAGCCAGCTCAGAGCCTGGCGACTGCTTCAGATTCTGTGTCTCCCTCTCTCTCTAACCCTCCCCTGCTCACGCTGTCTCTCTCTCTCAGAAATAAATAAAACATTTAAAAATTTTAGAAAAGAATAGGTGTTAATTCTTCCTTAAATGTTTGGTAGAATTCCCCTGGAAAGCCATCTGACCCTGGACTCTTGATTTTTGGGAGATTTTTGATTACTAACTTAATTTCTTTCCTGGTTATGAGTCTGTTCAAATTTTTTATTTCTTCCTGTTTCAGTTTTGGTAGTTTATATGTTTCTAGGAATTTGTCCATTTGTTCCAGATTGCCCATTTTATTGGCATATAATTGCTCATAATATTCTCTTATTACTGTTTTTATTTCTGCTGTGTTGGTTGTGATCTCTTGTCTTTCATTCTTGATTTTATTTATTTGGGTCCTTTCCTTTTTCTTTTTGATCAAATTGGCTAGTGTTTTATCAGTTTTGTTAATTCTTTCAAAGAACCAGCTTCTGGTTTCGTTGATCTGTTCTGTTTTTTTCATTTTGATAGCATTGGTTTCTGCTTTAATCTTTTTTATTCCCTGTTTTCTGCTGATTTGAGGTTTCATTTGCTGTTCTTTTTCAAGCTCTTTAAGGTGTAAGGTTAGGTTGTGTATCTGAGACCTTTCTCCCTTCTTTAGAAAGGCCTGGATTGCTGTATACTTTCCTCTTATGACTGACTGCCTTTGGTTCATCCCAGAGGTTTCGGGCTGTGGTGTTATCATTTTCATTGGTTTCCATGTACTTTCTCATTTCCTCTTTAACTTATTTGTTAGTCCATTCATTCTTTAGTAGGATGTTCTTTAGTCTCCAAGTATTAGACACCTTTCCAAATTTTTTCAGGGCGCCTGGGTGGCTCAGTCGGTTAGGCGCCCGACTTCAGCTCAGGTCATGATCTGACAGTTCATGGGTTCAAGCCCCACATTGGGCTCTGGTGCTGACAGCTCAGAGCTGGGTGGGACCCAGTTTCAGATTCTGTGTCTCCCTCCCTCTCTCTACCCCTCCTCCACTCATGCTCTCTCTCTGTCTCAAAAATAAACTATAAAAAATTAAAAAAAAATTTTTTTTCTTGTCGTTGATTTCGAGTTTCATAGCATTGTAGTCTGAAAATATGCACAGTATGATCTTGATCTTTTTGTACTTGTTGAGGGCTAATTTGTGTCCCAGTATGTAACCTATTCTGGAGAATGTTCCATGTGCACTGGAGAAGAATGTATATTCTGCTACTTTAGGATGAAATGTTCTGAATATATCGATTAAGTCCATCCAGTCCAGTGTGTCATTCAGAGCCATTGTTTCCTTGTTGATTTTCTGTTTAGATGATCTATCCATTGCTGTAAATGGGGTGCTGAAATCCCCTACTTTTATGGTATTATTATCAATGAGTTTCTTTATGTTTGTGATTAATTGATTTACATATTTGGGTGCTCTCACATTTCAAGCATAAATGTTTACAATTGTTAGGTCTTCTTGGTGGATAGACACCTTAATTATGATATAAAGCCCTTCTTCATCTCTTATTACAGTCTTTATTTTAAAGTCTAGATTGTCTGATATTAAGTATGGCTACTTTGGCTTTCTTTTGTTGACCATTAGCATGATAGATGGTTCTCTATCTCCTTACTTTCAATCTTAAGGTGTCTTTAGGTCTAAAGTGGGTCTCTTGTAAACAGCATATAGATGGATCTTATTTTCTTATCCTTTTTGTTACCCTGTGTCTTTTTTTGGAACATTTAGTTCATTGATGTTTAGAATGAGCACTGAAAGATCAATTTATTGCCATTATGTTTCTTGTAGAGTTGGAGTTTCTGGTGGTATTCTCTGATACTTTCTAGTCTTTGTTGCTTTTGGTTTTTGTTTGTTTGTTTATTGCTTTTTGTTTTTTCTCCCTTCAGAGAGTCCCCCTTAAAATTTCTTGCAGGGTTGGTTTAGTGGTCATGAACTCCTGTAATTTTTGTTCGTCTGGGAAACTTTTAATCTCTCCTTCTATTTTAAACAACAGCTTTGCTGGGTAAAGAATTCTTGGCTGCATATTTTTCCAGTTCAGCACATTGAATATATCCTACCACTCCTTTCTGGCCTGCCAAGTTTCTGTGGACAGGTCTGCTGTAAACCTGATCTGTTTTCCCTTGTAGCTTAAGGACTTTTCCCTTGCTGCTTTCAAGATTCCTTCCTTGCCTGAGTATTTTGTGAATTTGACTATGATATGCCTTGTTGATGGTAACATCACTATGGTCTTATGAAAGAGCCAGATTTACAGAAGTTCAGTAGCTTGCCCAAGGTCACTTGAAATTTCCTGAACATACAGAAATGCTGAATATATATATATATATATAACATATATCATATTTGCTCTTAAATACATATTTGATCTCAAAAGTAAGAAAGGCAAATCTCCAGGTGCCATTCTTAGGCAATTCTATATCTACCCTGGCAACCTAGTTTATTCGGGGCTGTACACACATGGCCAGGGTATATTCTTGTTTTAAGATCTCAGCAACGGGAGAACAAGAATAAAAACTTTGCACCTGAATACAGCAGAAAGTCTAGAAAGGAATTATGTCTCAGGAGTAAACAAACAAACAAACAAACAAAAGTCTCAGGTCTTGAGTAGAAAGAGGATCACTGGCAAGAAATTAGAGAACAAGGTGGGTTTGCACACTGAGTTCAAGCTTTTGCCACTTACAAAGCACAGAAACCCTAAGATAGAAATTGAGAAAAAAATGTTGAGAAACTGTGAACCCTTAAGACTTAGGTGGAGACAACTATGAGGCATATCCACAATCTGGGGCACTTTTGGGGGCACCTCCATCACCACACCCAAAAGTTAATCCCCAGTGAGGATGAGCTCATACACAAAAATTATAAAACATTTGGGGAAGACCAATAAGAGAAATAAATGAATATAAATAATTGAAACATTAGTGTAACCAATCATAAAACATTTGAGGAAGTCCAATATGAAGAAAAGCATTGCATAAGAATGAAAGAGTTGACATATGAGGAGATGGAAACAAAAAACAAAGTCTGCTTCAAGTGCTTAAAGAGGTTAAGTAGTAAACTATATAAAACAAGAATAGAAAATTAATGTTTAAAATTAGGACTTTATTTTTTAGAGCAGTTTTAGGTTTGTAGCAAAATTGAGAGGAAGGTACAGAGATTTCTCATTTATCCCCTGCCCCCACCCATGCAGAGCCTCCCCCACTGTCACCAACTCCCACCAGAGTGGTATCTTTGTTACAACAGATGAATCTACACAGACACATCATTATTATCCAACATCCATAGCTTATGTGGGGATTCACTCCTAGTGGTGTACATTCTGTGGGCTTGAATGAATATATAATGACACATATCCATTATTATGATATATTAGAGAACATTTTCACTGCAGGAAAAAAAAGCCATTTATGTTTCCCTTACTCACTCACCCCACCTCTACAATCCCTGGCAACCACTGATCTTTTTACCTTCTCCATTGTTCTGTCTTTTCCAGAATGTCACACAGTTGGAAACCCACAGTGTGGAGCCTTTTCAGAGTTCCTCCTTTCACTTAGTAATATGCACTATGTCTTTTCATGGCTTGATAGCTCATTTGTTCTTAGGGTGGAAGAAAACAATTTTTTTAAAAAAAGTAGTTTCAAAGAAGAACTAAATAGAAATTGCTGAAATAAAAAAAAAAAAAAGATGTTGCCTTAAAAAATGTTTACCTGTAAGGCACCTGGCTGGCTCAGTTAATAGAACATGTGACTCTTGATCTCGGGGTTGTAGTTTTGAGCCCCATGTTGGGTGTAGCGATTACTTAAAAATAAAATCTTAAAAAAGAAAAAACAGCTTAGCTAGACACAACTTTAGATTTGGTCATTTGGATAATATATCTGCCTTCTCTGGCCTCTGTAGCTCTTGTGCTTGTCTTTTCCCCTCAGATGAATAATCAGCACTTGGAGCTCTGGGACCTCATCCATGACCCCTCGTCATCTCCTCCCCAGGTTAGCATGGTGTTGGCTACATAGGATGTATCTGATGAATACTTTTGAACAGTTAATCAATTGACCCTTTGGAATCAAATGTAAGTTAAATTTGAATGCTGAATCAAACCCATTTTTAAACTTTTTTTAAGCTTATTTATTTATTTTGGGGGATATGGGGTAGAGAGGGAGGGAGAGAGAGAATCCCAAGCAGGCAGGCTCTGTGCAGTGAGTGCAGAGCCCAACATGGGGCTCAAACTCATGAACCATGAGATCATGACCCGAGAAGAAATCAAGAGTTGGACACTCAACCTACAGAGCCACCCAGGCACCTCAAGCCCATTTCTATAAGGTCTTTAGGTCTTTTTAAAACCATACTTCCACACTCAGTGATCTGGCCAGGATAGAGTTAAGACCTACCCTTAAGCCACATTTTAAAGTCTTTCATTATATTACTTATCATTGTTTTTTAAGATAATGCCTTCTTAAACTAATAATATTCATAAGCACCTGGAAGAAGGAAGTAAATAAATATCATTGTCATCCCACTAATTAAAATGAACTAAAATTAATTAGTTTTGTTCCATGCACTGTGCTAAGTTTGGAGGTATAGCAATACATATTTTTATATAATTTTTGTTTATTTTTATATAGATTTTTTTTTATTTCTAGGAGAGAGAGAGACAGTGTGAGCAGGGGAGGGTCAGAGAGAGAGGGAGTCACAGACTCTGAAATAGGCTCCAGGCTCTGAGCTGGCAGTCAGCACAGAGCCCGACGCGGGGCCTGAACCCACGAATCGCGAGATCATGACCTAAGCAAAAGTCGGACACTTAACCGACTAAGCCACCCAGGCACTCCTATTTTTATATAGATTTTTTAGTGTACAATAAACACATTTATAAAAGTGGGGCCCTACCTTGTATGCCATCATGTATCCACTTTTTCTACTTCACACAATCCTAGCATTTTCTCATGTATTACCTAATCTATAAAACATGATTTAAAAATTTTTTAATGTTTATTTAATTTGGAGAGAGAGAGACAGAGATATAGCATGAGTAGAGGAGAGGCAGAGAGAGAGAGGGAGACACAGAATCCGAAGCAGGCTCCAGGCTCTGAGCTGTCAGCACAAAGCCTGATGCAGGGCTCAAACTCATGAGCCATGAGACGACCTGAGCTGAAGTCAGATGCTCAACTGACTGAGCCACCCAGGTGCCCCTTTAAAACATGATTTTAATTAATCGATACCTAATATTCCATTTTATGGGTGGGTAACAATTTCATTAGCCAGTCACCACACCTACACTTCACCCACTTTTAAAACACCTCTTCTGTGGCCCAGTGAGTTAGCTGGAAGACAAGAAGAACTTAGTAAAGGCACCAGCTTCAAGATGACTCCCAAGCCTCCCACATGTGGGGTATGAGTCAGAGCTAGGAGGCTGGGTTTACTGGGCCTTTCACATAGGCTGGCCTTCGAGTGGGACTTTTTTCGAGGAAAAATTCAAAGTCAGACTGTCTCTCTGAGAACAGTGAGAGGGCTCTAGACCAGAGCAGGAGGGAGAGCCCAGAACCCCCAATCTAGGGGACAGTTCGCTGTCAGAGAAACCTGACCCCCGGGAGAGAATGTGTCAAGGTGTGTCTGCACCTGGCTCTGAGCTTCTGGATCTGTCTGGAGGTAACTGTGAAAAGACTTTGTTCCGAGGTGGGAAGGGGAGCAAATTAGGAAGACCTCCCTCACCCCTGGTCCTAGGCTACAACAGAAAGTTTAGCCCCTTAAACTGAGCCGGACTGCCTTTTGATTTTTCCAGCTCCTTCAGCCTCACCCACACTGTCTGGCGGTGGACTGGGGTGAGGTGAGCTATAGAGGTGGCCCCAACGTACAATGGTTCAACTTAGGATCTTTTAGCTTCAAGATGGTGTGAAAACAATATGCATTTGGTAAAAACCCTACATGGAGTCTGGAATTTGGATCTTTTCCCGGGCTAGTAATGTACAGCCAATCCTCTCTTGTGAGGCAGGTCAGGAGCAGCTCCCAGCCAGTGACCACGAAGGTCAATGACTGGTACGTCGACCACCGTTCTGCGTCCACAGAGCTGCTCTGTCACTTTCAGCACAGTATTCAATACACGACATGAGATAATCAACAGCTTGTTATAAAATGGGCTTTGTGTTCAATGATTTTGCCTTAGATGATCAGCCCAACCTGCGGGCTAACGGAAGTGTTCTGAGCACGTTTAAGGTGGGCCAGGCCAAGCTAGGATATTCGGTAGGTTAGGTGTATTAGATGCATTTTCAGTTTATGGTGTTTTCAACTTATGATGGGTTTATTGGGATGTATTCTCAAAGAAACTCTGTATTTTCTGGCTGTATACATGCGAATGACTCATCCTTCTGGGAATGAACCCATGGTCCATGCAGTCTTAGGCTTGGTTGTAGTGGGCACAGAAGAAAAGGGCTCTTTGCCAGGTCCCAGAACCTAGCGAGTCCTTGCCACGTGCCAGAGGCTGGATTAGGATATTTAAGTGGGGGTTTATCTTGTATAATCTTCGCGGCATTGGCCCTGCCTGGAAGGGCAGCTTCATCCATTCACTCAGTTGATGAGCACTGATGGAGCACCAGTGATATACCAGAAACTTCTCTTGATACTGGGTTTTAGTAGCAGGTGAAGCATATAGTCTCTGCTCTCATGCAACTTGGGATCTACTGTGATATTTTTTCTACCACTTTTCAGAGGAGGAAACTGGGGTTGAAGGGGTCAAGAAGGATGCCTTCCTTACCCAGCTGGCCCCGGAGGAACCAGAAAAGGAGCCGAGTCAGGCCTGGCTCTAGCCTTTGCCCGTGCCCTCCCTGTACTTCCAAATCGTCCCAGGCCTTGGGAAGCTTGTTCCCTGCTGTGTACACATTTTGCTTGCTGCATCCGTTTCAGAAGCAAGCTTGACCCAGGCTGTCCTTGGCTCATTCTGATCCACTATGACTATAGTGCTGAGACCTGGGCAGACTTCCTCTGGTTAATGAGTGCCAGCGCCCTAACTGGGCCAAGGCTGGGCCTGTAAACTGGCATCGCCCTGGAGCGTGTTGGCAGATGAGTGGGTGACAGAAATAGGGCCTCCCGTAGATATATATTTAGGCACTGGCACAATAGAGGAGGCCCTGAGACTCGAGATGAGCCCTGAGGAACACAGTGTTCTAGAAGCTGGAGGGCTACTGCCTTTGCTATAGATCCTGACTTCCCACCCAGGTGCCAGGATCTGACTTGGAACCTTCTTCAAAAGCTGACGATCAGCTTTTCTTGGAATTGACTCACCGGCTCCTTTGTTAACATAAACAAGAGCTCTTCTGTGCAAGGTAATTATGAAGTGATAGAGCGATATTGGGAATGTCTTAGACAATGGCAGTTCTAAAGAGCAGGACAGCTCATCACCCTCAGCCCCCCTGTCATGACACCCACTCTGTTCTTGGGGTGCCCAGAGTCCCTGCTGGATGGGGAAAGATGTGGAGAAGGCTCCAGTGGTCAGCTTAGGAAAACTCCTAATTCTGCCCCCAAGTGATCTCTGGTCTGGACTTCCAGAAGGCAACTCAGTGGTCCTGTACTAACATGGAAATCAAGAAAGCTCTTCTTAGCCTGGGGGGCAGGAATCCCAGCCAGCAAGGCACTGGGCCCAAGCTGATTTGTTGAACCCATTGGAAATAGGGTTTTCTTGGGAAAAGAAGCTGCCAGGCTTGTGGCCCCCCATGCTTGCTTTGCTGGTGGTCGGTGGTCCCGGTGCAGGTAACTTCCTGCTCTTCGGAGAGCTGGTATTTCAACATGGTAGCCAACAGGCAGACATTCCCCCCCCCCCAAACTAACCCCCAAGAACAAGGGCTGTTCCTCTGG
Organism: Hyaena hyaena; assembly: GCF_003009895.1. Classification (NCBI taxonomy): domain Eukaryota; kingdom Metazoa; phylum Chordata; class Mammalia; order Carnivora; family Hyaenidae; genus Hyaena; species Hyaena hyaena. Next base: position 902,690 of record NW_024080721.1, on the reverse strand, counting down.
GAAAAGCTGCAAAGTGTGCCTCTTGCCTCGTCCTCAGAATTCTTGGTTCTCACTTATTACTAGAGGCTCTTGGAGAGCAGGGATCAGTGTTTATCTGTGCGTCTAGAAGATGCTCAGTGCAAATCTGTAAGCTGCCGAAGCATCTTCCTGGAGGGGCATGTGGAGGCCTTTGGGTTTGAAAGGAGCCCATTGGTTGTCCTCCCAGCAGGAGAGAGAAGGCCAGCTGGACTGCTTGCTTTTTCTGAGAAAGCCTTCTCGATGTGCGTCTCGGCCGTGGGTCCCATGGCAGCAGGTTAGAGGTGTGGGCTCTAGAATCTGGCAGCTCCGGGCTCACACCTATCCACCCACACCACGCACTCCAGGAGGTCACCTCCTGCCTCCCTGCCTCTACCTCTCAGTTTCCCTACATTTGAGATGGCGGCACGAAAGCCAGCCTTGTGGGCTGCGTGGGGAGACGTGAGCTTCCTTCTGTAAGATGCTTTGCACTGGGCCTGGGCCCCACAAGACCTCAAGCCATGTCAGCTGCTGGTTCCTTTGGGTGGGACCATCCGAAATCACCATGATTCAACTGTTTTTGGCCTACAATATGGTGGTTTCTCATGGCTCAGCCTGACATTGTCACCTCGCCGACCGCCTGGATGCTGGCACCTGAGGCTGGCTTGTGCTGAGGGCCCTGTCCTCCCCTCCCCCAAGGAGTCAGCCCCTGCTGCAGATGGAGGGGCCTGTGTGGTCACCTCCTATAGCTCCCTTCTTGCCACGTGGGGAGATGGAACCCAGGGAGGTAGGTTCTTGCCCCGAGATACACAATCTAGTCCTAGGACTAGAATCTGATGTTGCGACTCCTAATTCAATTCTCTTCCTGCTATGTTGGTTTCAAGCTGCTGCCATGACCCAGAGCTGGGCCCAGATGGGCCAGGTACCAATACCAGGTGCTAAAGCACCAGAAGTGTAACAAGGTTCTGGAAGACGGTATTTTCTGGAACTCCACCCTGAGTCAGTATTGTGGGGAGTTAGAAGTGTCTTTGGTCCCAGCTCTGACACTTAAGTGTTAGTGAGCTCAGTTTCCTCATCTGTACAATGGGATAAAAGTCGTGTCTATTTTGTAGGGGTTTCACAGGCATTAAATAAGTGAATATTTATAAATAGTATTATAAATATTAACGTTTATAGGGGTACTTGGGTGGCTCAGATAGTTGAGTGTCTGACTCTTGATCTCGGCTCAGGTCATCATCTCACAGGAAGGTCACCTGCCTTCCTGTGTCTGCGTTGGCTTGAAATACACATGGGGCAAAAACTTAGCCTAGCAGCCCGAGGGGGACTGGGTTAGCACGCGTCCGCAGCCTCCCTTGTCCATGCCAGCCTCTCTTCACACAGAGGCATGGCTCTCAGCCTCACAGGTTTTCAGAGGACCAGGCATTGATGGGAGCTTTTGTGAGGTCAGATAAGGCCACCCCTGTGGAGTGCTCAGGCGAGTCCTTGTCCTAGTGAGCACCATTCGGTGTTTGGTAATAAAGTTAACCACCCTGTCCCCACTAGAACACAAACTCCACAAATCCAGGGATCTCTTTTATTTTTTTAATTCACAAAGCATCCTGAGTTTCTAGAACAATGCAGGGCACAAGGTAGAAGCACAATAAATATTTGCTATTAGGAATGAAGAAATTTGTCCCCACCCTATAGGAGAGCAGAGTCTAAGGAAAGAATCTGGAAAACAGTGCAAGCCTGGAAGCTTGTGATGGATTCATCTTCTGCACCCCCCCCCCAGCACTCTGCCCTCCCCCCTCCCTCAACAGTTACCTGGAGCCCGAAGAGAGACTTCCTAAAAAATAAATCAGGTTAGATCGCTGCCTTGCCTAAACAAATCTGAAATCTTCCCATTGCCTCCAGGCTAAAATCCAGCTCTGACGGTCAGTAAGCACAGGTTCAACATTAGTCATCCGGAAATGCAAATCAAAAAAACCACAGCGTGATGCCACTTCACACCCTGTAGGATGGCTGTTATCAATAAAACACAATAACCAGTGTTGCGTTGAGAGATTGGGAATCTTGACATGGCTGGTGGGAATGTAAAGTGTTGCAGCTGATGTGGAAACAGTCAGGCAGTTCCTCGAGAAGTTAAACATAGTTACCATATGACCCAACAGCTCCCCTCCTACGTAAATACCCAAGACACACACCCAGGACACTGTTGATCAGTTTTCTAGAGAAAATCTTTTTTTCTAGAGAAGATCTTTCTTCCCCGTTTCATTTTTATTTTTAATCCCATTTGATTCTTTCCCATCTACATTTCATTTCTTTTAATTAGCATTTATTTTTGAGAGACAGAAAGAGACAGAGCACGAGCGGGAGAGGGGCAGAGAGAGAGACACACACAGAATCCGAAGTGGGCTCCAGGCCCTGAGCTGTCAGCATGGAGCCCAGATGCCGGGCTCAAACCCTCGAGAGCCGTGAGATCCTGACCGGAGCCAAAGGCGGATACTTAACCAGCTGAGCCACCCAGGCGCCCCTCCCATCCACATTTCATAACAAGGTTTCAATTTAGCCACGCTTCCCTCTACTAAACTGCATGTTCCTGGATTACAGTTTACAGGTCTAGACTGTATCAAGAAGATTTAGCTCTTCCACCCACGTTTAGGCAACCACACATTTTCACGTTGGCAGCATTTGCCTTTATTAGTTTTATTTTGTTATATTGGCCTAACAATAATATTCATTGTGGATTGAATAAAATACTGATAGAATGCAGTCACTTCTCAAAGATGTCGAATTAATTTTTAAATAGAGAGTACCTGTACGTGGTAGGAAACGGAGATACAGAGAAGACGATGCGTGCTGCTTACTGCTCACCCCACTTTCCGGTTCCCCTCCCCTAAGGCCTGTGGCAGGCAGCGCTCCCCAGGAAGCAGGCTCTGAAATGGACGGGAGGTTTAATGAGCATACCTCCTGGGGTGCGTGGGAGGGGAGGGCAGTGACGCAGTCTCTGGGGAGCCACAAGTCTCTGGCGAGCGCTGGAGCTGGGCCGGTCCTTCAGAGTGGGCAGATGGAGCCCTTCCTGGGGTATGACCTTGGTTCTTTGCAGCTACTGGCAGTCCCGTCCCTCCTCTGAGCTGACAGCTCTCCCTGAAGCTGGGGGTGAAGTCCCCCTGAAGGGGAGCCAGGTGGCCTGGCACAGGGACCCCTGTCACCCACCGTCACCAAGTTATGTCCAGCTCTCCCTACCCTTTATGGCCACATACTTATTTTTTTCTTTTATTTTCTTCTACGTCCGGAAGACCCTTCCAGCCCAGGTGAGGTGTCAGGAGCCTCTGTCTTCCACTCCCTGAACCCCCTCCCTGCCCCGGTTCCATTCCCTGCACCCCCTCCCTGATCCAAGGGGGGAGCCCACATGGTGGGTGTAGCTCAGGCAGCCTGGGGACGGGAGCCTTGAGAACCCAGGCTTTTTTCCCCCACTTTTCTTTTTTTTTAATTTTTGCTAAGGCAACTTTCTAGGGCTCTGCAGTTATAAAAAAAACTCAACTCCCATGTGTCATTTTCTGGCAGCCGGACAGCGGCGGAGCGCCCCTCAGCAAGCGCTCTTTCCCCACTCAGGGTTTAGCATTTGATGGATGTGTTGGGTTTGGGAAAAGCAGTTGAAGGTTATCACGAATCTGTCGTAAGGAGGTTTGTTAACTTCTATTAAAAATATGGCACAGAATACTCTTTTCCGAAGACCTTGTCTCAAATGTCTGACGCATACACGCTGCCAGGCTCTATGAGAGTCACGTGCATGATTGGCAGACAGGGTCCTGGAATGTAATAAAGGAGGATGAGCCCCCACTGGGAAGAAGGACACGCCACCCCAACGTCAGGCGGCTTGCCTGTGGGATGAGCAGCATCTGCCTGGGGGGTGGGTGTGGCCCTGTCCATCTCAGGATGTGAATGCGAGACTCACCTTCCTGTCCTGTGCCCTCCCCAAGCCCCATGGCGTCTTCCCCCAGCCTGCAGAGGGACACAGTGTTCCAGTCGGGAGTCCATGCCTACAGGATCCCCGCTCTGCTGTACCTGCCTCAGCAGAAGACACTGTTGGCCTTCGTGGAACAGCGGATAAGCAAGAAGGATGAGCATGCGGAGGTGATCGTCATGCGCAGAGGAAGCTACGACGCAGCCACCCATCGGGTCCAGGTAGGGCAGGGTGAGGCTGCAGCTGTTGGGAATCCAGGTGCCGTTCCATCCTCAGATGGCTGGTGTCTGGAGAGCCGAGGGACAAGACACACTGAATCCCAAGAGGCACCCAGAGACCCCTCAGAGATGGGGCAGAGAAGATGTCTCCAGGGGATCACCTAAATCTCCCATGGGGTCACCACGAGCACGTCCAGCTGGCCTGGCTGTGTCTGCTTTCTTGCATGACGGCACAAGTCAAGCAGGGAAACTGATGTTCGGAAAGCTCCCTGCATCCCTGGAAACCCAAGGGAGGAGTAGTTTAGTGTCACATAGCTGAGGGGGGTGGTGAATCCTTGCAGTAAAATTAACCTGTGGAGCAGGGAAAAGATTGGAGATTCCCAAAGGTTGGCTTGTAGACCAAGTGTGTAGTTTCGATGAAGACACCCCAGGCTGGCTTATCACATTTGAAGGGCTTAATATACTCTTGTCATTACCCTGTGGCCTTTATTAAACCGTAGCAAGCCAGAGCATGGGGTTGGAAGCTGATGGACTCGGGGTCAAGGCCTGGTTCTACCACTTATCAGAGACATGGGCTTGGGCAACACCTCCACGCTGTCTAAGTCTCTCATTCTCCAGATGGGAGACAGAGTAACACCTGTCCCCTGGTAACACCTGCCCCCGGGAGTTAGGGATTAGTTAGATGGCATAGCAGACATCATGCTCTTGGCACGGTGTCTACCGCTGGACCTGTTCATTGGTGGGGAGCTATTAGTGGATGGAGAGAGAGGTCGGAGCTGCCGCACGTACAGCGCAGACTCGGGAACTGTGTGTGGAAGCTCGTTGTGGGTCCTCAGTACTGTGGTGCCGTCCCTCCTAGGCTGCATTAATAGACTATGATGTGTAGGAAATGGGAGGTGACTGTCATATTCTGCCCCGCCCTGCTCAGACTACTGGAGTTACTCTAAGGCTTTCATTTTTCTTTTCTTTTCTTTTTTTTTAATTTTCTTTCTTTTTTTTAAAATATTTTATTTATTTCTAGGAGAGAGAGAGAGAGAGAGAGAGACAGCATGAGCAGGGGAGGGTCAGAGAGAGAGGGAGTTACAGACTCTGAAACAGGCTCCAGGCTCTGAGTTGGCAGTCAGCACAGAGCCTGACTCGGGGCTCGAACCCATGAACCGCGAGATCATGACCTAAGCGAAAGTCGGACGCTTAACCGACTAAGCCACCCAGGCGCCCCATAAGGCTTTCATTTTTCAAGAATGGGAAACTGGAGCGGGCTGGGAAGTGGAAGGAAGCAGGGTGAAGCTGGAATGGCCATGCCCGAATCCTCTTTGTGTGTCACGGTCAGGCACGCTGCACTGCAGGTGCTCCGTAGTGGGTGTTGCTGGAAATGGCAGCGGTAGCCACGCAAATGAAGAGGGTGCCGCCTTGGAGGGCGATGGAGGGGCTCGGGCTCCGGCCGCTCTGGGGGAGGCGTTGTACGATGAATGGGGGCTGCGTGACCTTTGATTTTTACCCTGTGGGATCCTCCACCGGCCCATCTCCCCACACTGCAGTCACTGTCACTGTCACTGGCCATCTCAAAGTTGTCCCTCTCCTCCCTCCTCTCTCCTCATATTCAGTGGCACGCCCAGGAGGTGGTGGCCCAAGCCCAGCTGGAGGGCCACCGGTCCATGAACCCGAGCCCCGTGTACGACGAGATGACGGGAACCCTCTTCCTCTTCTTCATTGCCATCCCAGGGCAGGTGTCTGAGCACCACCAGCTGCACACCAGGGTTAACATGACGCAGCTGTGCCAAGTCACCAGCACCGACCACGGGAAGTCCTGGAGCCCGGCCACAGATCTCACCAGCCTTGCCATTGGCGCAGACCACAAAGAATGGGCCACTTTCGCGGTGGGTCCGGGGCACTGCCTGCAGCTGCACAACAAAACGCAGAGCCTGGTGGTGCCTGCCTACGCTTACCGGAACCTTCACCCACTCAAGCGGCCCTCCCCATTTGCCTTCTGCTTCATCAGCCACGACCACGGGCACACATGGCAGAGAGGGAACTTCGTGGCCCCAGACACTGTGGAGTGCCAGGTGGCCGAGGTCGGGGGCGCAGAGCAGAGGGTGGTGTATCTCAATGCCCGGAGCCCCCTTAGAGCCCGGGTCCAGGCCGAGAGCACCAATGAGGGGCTCGACTTCAAGGAGGCCCAGCTAGTGGAGCAGCTGGTAGAGCCTCCACATGGCTGCCATGGGAGCGTCATCAGTTTTCCCAGCCCGCGTGCAGGGGCTGATGCCTCGGAGAAATGGCTGCTCTACACTCACCCCACCGACCCAGGGCACAGGGTCAACCTGGGCGTGTACCTCAACAAGAGGCTCCCGGGCCCCACAGCCTGGTCGGAGCCCACTCTGCTGGCCACCGGCAGCTGCGCTTACTCAGACCTCCAGAGCATGGGCACCGGCCCCGATGGGTCACCCCAGTTTGGGTGTCTGTACGAGTCGGAGAATTACGAGGCGGTCACCTTCCTCATGTTCACCCTGAAACAAGCCTTCCCAGCTGAGTTTTCGTCTCCGTGAGCCAGCTGTGTGCCATCCAGGAAGGGCTCCTGCAGGCCCGGAATCCCCCTTCCTCTTGAACACCCCAAGTGAGAGGCTTAGGGTTCCCCTCCCTCCCCTTCCGCCCCCCCTCGCCCCCCCGGGCTTCAGCGGCCAGCTCTCAGCTCCCTTCACTCAGAGTGTGCGGAGAGGTCTGCCTCTTGGCTCTTTTTCTTCTTTGATGTTTCGGTCTTTCTCAGGGATTCGATTTTCAGCCCAGAGGTTGAAGGAACCTGGCTTCCCTCAGCCCCTCGGCAGGGAAGGCAGGGAGACGTCGCTCTGCATGGCTCAGCCTGCCTGCTGCCCCCCAGCCCCCGCTTCCGTGCAGGTCTGTATCAGTGGCCGAGTCCAGCCCTTTTCTTCTTGGTAAACGCTCATTATCTTCCTGGGAAAAGACTGAGACAAAGATGTAAATTAGCAGAAGAGTGTGTGTGTATGTGTGTGTGTGTGTGCGCGCGCGCGCTCACGAGCGCATGTATGTGCATGTGTGTGCGTGCTGTGTGTGCATGTGTGTGTGCACATGTGCATGTGTGTTGTGTGTGCACGTTTGTACATGTGTGTTGTGTGTGCACGTTTGTGCGTGCGTGTTCTGTGTGCGTGTGTGTGTGTGTGTGTGTGTGAGTGTGTGTTCTCGATGATGCTTTAGAGCAGACAGCGTGGGAGACAGCTTTGCAGGGAGGTAAGGGGGTCCAGGAAAATTAAGTTAACTCCTGAAGCTGCAACAAATCAATACAAACTTGGTGGCTTAAAACAACAAAAGTGTATTCTCTGACTGTTCTGGAGGCTAGAGGTCCAAAATCAAGGTGTCAGCAGGACCTGGGGAGAACCCTTCCTTGCCCCTTACGGCGTCTGGTGACCCCAGGTAGTCCTCGGGTCTCAGCTACCCGTGTCTTTGAATGGCCTTCTCCCCTTCTCCTGTGTTTTCTCTTCTGTCTCTTATACAGACACCTGTTGGTGGATTTGGGGCACACCTGGGTAACCCAGGGTGATCCTTCACTCAATTATCTTTGCATAGACTCTTTTCCAAAAAATGTCACTTTCACCAGTTCTGAGGGTTAGAACACAGATCTATCTTTCGGAGCCACCACTCAACCTGCTATAGTCATCCATCCTAAGGTATTTTTGTACAGGTGATGTGGCTAAAGGTAGGAATGAAATTCAGATGAATCAGAGAATTCAGAAGAGTGAAGGGGACAGGAGGTGCTGGGCTGCTGGATGTGCGTCTGTGGCACAGAGCTGCTCTGGGGCATTCAGTCTTTGCAATGACAGGCATGCCACTGTGGGAAGAGAGAGGGGCAGGGGTGTGCTTGTGTAGATAGAGCAGGGAGAAGGCCACTCTGGCTGTCATGAGGGTGATAACCTGAGGGGGGCAGGGCCTGGGTGGAAGGGGCTGACACTTCTTGTCATATGACCCAAGTCCACTTGCCCTCCTTGCCCCCATCAGAGGCCCTCCTACCGATTGGATCCATCTAATAGTTTGATGGCAGGGATCAATGACAACAGTCATTGGTTCTTGCAATGGAGCTGAGTCTCCATGTGGCCACACAGTGGTTAAATGGGATTTTCACAGTGTAGGGAGCTGGAGGTGTGGCTTTTGTTCTGGGTGTTTCCTGGCCCTGGCCTCCTATCTGGGTGCTACTTCTCTGTGTGGGGATTTATGAAATCCAGCTGGAAAGGTAAGGAATTAGGGCCTGGTCATTGCTGGGGTGGAAAGCAAGCTCCTCTCCTTTGGGGATGCCACCTGCTGTCTTCTAAACCCTGTGACTTTAGCTATGCAGATGCCAGAGGCCCTGTCAAGAGAGTGAGGGCAAGGCTGTGTGGGCCAGGGGCAGTGTACTGTCAAGAGGTTTGGAGGTAGGGTGGCCCCAAAGTGTATTATCCAAATCAGGACCCTTTTGAGAGTGAAAGGAGAATGTTACGTATAATAACACCAAGACAGTGGGCATCAACCAGGACTGTCCGAGGTAAACTGAGAGCTTTAAGAGAGAAAAACCCACAGAGGATTGTATCAGGAGCTGGCCTCTGCTAACTACTCTGGAAAAGTCAGTCATCTGCTAAGGGTCTTGAGATGAGTCGGGAGTAAGATAAGACATCTAGACACTGCCAAGCTCAGACAATTATTCTCTTGGAGTCTCTCCATTCACAGAAGTCAGTGGGTCTCCATTACAAGTGCTTGTTAGAATTCCCTGGGGAGCTTTTAAACCATGATGATGCCTGGGCTCCAGCCCTGACCAACTGATTCGAAATCTCTGGTAGTGGCACCCAAGGATGAGTATTTTTTCAAATCTCCTCAAGTTATTCTAGTGAACATAAGGATCAAGAATTGCTAGCACAGATGATCTCTCAAGATTCTACTTCTAAATGTATACAAATATCAAAATCTTCTGACTTGAATAAAAAAAAAAGCAATGGTTGATTTGGTTAAAGTTGAACTTATCTATTCATTGAAAAATACCACTAAGAGAATGAAAAGAAAAGCCATAGATGGGGAGAAGATACTTATAACACATATGTCTGACAAAGGACTTGTAGATCCAAAATTTATAAACAGCTCCTACAAACCAACAAGAAAAAGACAATCCAATAAAAATGGGCAAAGGACTTGAACAGGCACTTCACAAAAGAGGATATCACAAAGGCTGCTAAACACATGGTCATCAGAGAAATGCCTGTTAAAGCCATCAGATACCCACTAGAATGACTACAGTGAAAAAGACTGACAACAGTAAATATTAGCAAGGACATAGAACAACTGGAACTCTCATGGATTTCTGGAGGAAGTGTAACTGGTATGACCATTTGGGAAAGCTGTTTACTAGTACCTACTAAAAGTGAACATGCAACTACTCTATGACCCAGCACTTCCTCTCTGCAGTATGTGTCTAAGAGACATGAATGCAAATAGCTGCCAAAGACATGTATAAGGATGTTTGTGGTAACTTTATTCGTAAGAGTCCCAAAGGGGAAATAAGCCAAATGTCAGTCGAAAACAGAATGGATAACCGAACTGGGCAGCATTCACGCAATGGGATAGTTCACAGTAATGAAAGAGTGAACTACTGCTACACACAAGAGCATGGTTGTTTTCCAGACATTATGTATTGAGTGCAGGAAGCCAGATTCAAAAGACTACAAACTTGATGACTCTATTTATATGAAGTTCAAGAACAGGCAAAACAAATCTGTGGTGTATAAGTCAGGAAAGTAGCTATTTCTGGAGAAGGAGAGCTGTTCACGGGGAGCTAGGAGTCTTCTGGGTGCTGGAAACATTCTACTATTTGATCGGGTGCCGATTAGGAGAGCTAATTCATATGTCAAAGTTCAATGAGCTGTACACACAAGATTTGTGTACCTTAAGTAAGTACATTATACCACAGTAAAAAATCAAAGTTCAACTGAATAGTAGATTTGCTGGTTTAACCTCCAAATCAATCTGTTATATTGGGTTGTAATAAAACTTGGGAACTGAATTTTTGTGATAAACTTTTTTAGGCGGAACCGTTTTAGATTTACAGAACAGTTGCAAAGATAATATGGAGTGTCCCCATATATCCACACTCAGTTTCCCCTAATGTTAACATCTTATGTAATGTTGGCACACGTGTCAGAACTAAGAGACTAACAATGGTACGCGATTATTAACCGAACCCTAGACTTTTTCGGATTTCACCAGGGTTTCTACTAATGTCCTTTTTCTGTTCTCGGATCCAATCCAGGATACATTGAGTACATTTAGCGAAACTGAATTTTTACTATAATTTGTGTCCATGGAGACACACACATACCCACAGATTAATACACAGTTCCAGCAGCCCTCCCCTTGCCGTGTGAGGCCGAGGAGAAGGGAGGGCTTGGGGCACATCCAGGGTGGTCACCTTGGAAGGTCCAGAGCCTGGCCCCACAGGTAGGGCAGCCAGGGTGGTCTGCTAAACCCAGTAGTGCTGATAGAGAAGATCTGCCGCTCTCAGGAGAGACCCTCTCTCTGCACAGCGAGATTAGCTGAGGGCAACATGGTGGCCGCGGGGAATAACTGGAACTAGTCTATTCTTAGAGGCAAGGCCACAGGTAGCAAGATACAACCTGGTAGCCTGTAGAGATGGAAGTGAACTTGAAGTCTTTTAAGTCCACCCGCCTCCTTGAGGCAGAGACCACAGGAGGCTCTGTGAGGTCCAACGACTTCCTCAAGACCACATAGCCAGTGGCAGGGCCAGGAAAGCAACTGGGTTTCTGAGCCTTGACCAGTGTCCCCACATCTGTTCTGAGTTATCTCCATCATCCCTGCCTGACTGTCCAAGGAGTACAAAGGGTGTGTGTCCAGATTCTGGGATGTGGATCTCTGCTTGGCCTGTCTCTGGAGCCTGTGCCCTTGGTTAACCCTGGGCACCATGCCTCCCTCGCTGGCATTCCCTCATGGCCTCACCAGAGGGCGGGGAGATGGCAGCCCGGGTGACAGATCTGGTTTACGGACTCGCCAGCCCAGGTGTCTGGGAAGGCAGCAACTCCCGCAGAGCAGAGAGGTGTCGGAAAGCTTAGTGCTCCAAGCCCCGGCTCTGCGCTGTGAGATTTTAGAGCCAGGACCACACCACCGCCCGCACAAATCCCCATCCCGTGAAGGAGAAAGGAAGAAATCCAGTATTTAAATGTGATACTTTAATCACATTGCTCACAAGGTGAGAAAGCTGACTGTACTTTTGGCAAGGTGTTTCTTTTTCAGATTCCATTTTTGTACTCTTTTTAGGGAAGGGTTTCAAGGGAATCGATGCCAAACATTTGGAAGTACAAAGAAGCAGGATAAAACCACCCGTAATCCCACGAACCAGAAGCACATTTTCTTCTGGTCTTCTGTCTGTGAGATTTGCTGAGATCATGCTGCAGAATCAATGTGGGGTGGTGCTTTTTCTCCCCACTTGACATTATAGCCGAAGCATTTCCTCCATGTTGTATTCTTGCAAGAGATAATATGTCAAAGAAAGATACTGCGAATTATGTAATCATTCTTGAGTATTAGAAATTGAAGGTACTTTGACTTCTTTTCAATTATACAAACGCTGAGATGAACATCTTTGTGAGTAAACGTTGGTCTTTATCTGTGATTATTCTGTAAAGTAAATCCTCTAAAAGGAGTTATTGAGTCAAAGATGAAGATTTGAAATCTCTTGAAATGTGTGGTTTGCAAATGTAAAGTGCAACTCTCTACTCTGAATTAAAATGTCTTGAAATGGCTTTTTCTTTTATATTTTTTAGATTTTTAGATTTATATTCTGAGCTCCTAGAAAAATTGAGTTAAGTCATGCATTTTTTCTATGCATTTAATCTATAAATCCTGGTACCTACTTTCTCCCTACGTGGTTTATAATCTGGGTTAAAGACCAGCAGTAGACACACATACAGAAAATTCTAGAACACAGAGGTAAGAAAGATCTTCCCTGAGTATTCTCTGGTCTAACTTTGTTCCTCTGATGAGGGTGGGACAAAGTCCTAGGAAGGTGGGGTGACTTGCTCAGAGGCCCCTGTAGGTACCCCCCACCTTCCTCCCACTGCTCCAGGGTCCCAGCAAAAGCAGGTGGAATCCTGACAATTGTCAGTTCCTGTCCTTTTCTTTGGGCCCAAAGGGTCACCGGTTGAGCATGCAGGCCCTCCTTTCTGCCCAAGGAGGCGCTGGGTCAGTGGGTGCTCAGCGATTAGTACCTGAGTCATGTTATTTCCCTGTGGGTAGCATTTTTCTCCTTTCTAGATCTTTCAATGAGAGTGTCGTTTTGTAACCTCAGGGCCACTTGGTTTCCAGTGAGAACCAAACTTCCGATGTGCTAACTACGTATACTTTTTTCTTCTTTAATCCAGACAGAAAACATGTATCCAGTACTCATTACGTGTTAGGCCCTGCACTGATGGTAGAAAACAACAGTGAATGTCTCTGAGGCTTGACTGTGCATCAGGCATTATTCCAAGCCCTTCACAGATGTCCACTCATTTCTTTCTCATCTCAGTCCTAGAAGGCAGGTTACTATTATCGTCCCCATTTTACAGAGGAAGAAACTGAGGCAGAGAAAAATGAAGCCCCCTGACTAGGATCTTATAAGCTGGTAAGTGGCCGAGCCAGGTGGTTAGGTTCCTGAGTCTGCCCTTTTCCTGTGTGGCCGAAGGGGAATGAGGGCTGGGCAGGAGTTCGACCATGAATAAGTATCAGCACAGAGCGAGGAATCCCAACGCAGAGTGCAAGTCCAGGAGGCCGGGGCTGTGTTCCCTGCTACATCCCTGGGGTCTAAGCATCTAGGTAGATGGGAGACTCTCAGTCATTATTTGTTGAATGAATGAATGAATGAATGAACGAATGAACGAACACATCAAGGTACCAGTGTGGTCATGCTGGAGCCTAGAGTGAGTGTGGGAGAGGAGACAATCAGGCAATTCCAAGCCTTGGAATTACAGGCAAGGCACGGGTCTTGAATGGCTTGGCACAACTTGCCAGGGACCTTGCCTTTCCTCCTGTGATCAAGAAAAGGCATCAGGAGGGCTGACCTGGAGGAGAGGCAGATGCAGATGTGCGGTTCAGAAAGAGCTTGGTAGAAATTTGGAAGACAGAGTGAGAGATTGTGTGTGTGTTTGAGGCTGGAGGGGTCCGGAAGGAGGACAGCCTAGTGACAGTCCTCTTGAAAAGTCCAGGGAGCAAATGATGTCAGGGTGAACGAAGCTGGGACCAGAGAGGCTGCACTGAAGGGAGTGGATTCCGGAGGGTTCTACAGCTGGGTGATTCATCAGATGTAGGTGGTGAAAGGGAGTGGGGATGAAGACGTCACTCGGATTCTGGCTTGGGAGACTGGGTGCTTGGGTGACCATGTGGAAGAACAGACTTTCAGCGTAGAATTGGAAAGCTCAGGTAAGGTAGGGCTTAAATGTCCACGGGAAAACCACCTGGGCAGCAGGAAGTGTGGACGAGGCTTAGGAATGAAGTCAGGTCTACAAAGGCAGATTTGGAAGCCATAGTGGGGGAAGGGCCCTGGGCGAGCACGGATAGACAAAAGAGAAGGCCAGACCAAAGAAAAGCGGGGGGAAGCCGCCATGTATCATGGCGAGGTGAGACGGGGTGGGAGGAAGAGCCCTGAGACCTGGGGGCAGCAGTCAGTATTCCAGAAAGGCGGCGTGCCACAGCGAGAATGTTGGGAGAAGGGGGTCGTTGGAATTTTGACAAGAAGGTTTCGGTGAGAATATATGACACTGACAGTGAAGACAGTTTATTTAAAAGGATCACCAGTTAAGGCAAAGAATAGGGTGATCCCCAGGCACAAAGGAAGCAGGTGGGGACGTGGCTCTCAGTCGCAGCTGCCCAGTGGACTCGCGGGGGGGGGGGGGGGGGGGGGGGCGGGGGGGGGGGGGGGGGGGGGGGGGGGGGGGGGGGGGGGGGGGGGGGGGGGGGGGGGCAGGCCCTCCAGAGAGAAGATAGCGGTGGAAGGAAGGAAAGTGCGGAGGCGGGTAACCTGGGGAAATGGCACCTGTGGTATGCGCTCAGGAGCTGGATTTGGACAACGAGTGAAGCATGAGGGATTGAGGATGATGGTCTTGTTAGCTTGAGCCTTAGCGCTGATGGTGAGACCATCAGCCAAGGTGAAGGTCAGAGGAGGGAGCAGGAGCGGGAAGACCAGAGGCGACCACCGCCCAGGCAGCCCCCTTGTGCCAGGCACGGAGCTCTGCCCTCTGTGAACGAAAGCCCAGGAAGTGGGTCGTGTGCCAGCCCTGGCTTTACAAATGAGGAACCGAGTCTCTGAGAGGTCAGGCGTGACGGGGACGTGGCGGGCCTGGGAGCCGAGCCGGGCCCTGGGCGGCCCCCCGCGCCAGCCGGCCCCCTCCTGTCTCCCCAGATCCAGCAGGCCATCCACGGCAACCTGCAGAGGCACACGGTGCTCATCATCGCGCACCGGCTGAGCACGGTGGAGCGCGCGCACCTCATCGTTGTGCTGGACAAGGGCCGCGTGGTGCAGCAGGGCACCCACCAGCAGCTGCTGGCCCAGGGCGGCCTCTACGCCAAGCTGGTGCAGCGGCAGATGCTGGGGCTCGAGCCTGCCTCCGACTACGCGGCCGGCCACAAGGAGCCACCGGGCAGCAGCGGTCACAAGGCCTGACTTGGGGGAAGGGGGGCGCAGAGGCCCTGGCGCCTTGCCTGGCAGATGTACCCGTGGGGGGGCCCCCCTCCGAGCCCAGGCCCACAGCATTGGAGGGCAACCTNGGGGGGGGGGGGGGGGGGGGGGAAAGGAGGCAGGTTAGATTGGTGAGCCAGCTTAGAGTTTTTGCAAATAGGCAGGATTTGGGGGTTTGTTCTATGGACAGCCAGGAGCCATTCAAGGATTTTCGGTAGGAAGTGGCTAGACCACTGCAAGGCTTTGGGAAGATCAACCTGGAAGTTGTTTGCAGTCTAGACTGCAGCCCGGGGCTGGGAATTGCAGATTGGGGAGATCAACTTGGTCACTACTACAAGGAGAACAGGGACCTCCGGATGGGAAGGGAGTTGCAGGTTGACAAGTTCAACAAGCAGCCAAGGCCCCAGTCCCCACTACCAGGTAGCCGTCACCGTACTGGAGTTCACAGTCAGAAATCTGGGGCACCTGTGGTTAAGCATCTGACTCTTGATTTCAGCTCAGGTCATGATCTCATGGTTCGTGAGATGGAGCCCGGTTTTGGGCTCCATACAGTGCAGAGACTGCTTAGGATTCTCAGTCTGTCTGTCTTGTCTCTCCCCCGCCCCCCCCACTTGCACACATGCACTTTCTCTCTCTCAAAATAAATAAAAAAAAAGAAAAGAAAAGAAAAAAGAAACCTGGAGGGTTGGGTGAGAACCATACTTCTTTTTTTTTTTTTTTTTAAATTTCTGAGAGAGAGAGAGAGAGACACAGCATGAGCAGGGGAGGGTCAGAGAGAGAAGAGATACAGAATCTGAAACAGGCTCCAGGCTCTGAGCTGTCAGCACAGAGCCTGACGCAGGGCTCGAACCCACGAACCGTGAGATCATGACCTGAGCTGAAGTCAGATGCTTAACCGACTGAGCCACCAGGCGCCCCAAGAACCATACTTCTTTTCTCCACGTGTTCTAATTCTGAAACTCTTATGAGCAGGGGACCAGCACCCTTGCCTAGAACCCAGCTCCTCCTTCACCTGTGCTACTCCCAACAATGAGGGCCGATGGGGCTTCCAGAGAGGATGCATGGGAGCCCTTAGGTGGATGGAGCAAAGGCTCCGACCTCAGAATTCTAGAGTCCAGCCCTGAATTTCGGTCTCATCTAACTCAAAGTGTGCAGCATGCACGGTGGTTCTGAGGTCAAGCAGAATAAGCTAGAATCTCAGATCTGCCATTAACTTGAAGATGAAGGATTTATTTAATGTCTCTGGTTCTCCATCTCTCTGCCAGTTAAATGGAGATAATAATAAGACCCCCTATGGGGTAGCACGAGGATCGAATGAAGCAATTCATGCCAAGAGCTTAGCATTCATAGCACAGTGTCTCACACATAGTAGCTGATAGATAGATATTAGCTTTTGTTATAATGCAGCAAATATTTAGTAGGTACGGCTGTGGACCAAATCGGTTCCCTTCCGAATTCACATGTTGAAGCCCTAACCCCCCACTGTGACTGCATTTGGAGATGGGGCTTTTAGGAGGTATGTAAGGTTAAATGAGTTCATAAAGATGGGGTCCAAATCTTACAGGTTTGGTAGCCTCCAAAGAAGAGGAAGAGAGAGAAATTCTCCCACCTTCCCTGGTCTCGTATAGGCCACGCGATGAGGAAGCGAGAAGGCAGCCATTTACAAGCCAGGAGGAGGGTCCCGAGAGGTGCATTTCAACATTCATGCAGCTCAGGGAGCCCCTCGGGGAGCAGGGATGTGGTCAAGAAACTCCAAAGCTTCCTGACACCCAGGGGCCGCCACGCAGGAGGAGCTTCACAAGACATCAGTGGACAGAAGAACCTGATGGGAATGAAGCTGGAGCCCACAGAGTGGTTTTGGTTTTGGTTTTGGCACATGAGTGAAGAGCGCTGCTGGCTGTGGAGGCAAAGAGGAAGAGGAACCGAGCACGAAGCCGGGAAGGAGTTGACGTGTGATCGCCATGGAAAGCTAGTGGCTGTTGGCAGAAAACACTTTCGGGAAATGCAGTGACAGGCCCCGGCAAGGGAGGGCTGGGAAGCGCTCGGGGCCGGGACAGAGGCTGGAGGTGACGTAGAGGTGTCAAAATAGAAATAAAATAAAAACATTGAAAGATATTTAAAAATAGAACACAGTACGGCATAATTAACCCAGAAGAAAAATGTGCACTCCTTTTGGACCCTAGTCCCCGTTCTAGGGATCTACCCGGCAGATACACTGGCTATGATTTGTAATAGCAAATGCTGGAAACACTCTCAGGGCCCACGAGTAGGGGATCGGGACAAGGCATGATGCCATGGCATGTAATAGTATGCTAGCTGTTTTTTTAAAATGTTTTTTTTTTTTTTTTTAATTTATTTCTGGGAGAGCACTAGTTGGGGAGAGGCAGAAAGTGAGGGCCAGAGGATCTGAAGGGGACTCTTTGCTGATAGCAGTGAGCCTGATGTGGGGCTTGAACTCAGCAACTGTGAGATCATGACCTGAGCCAAAGTCGGACGCTAAACAGACCGAGCCACCCAGGTGCCCCTGGTATGCTAGCTTTTAAAAGACCATGGTAGAGGGGCACTTGGGTGGCTCAGTCAGTTACACATCTGACTTTGGCTCAGGTCATAATCTCGCGGTTGTGAGTTCGAGCTCCGTGTTGGGCTCTGTGCTGGCAGCTCAGAGCCTGGAGCCTCTTTGGATTCTTTCTCTCTCTCTCTCTCCCCCTCCCCTGCTCATGCTCTGTCTGTCTCTGTCTCTCAAAAATAAATAACATTAAAAAAATTAAAGTCTATGGTAGATCCAAAAACCTCCACGAAATGTTCAGAAATAAAGTGAAGTGAAGAAAGTAAGCTGTATAACATGGTTAAAAAAAAAAAAAAGATGAGGCCTTGCAAAAATATGCTTGCACAAGCACAGAAACTTTTGCAAGAATATAAGATGCTGGCCCTGGAGCAAAGGGCCTAGGGTCTGGGCTGGCAGGACCACTTACTTTTCATTGTGCTGCTTGAAATTTTACTATGTGCGTGTATTTTTCACTTTAAAAAAAGATTAAAAGGGCACCTGGATGGCTCAGTTGTTAAGCATCTGACTTCGGCTCAGGTCATACTCTCACAGTTCATGAGTTTGAGTCCCACACTGGGTGAGCTCAAGCCCCACTTCAGATGAGGCCCCCTTCTCTCTCTCTCTGCCCCACGCTCACTTGTACCCCCACCTCTCTCTCTCTCAAAAAAAAAAATATTCAAGAGAAAAAGTCCCTCTCGCTTCCTTATGATTCCAGAAGGATGCGTGCCTGGGATGTGACCAGCCCCTCACATGTCCAGAAAGATTTCACTGAAACCTTCTGGAACCCGAGTTGTCTTTTTATTTAATTTTTATTACATAAAAGTAGCATGTGGTCGTCAAGGAAATCTGGGAAAGTAGAAGGAGGAAAAAAAATTGCTGGTGGATATGCCACCTAACTCAGCACTCTTCACATTTGGTGGTTTCCCAGGATAAAGTTTTTTCCACAGTCGGATTCGTGCTGTATCCTCATGTTGGTTTCCTGATTTTTTCCTTTTTTTTTTTTTTTAACTTACCATTGTATTTTGAATATGTCCTTAACAATCTTGGCAAAAGACACAAGTTATTTTTGTGGGTGTGATTTTTCTCTCTTACCCAGTTCTTCCCCCAAATCGAGCCCTATTCTCCTGGTTGCAGTTCAGGCCTATTTGATTTTCTGGCAAAGGAAGAGCTGCTCGCTGGCAGGCCTTTGGTGTTCGAGGGAAATCCTTGAGCACGGTTACGAACTCGGCGAGTCCCTGGACCCCTTGGGAAATCACCTGCATCCCTATGGCGTCGTTACTATGGGAACAGGAGAGGCGGGGCTCTTGGAAAGTAACAGCCGCCCCCCCCAAATAGGAATTCATGGATGGAGGCAAGAGTTGGAGGCTCCCCCTGGTGGTGGGGAGTCGCAAGGCTCAGAATCTGACCTATTTTAGGTTATTTTAAGTCGTAGGTGAAGAGCACTTTTATAGAGTCCTATCCCTTTCGAACCAGAGTTGTTCAATCAGCAGCCAGTGTCAATGGCACTGGCGGCTGGCTGGAGCCCCCCAAGGCTCTGTCGTCCAGGCACCGGTCAGGAGGGCCTCCTAGGGGAGCCGCCTCATCAGAGCCACTTCAGCCAGACCCTTTAGTAAATGCAGACACTCTGCCGGCAGAGGGATCACTAGCCCTCTCACAGAGACTCAGACTGATGGTTGAACGGTGGATCTTGGGGCAGAGCTGGGACTCAGACCCGGCCTTGCTCGTGTGTGTGACTTGGGGTCTGATCTCCAGCCCTGAAATAGAATTACTAGAGACTGGAGGGGAAATGGTGTGTGCTTGCCGTGAATGGAGACCCTGCCCTCCCACCCTTCAGGGGGCTCCGGACTCTGGGAGAAGCCTCGCCCAGCACCCAGAGGACTGCTGAGCAGAATTTGTGTCTGCAAGGGCCTGGGGAGAGGATCTGAAAAAGCATAGCAGACCTGGAGCCAGGACTCACTGTGAGAAGGCAGGCAGTGGAGCCACGCATCGTGACAGCGCTTGAAAATCCACAGAGATGAAGCTGGGAGAGAGAGGGCCGAGGAAGGGACCCTTCCTTCCCAGCAGAGGGTCGGGGGTATGATCCTTGCCATATTTGGAGGTGTCTCAGCCCCCAGGAGATCTCCGCTGGGTCTTCTTCTTTCACTCTGGTGGAGAGTGAGCCCTTCCCCCGTCTCGATAATAAGAGTCCTTGACCTTTGATTTGGGAGGGGCCAGTGGGCGCAGGGTATATTCTCAGAGCAGAAGAGGGTGTCATTCTTTCCCGATGGGGGATGCTGACCCACTTGCCCTGGGCCCCGTGGCACTGGGAGCAGTGATGCTGGATCACAGGAGGCTCAGGCCTCCGGGTCCTACCCTGGTTGTCTGGGAATGGCCACCGCGTCGCCTTCTGCAGCCCAACACGCCTTTTTATCAGATCTGGGGGGTGAGGGACGTTCATTCCTGATTACACCAGACCCTGGGCAGCTTTCAAACCGTTCCTTCTGTATTAGTCAGGGTTCTCCAGAGAAACATTGCCAGCCGGTTGTGTGTGTGTATGTACGTATATACGAGAGCTTTGTTTTTAAGGAATTGACTGGTGTGATTACAGAAACCGACAAGTCCAGAATCTGCAGGGTGGGCTTGCAGGCTGGGGGGGTGGGGGTGGGATGGAGGTGGGGGAGTGGAGGCTGCAGTTCAAACTGAAGGCAATCTGCTGACAGAATTCCCTCTTCTTATGGGAGCCTCAGTCTTTTTCTATAAAGACCTTCAACTGACTGCATGAGGCCCACCCACAACATGGAGAGTAATCTGCTTTGCTCAGAGTTTACGGATTTAAATACTAATCTTGGGGCGCCTGGCTGGCTCAGTTGGCAGAGCATGCAACTCTTGATCTTGGGGCTGTGGGTTCAAGCCCCACATTGGGTGTAGAGATTACTTAAAAAATAAAATCTAAAAAAATTTAAAGTAAAATAAATGCTAATCCCATCTAAAAGTATCATCACAGAGACATCTAGAATAATGACCCAGCCAAGTTTCACAGAAAATTGACTATCATGGCTCCCTTTGCTTTTGGTGACTCAATGAGTAAACACTTTCATTTCTTCACCCTCCTGTGGTAATCAGTGGGTGACACCTATCTATCTGCCCAGGCTGGTAGGCTGTGGGGAGCCCTGGGGTATGGCAAAGGGCTTCTGTGAACCCAAGACAATAAAAAATAGGGTCTAAACAGGAGGCAAGAGCCTGGACGTCACAAAAGACTCTTTAGTGCACTGACTGGACATTGAACATATACAGAATTACCTCCTCTCTATTCATTATACTAACTCTTCAGTGATAATTCACTATACCTCACGTGGGTCCATGGATTTTATAATAGGAGTTTTTAGTACATTGTTTATAGAGACAGCGGCCCTGCAAGAAGATATTTACCCAGGCCCCACCCACCCACCGTAAGGGCAGCCCTGATCTAAATGTGGTCTTCTGCACCGGGCAGCAGAAAGGCAGGGACACCAGAACGCCGACCATGTCAGACGGCTGAGGCAGCTGGGTTAGATGGAAGTAGAAATGGGATGGCCCTGTGTGTGTCATGTATGTGTCTTCGTGTCCCAGAGAAATCACAGGGCAGTCAAAGGGCAACGGTGGTCCCACTGGCCACCGATTCTCTGAAAGGCAGGACTCGGTGGGGACAGAGGCCTGAGAGGGGGAGTGTGGGAGGCTGGGGAATGTGGCAAGAAGGAGTGATAAGCGCAGGAGTCTTGGACACATGGAGGGTCTGCTGGAGGGATGAGTTAGTCAAGGCGCTAAGGGGCCAGGATGGCAGGTGGATCCTCCTGATGAGCCCTAGAAAGACCAAGGGCCCATGAATATGAGACCAATGAGGAGGTTGTTGGAGGTCAGCAGGGAGGCAAGCAGGGTGCTAAGTGGGTGATGGGAGCATCGGGCAGGCTTTCGGAAGGCCGGAGTGTGGAGGCCAGCCCTTGTCCCCACCGTGTCCCCATGCCTAGCTCAGGACCTGTCGAGAGGACCCTTGCTTCCTACGTCCTGAGGGTTTGGGAGTTGAGTTGTCCATCCAGTGGGAGGAGCGGGACATGGGGGGAGGTCAGGATGGCTCAAGGGGGTGGGAGTGAGGACTGGGGAGTTCACTGAGCAGGGGTTTCCAGAAGGAACTTTTCCTGGAACCCAGAGGCCACACTCTGGCCTCAGAACCAGGACATGCTTGTTCAGAATCACCTCTGCATGGAGATCCATGCAGGTGGAGGTGCTAAGGGCTTCTCAGCACCTGCGAACTCCTTTAAGGGTCATTTCCTCAAGGTAGAAAAAAGAAAACCTCGGCTGAGAGAAAGGAGTCTGATCAGCTCCTCAGCTCCAAAGCAGAGCTGGGGGGCTCAGACGGAGGCTCACTGAGCCCGGGGCCTCTGGAGGGGGTCTCTTGTCATGTCTTGGGGGGCGAGGCCTGGGTGTGGGGTTGGGGGGCACCACCGCTTGGGTCAGCAGCACCCCTTGACCCTGGTGGGCCTGGCCCAAAGGCGGAGCGTGCCCCAGGAGTGGACGTCTGCTTTGGAAGCTTCGGAATCAGCTCGCCTGGATGGTGGCCCCAAGGAGGCAGCACCTTTGAGCCATCAGCAAGTGCAACCATGGCAGCTGGAGGGCTGAAGCCCCGCTGGGCACCCCGACTCTGCTGAGATAAGGGACACCGGAAGCCATGTTCTCTACCCTTGGCCAGGTGGTCAGCCTGTGGGGAAGTGTCATTTCCGAGTGTCCTGGAAAGACCCAGAGGGGAAAACCCAGCCTCCATTTGCCCGGTGCAGGGTCAATGTCCGGAGCCCTCCACACCCTTCGCCGGTGGCTAAGCTGGATCACCATGGAGAACAGGGTTCCTTCACACCCACCAGCCCCTGGGGATGCGTGCGACGGTGTTACAGAGCCGACACCTGGGCCCTTGGAGCCCTCAGGTGTGTCACTCAAGGTCCTCCCAGCGCCGAAGGCCTTGTCCTGAGCCTCTCACGTGGGGCCGGGGCTCCACTGTGTCCCGCCCC
The DNA here is from genome assembly GCF_003009895.1 of Hyaena hyaena. Taxonomy (NCBI): domain Eukaryota; kingdom Metazoa; phylum Chordata; class Mammalia; order Carnivora; family Hyaenidae; genus Hyaena; species Hyaena hyaena. Next base: position 880,279 of record NW_024080721.1, on the reverse strand, counting down.
CGCAATCTCGCCCGGTCCTGGGGGCAGGCGGTGGTCCCTGCTGAGTAGCCCTGGGGTAGGGTCAACCCTAAGGCAAGGGATCCAGCCAGGGCGTGGCCATCCCACGTGAGCATCCAGACAGGCCTCCAATGGCCACTGCCCTGGCCCGGCCACACCTGTCAGGCCGCGAGCCTGCTGCCCCCGACGACGACGCAGCTGCCACCCCCGGGGAGGCCGGGGCGGGGGGGGGGGCGGCGGGAGGGGCGGCCAGCGGGTGGGCGGGGTGGGAAGGTGGAGCGTGGCCTCCCCCCGGCCGGTCTCCGCAATGAGGAAGTTCTCTGCCGCTGCTGGCTTCCTTTCCCTCGCTGAGCTCCTGAAACAGGAAGTGGGGCAGGGAGCTGGTGGCGGCAGAGAGGGGACTGAGAGGGGACCGACGGCGGCGGCTCGCGGTGCAGGGGCCTCAGCTCCCCTCGGCGGCGCGTGGGTCCTGGGGTGGCCGCCCGGCCGGCGCCAGGGAGGCCCGTGGCCGCCATGGTCCCCTGCTGGAACCACGGCAACATCACGCGCTCCAAGGCCGAGGAGCTGCTGTCCAGGACCGGCAAGGACGGGAGCTTCCTCGTGCGCGCCAGCGAGTCCATCTCCCGGGCCTACGCGCTCTGTGTGCTGTAAGTGCGCCGCGGACCCCGGGCGGGGGGACCCGCGGGGGGCAGCGCGTCTCGCGCCACGGGGTGCGTGGACCCGACTCGCGTGCCGCCCCGATTTGTTGGTGGGTCCAGCCGAGGCCCCCTGGGGGCCTGCGTGGCCTTCGAGCTCACGGTTTCCAGCGCCGGCGCTCCGCAGAGCCACCCCGGGCCTGGTGACCCATGAGCGGTGGGGCCGGGACGAGGGGTTCCAGGCTCAGAGCTCCAAGGCGGTGCCTGTGTTAGAAAGCAGCTGGCTCGGCCCAGGTGTGGGTCTAACATACCCAGCTCGGGACCCCTGGTGCAGACCTCCAGGGGAGTAGAGGTGGCAAGGGGGGACCCTTCCTGCCTAGGCTTTGGGCCCCCAGAGGAAGCCAGAATATGGGGTGGGTTCGCCCCAGAAGGACCTTTCGGTTTACCTAGAAGTTGCATTCGGGGCCCTAAGAGCAGAGGAAGTCACCATCACTGACAGGGAGAGCCCCTTCTCTCCCCACCCCAGCACTGGGCCGTGTCCCCTACCTGCTTCGGCCTCTCTGCCACCATCAGCTACCTGCGTCACCCCACTCCCGGCTCTGGGATGTTGCCCAGCACCCCAGTTCTCCTAACAATGGAGGAACCAGCCACTTGCCCAAGGTTCCTTTTTAAAACACCCTTCTTGACCCACATCTGAAGAAGGCCCTCAGCCCCGGCATCTCAGCAGCCCTGCACAGCCAAGCACGGCACCAGGGCACAGTGGGGCGGGCTGTCCCCTGCACCCCTCAGGCAGCATCCCTGGGCTTGCAGGAAGCTCCCTCTGACCAGGCAACGGGGAAGTAGGTCACTGAACACAGACCCATCATGAGCACTAAGTATAAGTCCTTGTCTGGGCATTAGCTCATTTCGTCCTCGGGGCAGCTCCAACTGCAGGCGCTGGTATTACCAACACCCCCCACCCCCACCCTTTGCAGATGAGAAAACAGGCTCGGATAGGTGAAGCGACTGACGACAGTCGAAGCCAGGGCCATCTGCCCCCAGAGGCTGCTCCCAGACCCCCAGACCCTTGCCACCCCGCTTGTCACCCTGCCAAGCTGTGGGCCTCGGCTCCGGGCAACCCAGCAGGAGAAGCCTGAGCGTCTACAAGGACCAGCTGGGAGTATTAGAAAATGCGCCTAAGCAGGCCTGAGTACTGACCGCACCAGGGCCCACCTCCCCAATCCAACTTCCCATGCCCCCCCAACTCTCACACTCAGGGGAGGGGACCCAGGACTTGCCCACAGGCGCTGCACCCATGGGGACCCACCAGTGGGGCCTGGGAAATAGTGGGGAGACTCCACACTGACCCCGCTGGGCCCTCATGGGTTTGTCTCCTGCTCCAGTGGATGGCTGATTCCGGTGGATGTTCGCTGTGTGCTGAGCCTCCCGCTGAGAACTTTCAGGGCTCACGGGCACAACAGCCCTTTGGTCAGGGGGCTCTGATCGTGCCCGGGCTACACATGCGGTCTCTGACTCCAAACTGGCAGCGTGGCGGCCAGCCAGAGCCGGGGCTGGGGTGGGGGCCTTCGGACCCTCTCTCTCGTCCCACGACCCCTGACTTTGCGAGTGAGCGGAAGGAGCTTTGAGAGGGTGAGGCCTTTGTCTGCACTGCTCTTGCGAGCTGGGCAAGCTGGGACCCCGGCCTGGCTTTCCATGTTCCTTCCTCCCCTCTTTTGCCCAGAATGACTCTCAGCGCTGCAGAGAGTTCGGCCTCTACATCTTAGGGAGGAGGGTGCCCGTGGTGCCCAGAGGTCCACCATCCTCTTCGCCAAGGCCCGGACTCGTCATCAAGCTCCTGTCCTCAAAGCCCTTTTAGGCCTAGAACCCAGGGCTTGGATCCCTCCCCCAGAGCCCCACCCTTTGGCCAGGCCCAGGGCTTCCTGAGTCCCTCTGCTTTTCAAGGGAGGGGTCAGGAGCCACTCCAGGCTGTGGGAGGCCACCGACCACCAAACCTTCCCTGCACCTGTGAGACACGATCATGCCACCACCTTTCATTTTGCCAGTGGAGGAGATTTAAAAGTGAAACACTTGCTAAATGAGTGACAACCGACTGGCCCCTTCCAAAGGCTCATTTCATGGAAGAAAGCATCCTTTAACACCAAAAAGCAGGAAGAGTATACTCTTTAAAACAAAACAAAACAGGGGCGCCTGGGTGGCTCGATTGGTTAAGTGTCTGACTCTTGATTTCAGCTCAGGTCATGATCTCAACATTTCATGGGTTTGAGCCCCGCATCGGGCTCTCTGTGCTGGACCCTGCTTGGGATTCTTTGTCTCCCTCTCTCTCTGCCTCTCCCCTGCTCATGTCCTCTCTTTCTCTCTCTCTCAAAGATAAGTAAGTGTATATAAAAGAAACAAGCAAACACCAGTCCTTTAAATCAAACAGATTTCATCCTTTGAGGAACAAAGTCCACCATCCTTAGTTTTCTCTGTTCCCTGTGGCCTGTCGCGACCCTTGCCCCACACCATCCTGTTCACGTCCTGGGGTGAAAAGCAACTGGGCGAAAGGTCCTTGGTTTCGCAAGTGACAGGTTTCGCCCCTCTGCCGTCTCTCTGGAAGTCACCTGGGAGCGCAGGGACCCCAGCTGGTGCAGGTGTGGGGTCAGAGCTCTCAAAGAGAGCCAGGACGGCAGGAGGAAGCCACCAACCCTTGCCCTCCTGTTCTAGAAATATCCACGGAAAAAGCTCATGGCCCAGCATGCCCTGACCTCATTCTGCCTGTGCCCAGTGCCCGGAGCTTGTCCCCAGTCCCCTCTGGTGCGTGAGGGGACCGCAGGGGCCCTCCTGGCACCGCTGACTTAGGCAGCTGTGTTCGGAGCGGCAGGAACTGAGTACACCTTCTCCCCAGTGGCCTTGGTGCTCAGGAAAGAGAACAGGATTTGACTATTTAAATGAAACGAGGGAGGGGGTGAGGGAGACACCAAAAGACAAGGCTGCAAGCCAGTGCCGCCCACGTGATGAGCCCACACGTTCACCCCAGGCCTCACGAACCCACATTTCCTCTAGAGAGGTGAGCCCTACTACCCGCTTGCCACGGGGCAGGAACGTCAGCCGTCTCCCCAGCAGTGCGGGGAACCCCGCTTTAGGGAGGCCCTGGAGGCCCGTCTCGGGCACTGAGGGCCAGAGGGGGGAGACCCCGGGCAGCTCTGCCTCCTGTGGCAAGGGGGCTTGGAAACACAAGCGACAGTGTGCTCTTCCAGATGGGGCCCCCATCATCCCTACCTGACCACACTCAGACCCATGGCAGGGGTACCCAGAGGGGGCATCTGGCCCCCCCTTGGATGGGCATACTAAAGGGCTACTAGCTTGTGTCCCCCTCTCCTGCCAGGCCAGCACCTCCACATGGGGCCAGTGCACCTGTCAGCTGCTTTATGCTATGGAAAGATCTGCCTTCGGCGGGGCGGGGAGGGGGTCCCTCAGTGTAAGAGCGGGGAGTTGGAGGGCCAGCCTCCCCTCGCTCAGGCTGCACAGGCACAACTAGAACAATGGCCCAGCGTGGTTGCAGGCACAGGCTGCCCAGTTGGGTGGCGTTCCCACCGAAGGACACTTGGCTCACCTCCTGGGGGAGGGGCAGACATGTGCTGCCTCATCCTGCCAGCTCGGGGGGGAGCGGGGTGGGGGAAGTAGTCTCGGCTTCCTCAGCCCACAGCCTTCCCTGAGCCGCCCAGGCCACCCACCCTCTCCTTCCCAGAGACGGCGGGCCAGGCAGCCTGCGCTGTGGCCCCGTCAGCGTCAGCACAGCCGCAAAGATGAAGAAGCTCAGGAAGGACATTCGGTCACCCAAAGCCCCCTCACAGAAGGTCTTCTTCTTGTTGGGAAGTGTCACGGTCCACTTGGGGTAGAGGGGGCCCTCAGCCCTGCTCCTCTCACAAAAGGTGGTTGCTAACCTGCTCTGCCTAAAAATAACCCTAGGAAACTCATGAAGGCTTACTGTGTACCAGGCTCCGTTCCAGGCTCTTTATGTGTATTAACTCGCTGTCCCCAGGGACCTTCGGAGGAGGTGCTGTTATTATCCCCACTTTATTATTTTTTTTTTAATGTTTTATTCATTTCTAGGAGAGAGAGAGAGAGAGATAGCATAAGCAGGGGAGGGTCAGAGAGAGAGGGAGTCACAGACTGAAACAGGCTCCAGGCGCTGAGCTGGCAGTCAGCACAGAGCCCGACGCGGGGCTCGAACCCACGAACCGCGAGATCATGACCCAAGCGAAAGTCGGACGCTTAACCGACTAAGCCACCCAGGCGCCCCTATCCCCACTTTAAGGACGAGGAAACTCAGGCCCGGAGAGGTTAGGTAACATGCCACATTCACAGGACTGATAAATGGCAGGGGCCGGGCTTGAACTCAGGCCATTCCTGGGAAGGAGAAAGAGGGGAGCCAGCAAGCCTGGGCATGTGTGGGATTGGGGAGGCCTGGGAAGGCGGGGGGCACAGAGAAGGGACTCGGGAGGGCAGAAATGTCCGGGAGAGGCGTGAAGCCTTCCCCTGTGGTGTGAACGCGTCGATGGAACCCCCTTTCCTCCCATCCCCTTGCAAAGTTTCAGCCGAATTTGCGCTGCTCATTGATTGTTCTTGTGCGACGCAAAGAAAGCCACTTGTTTTCATGCCTGGTGTTGACAGAAAGTGGGGACCAGTACGGGCTCCAGACAGTAGCCTCTAGTCAGAGCTGGAGGACCAGCTCTGAAATCCAGTTTACGTCAGTTTGTCCAAGTTGTCTTTTCTTCGGGGTTTTCTTTCTGTGTGCGAGACAGGAGGGAGTGGGGTGCCCGTGAGGGCCCGTGGGTTCCGCGGCTCAAGCATCTTCCATGTGTGGTGATTCGGCACAACGTGGGGACGCTGTCCCCAGGCTTTCTGCACCCGTGCCCAGCTCGCCGGCAACCACTAATATATTTTCTAACAGGTGTCTGTTCTGGGTATCTCATATGAATGGAATCGTACAACATGTGGTCTTTTGTGTCTGGCTTTTTTCACCCAGCACAATGCTTTTGAAGTTCAGCCCTGTTGTAGCATGATCATCCCTTTTTCTGGCTAAATAATAGTCCGTTGTGTGGATATACCACATGCTAATTATCCATTTATCGGTTATGGACATTTGGGTTGCTTCCACTTTTGGACTGTTATGAATAGTGCTGCTGTAAACGTTCGTGTGCAAGGGTTTTTTGTCGTTGCTTTGTTTTTAAAGTTTATTTATAGGGGCGCCTGGGTGGGTCAGTCAGTTAAGCATCTGACTTCATCTCAGGTCATCATCTCGCAGCTTGTAGGTTCAAGCTCCTGTCAGGCTCTGTGCCGACAGCTCGGAGCCTGGAGCCTGCTTCGGTTTCTGTGTCTCCCTCTCTCTCGGCCCCGCCCCTTCTTGCGCTCTGTCTCTCTCTTTTTCAAAAATAAATAAACATAAAATATTTTTTTAAGTTTATTTATTTATTTTGAGAGAGCAAGACAGCACAAGTGGGGGAGAGGCAGAGAGAGAGGGTGAGAGAGAGAGAATCACAAGCAGGCTCTGCAATGTTAGCACGCAGCCGGACGTGGGACTCCAACGCACAAACCATGACCGTGATCATGACCTGAGCCGAAACCAAGAATCGGACACTTAACTGTCTGAGCCACCCAGGCGCCCCCTGCACAGGGTTTTGTGTGAACACGTGTTTTCAGTGGCCTTGCCTGGGATTGCTGGGCATACAGTGAAGCCAGCTTTCTGTGGGACTGTCCCACTGTTCTCCACAGAAGCTGCGCCATTTTTCACCCCCATCAGCCACGATTGTTCCCCATCTTCACCAACCCCTGTTACTACCTTTTTAGTGATAATGATTCAGGGGGGTGTGAAGTGGCTGTGACTTTGAGCTGTGTTTCCCTAATGGGAAATGTGCTTATTGGCCATTTGTCTACCTCACTTGGAGAAATGTCTCTGGAGATCCTTTGCCCATTTGAAAAATTGGCTTATTTGTCTTTCTGCTGTTGTCGTTGGATTACTGAGAGGATACAATGGGAGAATGCGGGCAAAATGTGTGACCCAAAGCCAGGTGCACGGTCAGCACCCACGAAACACTGGCCGTTATTTTTTGCAAGTTATAAAGTGAGCAGTGACGTCTCAGAGGCAGAGGAGTGAGTAGAGGGCCCATCTCTGAAGAAAGTTCCACAGCAGAAGGAAAGAGAGCACAGGCAGAGCGACACTTCTAGAACTTCCTGGAGCCCTGAGGGAGCCTCCGAGAGGCAGTGAGCTGTCATGTGGGGCCTCCTCAGAGGAAGTGCCCAAAGAGATAAGGCAGGAAGAGCACTTGAATGGCGCATGAGTGTCCAGTGGCCGTGGGGGACAGGGTTGAGCTCCGGGAAGCCTGACAGAGAGAAGGGTCTGGGGCGTGGATGCCAGGAAGAGCCAGTAGGTAGACTGAAGATAAAGTCAAGAGGGAATGGAGGCCATCTTAAGAGTGATTAACTAGTTCCCATTTCGGAGGGAGATGCTGAGGGGACAAAAGTCCTAAGGCTCTGAAGAGGGAGCGCAGCGTGTGGATGGGATGGGGCTGCAGGAGAGAGAGCAGAATAAGCCCGCAGCTCTGGGGACCAGATCTTTCCTTTCTCCCACGCTCATTTCATACTCCCTTTGTCTTCAGTTAGAAAAGCACTGTATTAACAAGTACCAGGACCCAAACAATTTCGGTTCAGCTACTTTTTAAAAATCACCCCAGGGGGTGCCTGGGTGGCTCAGTCTGTTAAGTCTCCGACTTTGGCTCAGGTCATGATCTCACGGTTCGTGGGTTTGAGCCCCACATCAGGCTCTGTGCTGACAGCTCAGAGCCTGGAGCCTGCTTCAGATTCTGTGTCTGCCTCTCTCTCTGACCCTCCCCTGATCATGCTGTCTCTCTCTCTCTCTCTCAAAAATAAATAAGAACATTAAAAACAAAATTGAAAATCACCCCAGACAGAGCTGGTCTCCAAAGTATCAGCAGGTCCAGCCTCTTCACTTGCACTCACAACCAGGAACCTGCCCTCTGGAGTCTCGAGGCTTGTTGAGGTCGTCACAGGCATCGGTGACAATGTAGAAATAGATCTTCTGAGAAACAGTGCAATGTTCTTTCAAGTAACTTAAAAAAATAGTATTAATGGGGCGCCTGGGTGGCTCAGTCGGTTAAGCGTCCGACTTTCGCTTGGGTCATGATCTCGCAGTTCGTGGGTTCGAGCCCCGCGTCGGGCTCTGTGCTGACTGCCGGCTCAGAGCCTGGAGCCTATTTCAGAGTCTGTGTCTCCCTCTCTCTCTGACCCTCCCCTGCTCACGCTGTCTCTCTCTCTCTCTCCTAGAAATAAGTTAAAAAAAAAAAAATTAAAAAAAATAGTATTAAGGGGCACCAGGGTGGCTCAGTCAGTTAAGCATCAGACTTCAGCTCAGGTCATGATCTTGAGGTTTATGGGTTTGAGCCCCACATTGGGCTCTGTGCTGACGGTATGGAGCCTGCTTGGGATTCTCTATGTCTCTCTCTCTCTCTCTCTGACCCTTCCCCACTTGCTCTCTCTCTCTCAAAAGAAATTAAAAAGTTGAAAAAAATCTTTAAAAAATAGTATTAAGAGTAATGTGCAAAGAGTACAAAGTGTAAGGAAGGAAGGTAATCACCCAATTACTGAGAGACTAACACAGATACTGCTAGTTTGTAAGTACCTTCTCATTCTCTCTTTGTTCCTTTCTCCAGAGATGTATAATCTCTGTGACGTGTATACATAGCTATACCCACAGAATTTTGGCCTGTGTTTTCTTGCACCATTAACATTTCTCAGCCAGTTAAAAATTTTCCTAAATATCATATTTAATCGGCGCCAAAACTCTAGCGTATCATGTGTCACAATTTATAAAAAGACTGTATGATACGACATTTCAGTCACCGGCAGTGTTTTATTGTTATAAACATGATGGTGGCGAAGGTCTTTGTGCAGAAATGTGACGTTTCTGGTTATAGATCCCAGAGGTGGAATTATTGGATCAAAGGATAGAAACACTTTTTAGATTCTTGATAGAGAAAGACAAATTGCTCTCCAGAAATTTGGTTCCACTTGGAGCTCTGGGCAGCGATACAAGAGAGTGCACACCTCACTGCAGTTGCCGTATGCTGAATATTTGCTCTTAAAAAAAAATTATTAAGTTGCAGGGTGAAAGGTGGTTAATACCGGTTCATTTTCCTTTGCATTTCTTGATTGCAGCCATAATGAACTTGTTTGATAGGACCATTGATTGACCTTCATAATGCCTCTTTGTGAATTATCTGTCCATTCTCTCTGCCATTTTGCTTTTGAAGCTGCTATGGATTTTCTGTTATCTCTTTGCATGAAGTCTTAATATCACACTTGTTGCAAATATTTGCACTGTGGTTTCCCTTGAAACTTTGTGATTTTCTTGACATTCAGAGATGAGATTTTCATGAAGTCCATCCATCTTTTTCCTTTGTGATTTTCTTTTTCTTCTTTGCTCTTAAATGTAGACAGTCCCTCTGTTCACAGATATTCTGTTTTTTTCTAGTGGAAGGCGGGAAGGTTAGGACAGGGCCTTTGGAACTTGATAGACTCGGGCTACGGATGACTCTGCCTGTCCAACCTCCAGCAAGTTGTCTAACTCCACGGGCTCTTGGTTTCTTTATCTGAAAACCAGGGCTAAGAATGCCCATGTAGTAGTGTCAGTGGGTGGATTGATTAAGTGTATATCACGTGCAAAGTATTTGGCAAAAACAGATGGAAAGATTCTAAATGTTTCATTTTTTTAATGTTTATTTATTTATTTTGAGGGGGGAGGGGCAGAAAGAAAGGGAGAGAGAGAACCCCAAGCAGGCTCCATGCTGTCGACACAGAGCCCAACACAGTGTCAACACAATGTCACCAACAGTGAGATCATGACGGGCCAAGATCAAGAGTTGGATGCTTAACTGACTGAGCCATCCAGGTGCCCCCAGTTTTTTGGTTTTATTTTTGTTTTGTTTTGCTTTGCTTTTTTACATTTAACACTTTAATCTCTCTGGAATTAATTTGATGAATAGTGTAAGACAAGGATGTGTGTATGTTTTTTTCAAGTAGCCAGTCATCTTTCTCAAAAATTACTGAATGATTTACTTCTTTTCCTTTTCTGATTCGTCTTTCACTACATTAAGTCTTATGTCTCTTTCTTGCCTGTTTGCCGGTTCACCTGTGTCTGGTTTTCTTACATCACTATCATACCAAGTGCATTACTACAATTTTATAAGTGGTTTTACTTTAGGATTTTCATATCTCTTGTTTTCAAGTATTCTTCCAGGTGTACTAGCTAATAACTTTGTAGAGTTGGGAAAAAATTACAGTTGCACCTTCAATTAGAATTGCGTGAAATCCATAACATAACCTGTGAAAAGGAACATTCTAGGATTAGTCTTAATGATAAGAATAGCTACCCCTATTTAAAATCGTGTAATTTTCTTCATCTAGATCCTTCACGTTTCTTGTTATGATCTCTTCTGATTACTTTACAGTTTTGTTACTTTTGTAAATGATACCTTTTCCCCTGCAGTTACCCTTTTGTGGCCACTGGGAACATACAGGGAGGTTTTAAGTTTCATCAATTCACCTTTTATTCTGTTACCTTACTCCTCATTATTTCAAATTGTTTTTCATTTGCTTCTCTTGGATTTTCTTGATGGACCATCCTGTTATATATAAATTGTGATCATTTTTGGTCTACTATCCAAATACTTATAACTCTGATTTAGATTTCATAATTTATTACTTTGGCCACTATTTCGAAAACATCGCAGCGGAGGATATTGGGAAGGGAACATATCTACCTCAGGAAGTTCTGGGAGAATCAAATGGAACACTTCCTGGAAAGGACTTGGTACAATACCTACGTGACGTTAGCACTTGATACAAGTTAGCTGTTTCTCCTTGTCATGTCAAGCAAGGACCCATCTTTTCCTAGTTTTATAAATAGCTTTGAATGACTAAGTATTGAATTTTATCACATGCCTTTTTAATATCTATTGAGATGATATGTTGTTTCCCTTATTTCAGTATAAAAGCTTAATTTTATAAAGTCCCTAACATTGGAGCGCCTGGGTGGCTCAGTCAGTTAAGCGTCCAACTTCAGCTCAGGTCATGATCTCACGGTTCATGAGTTTGAGCCCCACTTCAGGCTCTGAGCTGTCAGCACAGAGCCTGGAGCCTGCTTTGGATTCTGTGTCTCTCTGTCTCTCTGCCCCTCCCCTGCTCGTGGTCTGTCTCTCTCTCTCTGTCTTGCAAAAATAAATAAAATGTTTTTAAAAAAATTTTAATGAATAAAGTCCCTAACATTAACCATGTCTGCATGGTTAAAATTAACTGTTCTTGATTATGTTAACTTTTTATTGTATTCTGAATTTTATTTAGGATTTTTGTGTATATGTGCATAGGTGAGATGATTTTATGGTTTGGGTCAGGCTGTGGCTTAAGAGTCATGTAAGTTTCATAAAATATGGAGACATTTATGTGGCATCATCATTATCTGATTTTTTGAAATATTAAAAAATGTTGGGCAGAGGCACTTTTCCTCAGAGTCACTTCTATATATAGAGATCATTATTTATTTATTTAAATAAAATTTATTTTTAAGCAATTTCTCCACCCCACGTGGGGCTTGAACTCATGACCCCAAGATCGAGTCATATGCTGGCCAGACTGAGCCAGCCCGGTGCCCCAAAGATCATTTTTAAATATTGATTTCGGGTGCCTGGGTAACTCAGTTGGTTAAGTGTCCAACTCTTGATTTCAGCTCAGGTTATGTTCTCACAGTTCGTGGGATCAAGCCCCACATCAGACTCTGTGCTGACAGCCTGGAGCCAGCTTTGGATTCTCTCCTCTGTCTCTGCTCCTCCCTTGCTTGTGCGCGCTCTCTCTCCCTCCCTCCCACTCCCTCTCCCACTCTCTCTCAAAATAAATAAATATTTTTTAAAAAGCTTTAAAAAAAAGCATCTGTGTTTTCAGAAAACCCTATTTATGTATATATGAGCACAGAGATCTGTCTTCTCTATTTCTTATCTTCCCTCCCTGTCTTTTTTTTTCGTACTGACTTTCTCGAATTTTCGTTAACATTCTCCAAGACGCAAGCTGCTGTGGTAGTATTTAGTGCTGACTCATGAACTCCAGGTTTTTCGCTTCTGATCACTTTTCCTTTGTCTCATGCTACTCAGTTTTCACAACTGGCGTTTCCCACACCAGCAGTGCAATGGTGTGCTGAGTTCACAAATCAGACTTCTCCAGAACATCTTTTATTCTTTTCGCAGTGATTCTATGAAACATGGAGGCAACACCTCTGAGTCCTTAGAAAAACAATGACCTTCTTTTGAGTGGTGACACGTTTTCATGCATCTGGTTAATTTTCTTTTCTGACAAGGAACTGTCAGGAAACATTGGGTCAGATTCTTTTGGGGATCAGAGTGGGTTTTTACCCCAATCCTCTTCCCAGAAAAAAAGGATCAGCAGGGATGGGGTGGGAGCCCTGATCTGAGATCCAGCTGTTGGGGGTAAGTGAGGAGGGGTGATGTGGCTCAAGGATAGGCGGGCTTCCTCCCAAGGGGTCTCATACAAGGAACAATTTGCCGGACCCCTAGACTGCTGGGGCAGGGCTCTCAGCAGACCCCCAACAGCCTCCCCTCCGCCTCTCACCTTCTCTCTTCTGAACTAATGGCTTCTTGTAATCCATCCATCTTCTTACTCTCTGGCTGGGATTCTTTGAAGCTCTGGTGGTGAACAGTGAACAAACACCGCTGGTCCCTGGGGCTGACATACATTTCCCCTGGTTTCTATTCGGGTCCAAGTGGCTTTTTTGAACACAGGGTTTCCACCTCTAACTCTCTCACCCTGTCTTGTCTACAACACTTAAGCAAGAAAAACAAAACACATACAAACAACACTAGAAATTGAACTGATATGTAACAGGGGTTACAAAGGGACTTAGAAACAGTTACAGAGCATGCTAAGCCGGTCGGCAGAGCGAGACAGAGACTCATGAGGTTCTTAAATTTTAGAGTTTGATTTCTCCCTCCCTCCCTCTCTCTCTTCCTCCACCTACACACCCCCACACAGGGGCTCGCTGTGGTAAAGAATGTTTCTGGGTATGCTTGTCCGTGTTTATTTGGTTAGGAATAGTCATACAGAAATAGTCTATTTATCTGAGAGAATAAAAGTGCCAGGATGTTTCTTCCTACTTCTGTTCGCTTGTCTTCTTGTATTTAAAAAAAAAAAAAAAAAACACATTTTTAAAGTTTGTTTATTTTTGAGAGAGAGAGAGAGAGAGAGAGCGTGCACAGGCACGCAAGTGAGGAAGGCGCAGAGAGAGAGGGGGAGACACAGAATCCCAGGCAGGCTCCAGGCTCTGAGCTGTCAGCACAGACCCCGACGCGAGGCTCGAACTCACGAACCACGAGATCATGACCTGAGCTGAAGTCGGACGCTCAACTGAGTAAGCCCCCCAGTGCCCCTGCTTGTCTTCTTGCATTTCAGTAAAACTTCCTCAACCATATTAGGACTGATCAGGAAATGCCCTTCCCAGAGGAAGCGTCTTCCCTCTTAGAGCAGGGTGGGCACCTGCCACCACCTCACAGCTGTCACTCAGGAACTTTGCCGTAAGCCCCACTTCATCTGAGGCGGAGCGGCCTCCTCCGTGCCTGGCCCGGCACCATCCCAGCTTGGGTCCCCAGTGGGGACTGTTCCTAACACAATCCCCCTGAAATGCGACCCGGTCACTGGAAGGAGGAGCGGCCGAGGGCCCGTGTTAGCACCCTGCATTGTTACTAAGTCACCACACAGAGCTGGGAAGGGCTGGATGAGACCATCCAGCACGTTGTCTGGACTCCGTTCCGTGTGGTCATGGTCAAAGCTGACAGAGCCGTGGAATCTTCACTTGAACCATTTTATGTGTAAGATCGTGTGTGTGCATAAGTGTACACGTGTAGGCTACCCATCTGTGTGTGTATATGCGCTTCTACATATACGTATATGTGTGTTGTGTGTGTGTACATGTGTGTACTTGCACACGTTTGTGCATCTGGGACCAGAACGCGGCCTAGCTGCTGAGGAGTGAGGGAGACCGAGGAGTGTCCCCCTCCACCCGCTCGCGGAGCCCCGGTGCCCCACGGCGTGCGGTCTGGAACAGCTCCTCTCCTGTGGGCTGTGTGTGGCACGGGGGGTGGCGGTGGTGACATACATTTTCCCCACAAAGGCCTGAAATGACCCGGCTCCGGGGTTGGCTTGTCTGGCCCTGTGCACTGGGGCTTCTGAGATCTCACTGTCTAAGGGGAAGTGTCCTCTCTTCCTATCGGATTAGCTTCTGAACCCTGGTCTCTTTGAATAACAGGGAGCTGGGTCTGTCTTTCAGGGTTCCTGGAGCTTCTTTGCAAAAGCCATAAAGACTTGTCTGCCACACTTGATTAACTGAAGGGCCTTTCCTGTTCCGTGCAGCTGTCTGCGTCCCTCTCCGTGTGACCCTGTTCTTTTGGTTTAGGGGCTGATGTTTTAGGCCTGCTGAACTTCTTCCACAAATCAGCTGCCCTCAGCCAAATAAGACTGTTCTGGGCCCGGTCTCATTTGCATATCTACTGGAGGAAGTGAAAGATAAGAGTGTAGCCGGGCGGAGCTACCCTCTGGCATTTGTTGCCTGCACCGCTGATGCTGGAGGGGATGGGGATGGGGATGGGGGGCTTGGACTGGGGTCCTGGGGCGGTTCTCCGTTTCCGGGATGTCTGCGCGAGGTGAGGTGGCAGTGGCCTAGACAGTCACCCTTGCCACCTCTGATACAAGCCGGGTGTGGTGTCGGCTCAGGCTCTGGAGACAGGGTGCCGGGAGCTGAGAGTTCAGAGATGAGACAAGACAGGAAAAGAAACTTCCCTGTGCAAATTGAAGAACCAGGTGGAAGTGAAATTACCCAAAACATTCTCTAAAACTTTCTTGAAACATCCACTGGTCCAAAAGCCAAAGAAGATTGTAAAAGTGACCACATAAAATCGTAAAACTTCTACACAGCTAAAAAATAGGAACAAGTCCCATGAGCACCGTCACTAATAAGTAACTCCAAAATACATTGTAGCCCATAGCAAAGTCTTGCAAATAAAGAAAAGATGACTTAAAAAATGCAATTCGCAGAAAATGTAATGTCATAAAAAGAAATTCGCAGAAAAAGAAAGACAGATATGAAACATAAGAGAACACATTCAACCTTCCTCATAAAGAAAGGCAGATTAAAGCAAGCGATCATTTTTCTTTCACCTCTCAGATTTGCAAAGATTGAAATGTCTGATAACAGCCAGTTGGCAGGGCGTGGGGAAATAGACATATCCGGTTAGTGGGAGAAAAAAGTAACACAGCCTCATGGGAAGGCAGTCGGCAGTCTCTCTCGCAAAATACAGAGCCCGTGTCCAGCCCTTCTGGTGGTGATCTCCCCACAGCCACGACTAAATGTCAGCACGTGCAGGGGCTAGTGTGTGCCAGGCATGTTCTAAATGCTTTTCAGGGGCGCCAGTTGGCTCGGTCTGTTAAGCATCCGACTCTTGATTTTGGCTCAGGTCATGATCTCCCAGTCTGTGAGTTCAAGCCCCGTGTTGTGCTCCTTGGAGTTCTCTGTCTCTCCCTCTCACGCACTTTCTGTCATAAATAAACGGATAAACGTTAACAAAGTAAATAAAGGCTTTTCATATGTTAACTCACGTAATTGACACATCAACAGGTGGATGTTACTGTCCCTGTTGTACTGACTACTGATGGGGAGGCTGAATCTGTCATTTCACCAGGGGATGTGAGATGAAGGCACAGAGATAATAAAAAAATTAAAAAGTAACTATTCATCCCTCATCCTAGGCCAGTCAGATAAATGATCACATAACCACATGATGAATATCAGTTGGCAAGACCTTCTAAGGTATTTTTTTTTTTGGTGAGAAAAACAAATTTCAGAACAACATATATATTATCTTATTTGCATTTAAAAAGATGTGTGTATCTAAGTTTGTGTGTATGCTTAAGAGTTCCAGAATGGCTTACAAAAAGGAGTAGTAAATCTAAGAAGCAGGGCTCAACAGGAGCAGAAGGAGACATTTATTTTTCATCTTTGTCCTTCTGTATGGTTTTAAGTTTTTTTTTTTAATTTTTTAAATTTTATTTATTTTTGAGACAGAGAGACAGCGTGAGTGGGGGAGGAGCAGAGAGAGAGGGAGACAGAATCTGAAGCAAGCTGCAGGCTTTGAGTTGTCAGCACAGAGCCAGACACGGGGCTCGAACTCACAAACTGCGAGATCATGACCTGGGCCAAAGTCGAATGCTTCACCGACTGAGCCACCCAGGTGCTCCTGTATGGTTTTAAATTTTTTAAAATTGGGGTATAATTTTAAAATCTGGTTACACAACACATATAAATGTTCAGCAAAGTGCCAGGTGCCCAGGAGGGGCTGAGTAAGTGAAGCTCCTGTAAGGAAGCTATGCCTCTGATGATGGATTCCTTTCAATCAGACCACAGAGCTGTCCAGCACCAACATAAACCATGCGCAGAAGACCCCACTGCCTCTTCCTAAAGCTCCTTGGGTGTGGAGGGGGCGGGGAAGGGGGCTCAGTCCAGGACTGCTCGATGTCAGTCAAGGCTGATCTCCACCTCAGAATGATCGGCTCTGAAGTTTAGAGACTTTGTGCCCTGAGTTCCTCCGGTCAGGTCAGGACCTCCCCAGAGAAATGAATGCTCTTGCACGGGTTCTGATTCAGTCTTCGGTCTGTTTCAGGTATCGGAATTGTGTTTACACGTACAGGATTCTGCCCAATGAAGATGATAAATTCACTGTCCAGGTAAGCCCTTTGCCAGCCCAGACACCTGGCCCGGCATGGGGTCCGTGTGGGCAGAGAAAGTGACAAAGGGGAAGAAGAGAAGAAAAGCATGTGCCCTGAACAGCCTGCACATGAGGGCCTGGCTGAGCCCCTGTCTCCCGCAGAAGTCTGTGGCTGGGGGTGGTGGCTTAGAGGCTAAACTATGACCTGCAGAGTGATCCTGGTTTGTGACACGAGGAAGCAGCACTGACAGACATTAACCTGTGTTCCTGGGTGTGAAGGAGTGAGGAAGGATGCCCAGAGACAGAGCAAAAGGGCTGTGGCCCGTTAATTCTTTTCTTCAGTGAGCTCACTGAGTGAGGGTCAGTGGGCCGGGGAGGGGAAGAGGGGAACTTGTAGGAGAACTGATGATTACCCAGCGGGTTAGCATGAGACAGCACCTTTCTCTTCACAGGCACCTGTTCTGCCAAAGGCTGATGCTCATGGCATCTGGCTGCATCAGGTGAAGTCCAAGTGTGTCAAATTTGCCACTAAATGTTAATGAAGAATCAGCTGCACAAGTCTTTCCAAGTCTAGAAAGACCACCCTGCACACAATTTGCATGACAAACACCACGGGCTCTGTGTGACCACAGTGCATGACGGCCAAGTGATGTGGAGGCCGGGGAGCTATTTTTATCTGGCTAAGTTAAGTGAGCATGGGGGTGGTCAGAACAAAGGAGGGGACTCTCTGCGGGGACAGTTCTCGAGAGGCACCAACAAATGGAGTGCATCCGCGTGTGGGGCAGAGAGGAGGGATGGAGCAGGGCTGGGACACCGTGTCATGTAGGAGCAGCAACAGGGCCCGTGGGTTTAGTTGAAAGGAAAGTAAAAGTGGAGGAAGAGAGGTGGGGCCCTATCACTGATTCCAGAACGTGAAGGGAAGGATGCATTGTGTCCAGAAATAGTGCAGTTGTGGAAACAGCACTGGACTCGAGGGCAGGATAGCAAGCGAGTCTCTGGGGCAGAGGTCACTGGAAATGTGTGAGAGGAAGAAGCTGTGTGGAGTAGAGCGTCTCTGGGGAGGGGCCGTGTGGAGTAGAGGCACCTCTGGGGAGAGGCCGTGTGGAGTAGAGCACCTCTGGGGAGAGGCCGTGTGGAGCAGAGGCGCCTCTGAGGAGAGGCTGTGTGGAGCAGAGCACCTCTGGGGAGAAGCTGTGTGAAGCAGAGCGCCTCTGGGGAGAGGCTGTGTGGAGTAGAGGCGCCTTTGGGGAGAAGCTGTGTGGAGTAGAGCGCCTCTGAGGAGAAGCTGTGTGGAGCAGAGGCGCCTCTGGGGAGAAGATGTGTGGAGCAGAGGCGCCTCTGGGGAGAAGATGTGT